>NC_143578.1:56124836-56434599 GCF_048544385.1 Mastigoproctus giganteus | reverse complement strand
ACGACCCTTTATCCCGAATCCTATAAGATGCTACAAGTGCCAAAAATTTGGTCACGCACAAATGGCTTATCGAGGAGATCCAGTCTGCCCAAACTGTGGGTCGAAAGAACATTCGCAAGCAGACTGTGACGCCAAAACACCACACTGTCTGAATTGCAAAGGCGTGCACCCAGCCTACTCCAAGTCATGCGATCTATGGAAAACTGAAAAAAAAATCCAAAAGTACAGGGTAGAACGAAAAGTCACATACCAAGAGGCAAGAAAGCAAATTATGCTTAACGCACCTAAGAACACATATGCAGCAGCAATGCAAAAATACCAAACAACAGCAACACAAACTGAAGTATCAGTTCCCCCAACCATGTCGATTGCAGATTGGGCCCGATCTATACTGTCACCAACAATGAAACAGACTCCAAAAGAGCAAAAGGTAGTAGATAGAGCCAACAACACCCCTGTCACAGTCCCACCAGCAACCCCACATAGACCATCAGATAATTCAAAGTCAAAAACCGACTCAGTTACAAATAGGAAGACAAACAATATTACTTCAGAAAATATGGACACTGATAACAATACTGACCCAAATGAACCTATTCTAGATCTTCATGCAGAAGATGTCTTGGATACCGGACGCCCAACCTTTCCAAGAAAAGAGAAAATGAAACTCGATCGCCACAAACAGCCTGGGAATAAAAAAGACTCAGAATCCACCTCAAGTAACAAAACCAAATAATGCACCAAATCATACAGTGGAACTGTAGAGGAATTCGCAGTAACATTGATGATATCCACGAGTTAATTGATCGTTACCATCCCGTAGGCATCTGCCTACAAGAGACAAATTTAACACGACATGTATCACTCTCAGTTAAGAATTATGCACTCTTCAGAAAAGATAGAACTGCTACAAATAATGCTCACGGAGGGGTAGCCATACTCATAGACTCACGAGTACCTTGCAGATTAATTCCTTTACAAACCTCCATCGAAGCTGTTGCAACACGTATTGTGATTGGTATTACTTTGACAATTGTTTCCATCTACCTTTCGCCCAATCACTCCTATACTATCCATGAACTGGAAGATCTTATTCAGCAGTTGCCAACCCCTATCTGTTTATTGGGTGACTTCAATGGACACCATCCATTGTGGGGTTCTCCCAATGCAGATAGACGAGGACAACTTATCGAACAGCTTGCTGACAGACAAAATCTGATTATACTAAATACTGGCTTGCCAACTTACATCCATCTCTCTACGGGTACAATTTCTGCAATAGACCTTTCCATATGCTCTCCGATCCTCTTCCCTAGTATTGAGTGGACGGCCCTCGACAACCCGCTAAATAGTGATCACTTTCCGCTAATATGTAAAATTCAAACAGGACATTCCATAATTTCCCAAAACTATGTAAAATGGAAATTTCACAGAGCAGATTGGGCAAAATTCACTTCCCGAGTGTCCTTTGATGAACAGATCATCGAAAGCTGTCCTATTGACACAGCTACCGATCACATCACGAGACAAATACTGGCTGCTGCATGCACTGCGATTCCACAATCACAGTCAACAACCCATAGAACCATAAACTATTGGTGGAACGAAGAGTGCAAAGGTGCAAAAAAAGAAAAAAACCGAGCATGGAATCTGTTTCGAAAATATCCCACCACCGCCAATCTTATAAACTACAAGAGACTCAGAGCCAAGGCCCGTCACATTAGGAAGAAAGCTAAAAGAGAATCTTGGATTCGATTTGCGAGCTTGATTAATAAGAATACTGATTCAAGAATAATATGGCGGAAAATAAAACAACTAAGTGGCAAAGTTCCCCAATTATCCTCTCCAATTCTGAACTGGAATGGACAGGATCTTTCTTCTCCTACAGATATAGCCAATGCCCTAGGGACTGTTTTTTCACAGCTATCTGCCTCAACAGCATATGATCTATCATTCCAGAAGATCAAAGCATTAGCTGAAAAGTCCAAACTGAACTTCAGATCTACGAGTAAATGTACTTTACCTTATAATCAGCCGCTTACAATGCTTGAACTTCAAGAAGCCATATCTAGCTCAAAACACAGTGCTGCAGGCCCCGACGGGATATACTACATTATGCTCCAACACTTAAATAAAGAATCGGTCTGTTCACTGCTCATTTTTTTTCAATCGCATCTTTCTTGAACATTGTTTCCCCAGTTCCTGGCACCACTCCTATATAATAGCAATTCCGAAACCAGGAAAAGATCATTCCATTCCTGAAAACTATAGACCTATTTCTCTCACCAGCTGCTTAAGCAAAACCCTGGAAAAAATAATTCACCGTCGACTTACTTGGTTTCTCGACTCTAAAAATATAATTTCTGACAATCAATTTGGATTCAGGAAAAATCGATCAGCCCTGGATCTCATGGTCAAAGCGGAAACAAACATCAGGAATGCATTCATTCGAAATGAGCATCTCGTCATGGTATGCCTTGATGTAGAAAAAGCCTTCGACACCACATGGCGTTTTGGTATCCTAAGAGATCTGCATTCCCTTGACCTGAGAGGCCACTTACCGTACTTCATATTGAATTTCCTTCAGCACAGATCTTTTCAAGTCCGATACCGACAAGTTCTCTCTCAAACATATATACAAGAAGAAGGGGTCCCACAAGGCTCTGTGCTCAGTGCCACCTTATTCGCAATAAGAATAAACCATATGACTAAATATATGCCCAGCACTGTGAATTCATACCTCTATGCCGATGATCTCACTTTTTCTTGCAGTTCTCAAAACATGACTTTCATTGAGCGGCAGCTCCAAATTTCAATTAATAATATTCAGTTATGGATGGCACAGAATGGGTATAGACTCTCTTGTTCAAAATCGAAAGTAGTTCACTTTTGCAACAAAAGGAAGATGCATCCAGATCCAGAAGTACACTTAACAAATCAACCTATCTCAGTTGTGAGCAGCATTCGTCTGCTTGGTCTGACTTTTGATAGTAAGTTGAACTTCATAGAGCACGTTAAACATCTAAAGACGTCTTGCTTGAAAAAAATGAACGTACTTAGAGTCATTTCTTCTACATCATGGGGTGCAGATCGGTACACGTTACTGCATTTGTATAGAGCCCTAATCAGATCTCGCCTTGATTATGGTGCCCCGGTGTATGATTCTGCTAGAGGAAGCGTACTAGCGCGACTTGCACCAATTCAACACTCTGCCCTGAGGATTTCTACAGGCGCTTATAGAACTTCACCAGTCCAAAGTCTTTATATTGATGCTCATGAACTTCCTCTAACCCTCAGGAGAAAGATGTTAATTCTTAACTATACAACTAAAATCCAAAGTCTACCTACCCATCCCATTAGGCCGATACTTAACGACCCACAGTTCACAACATTCTATAGAAATAAACCAAGAGCAATTCAACCTTTTGCTCTCAGAGCTCAAGCACTATCAGAAACCTGGAATATAGATCCCGATAAAGTTCTACAAGATTTAAGCAGTACGGATCCCCCATGGAGGTGTATTATGCCACTCTGTGACAATTATTTTCTAAACTGGGGAAAACACTCTCTTGCAAATGTTAATATACAACAACTCCATATAGCCCATACACAAAATTATCTGCATTTTTCAAAAATATATACTGACGGATCAAAATCTGAGAGTGGAGTGGGTGCATCAGCCGTTTTCCCTCATAAAACCTTCTCTGTATCACTTCCCAATGAATGCAGCAGCTATACAGCTGAATTATACGCCATCAAAATTGCAGTGGAAAATATCCTCCATCTGACCATCCATAAAAGCATGATATATACAGACTCCCAAAGTGCGATTATAGCTTTACAGAACAATTCTCCTAAAACACATCCTTTAATAAAGCTCATAAAATCCAAACTGATGCATCTTCAAGAACTCCAACGAGTGGTCATTTTCTGTTGGATCCCAGGCCATGCTGGGATACAAGGAAACGAACGTGCAGACTATGCCGCTAAACATCCATCCGACAGTGAATTATCACAGCATTACGTCCCATATCTTGACTACAAAAGTAACATTCGAAGAATGTGTAAAGAACAATGGAGAATTCAATGGCAAGCCCAAACGCACAATAAACTCCGCCAAATAAAACCTGAACCGCAATCGTGGACCTCCAGCTTCCGTATGAACAGGAGGGAGGAAGTAATTTTAACTAGAGCGCGAATTGGCCATAGTCACCTTACCCACCTTTATCTCCTCACAGGTAAAGTGTAAAGTGTGTTTAGGGTCAAACGGCACCAGGGGTTTCCCCCATCTCCGCGTAGTTTACATTGTGGTGTGATACAGTTCACTGTAAAGGCCAGAGATTTAAAAGTATATGGATCTTGAGGTGTGTGATGTTGTGTACCGTTGTTCTTCTGGCCATTTAGCCGCCGGACCCCAGCTGAGGCCCGACGTTGCCCACACTTCGCCCCGTGGAGGCAGACCAGGTACACTAGTATTACAGTTATTTACTCTGGCAGGCCCTGCCACCTAGTTTCCTGAGATTTCAGTGGCAAGGACCTAAAAAAAAAAAAAAAAAAAAAAAACGTTTGCGTGGGTTGATCGCTAGATTGAAAGACCGAAATGTGAGCGAACTTAATTTGGAGCTATTAAATTTTGACCTGTGGGATATACGCTGGTGAGCAGATAGAGAGGGAGAGGAGACTGAAGACTGGGGGGAGAAAGACAGAAGAAATGGGGTCGATAGAGGAGGCGACCCCATTAAAAGTCAGTGGGGCGTGCCCATGCCCTACCAGGAGGAAATATGGGTTGGCGAGTAGGGGAGAAGGCAGGAGGGGAAAAAAAAAAAAAAAAAAATCCTGTCTCCTCCCCTACCGCCGAGGGAGGGGGAAAGAAAGATGGGTCCAGCAAGAGCGCCGGCACCGATTGCCATTATGGCTGGCATATGCAGAAAGCTCTGCGGTCTCATTGGGCTGGTTGGAATTCAGCTGGATAGAAAGTCACTCGTGAGGCTGTGTCCTGTCCGAAGGTGGTCCACATATCATTTCATGGTTGTTGTTGTGGTGGTGGATGCGGGAAAGTCCGCCTTCTTGTGAAGAGGTCTTGCGCATATTGAGTGAAGGCACTATAAGTATCTTTTTCAGTTAGTATCAGATATTCCTGGTCTCTTAGCATTATTTGGGTGGTGGTTATAAATCGGCAGCGGAGATCCTCGTACAGTGGGCAGTCGTACATCAAGTGCCCCCATGTCTCGCGTAGTCCGCAGTGGCATAGGGGGGTGTCACTCAATCCGAATCCATGGAGTTTTTCTCTTATGGCGCCATGGCCGGTCAACAGGTAGGTGGCGAGTAGTCCAGGAGAAAGCCAAGGTGGATAGTTTGGGTACACCAGTTGTAGATCAGGAATAAATTTTTTAGTTATTTCACCTTTGGTTGATGTCTGCCAGCGGGTTTGCCAGCTCTGGTTGAGATGTGTGAGGAGACGTTTGCGTTCCAATTTGTGGTCAGTTTCAGGGTCCAAAGTGAAGTTCAGATGGTTAGCCTCACGTCCCTTGGAGAGTTGATATATTAGGCCGCGGAAGACTATTTCAAGGTCTAGTGGAAGAGTCCCTGTCAGGGCCTGGAGGGCATGTGTGCTTACAGTATTGCAGGCTCTTGTTATTATAAGTAGTATATACCGTTGTGTGGTGTCCAGTTTTCTTCTGTTGACGGCCGTGGTAGCCTTCCGGTACCACACTCCAGCGGCATACGTTATGGCAGGCAGGAATACGGCTTTATAGAATAGCTTGAGGGTTCTCCTCCGCAGGCCCCAATCCTTGCGGGAGACCCTCATGAACAGAGCAGAGTATCTTCTGATCTTTTTCTGAATGTAGGTCAGATGAGGGGTGAATGAGAGGTTATTATCTAGGACAACCCCGAGGTGTTTTAGTTCCTTTGTCAGCTTAATTGTAGTTCCTTGGATGCGGATTTGTGGTGGTCTCCTGATGTCCAGGTTACCTTTTAACAGTATTGAGCTGGTCTTGGTTGAGGATATGCGGAGATTGTTTTCGTCGGTCCACTTCTGTAGGATGTCAATGGCGCGAGTAGCAGAAGTTTCTAGCCTGGCTCTGCTGTCCTCTCGCAGTACCAGGGTCAGGTCGTCCGCGTATGCCTGAGTTGCCACACGACCTAGGTCTAGATTTAGAAAACCGTCGAGAACCATGTTCCAGAAGAGCGGGCCCAAGATTGAGCCCTGTGGGCAGCCTCTGAAGATCTGTCTGGAAATAGAATGATATGGAGTTTCTACAACGACCATTCTGTTGTCAAAATATGTTTTGACGCATTGGTATAGGTTGGCCGGGATGTTGGCAATGATCCTCCACAATGCACACAGTGCAACTGTCCACTCACAATAAAGCATATTCTTATTGAGTGTACTTTATACACCACTGCCCGCCAAGTCTCTTTTAGCTTTCTGCCAAACCTTAAAGAACCTTTGACACTTTGCCACATCATAGGTAACGACGCTAATCTACTGGAGTTCTTTCATTTCACAAAAAATATCGAATTATATGATCGTTTTTGAGTAATGCCATCACAATCACCATGCATATGTAACATTTATAACGGTGATAGGTGCAATATGGCCTAAGCAGCCCTTGCACCAAAAAACAACAACAACAACAACAACAAGAGCATGCCAAAGATGGAAAGACGAAAAACAAATTCAAAAAATCAAGACGGAACAGAACATCCCATATGTGGAAGCGAAGAAACAGGTAACACCAGTAAACAGTGGAAAATCTTATGCACAAGCAGTTTTGAGGAAGGTTTCAATTTCGACGCAAACTGATATTTCAATATCGCCACGTGATTCTTTTGCACCCCAAGCTAGATACTTGTTGACACAAGCACAGCAAGATAAAGCAGTCGCTACTCCCATTTCAGTAGCACCTAAAGGAAAATCACCTCCAACAAAAACCCCGCCTGTTATTAGTGAGGTACAGGAGGAAATGGAGGTAAATGAAGAAGCTGAAAGTGCGGAAGAATCTATTCTGGATCTTCATCCAGAGGAAGAAATGGATATTGGGCGCCCTCAATTTCCCAAAGGCAGAATAAAACCCAAAGCGGGCCAATCAAAACCCGCATCACTTCGGAAGCCAGTCAACGGATCCACTAATTCCAAGTAATAATGGCTAAATTACTGCAATGGAATTGTCGTGGATTGCGACGAAATATGGAGGATGTCAAAATGCTAATGCGCAAATATGAACCTGTTTGCTTTTGCTTGCAGGAAACGTACCTAAAGGCAAATTATGACCCCATCTTTCGAAATCTTTCTGTTGTTCGTAAAGACAGAAACGGGGATGGCCCGGCCCATGGAGGAGTCGCAATCCTTGTGGGCAACCATACCCCTTTCTCACAAGTTCAATTGAACACTAATTTAGAAGCAGTAGCCATTCGTTTAGCAATAGGGTCTTTACTTACAATATGTTCTATATATTTGCCTCCTGGGACACACATTTCCCAGGTAGATCTCGACGATCTTATTACGCAATTGCCCTCTCCTTTTTGCCTTCTTGGAGACTTTAATGGACATAGTACCCTGTGGGGTAGTGCAGAAACTAATGAACGAGGTCGTATGGTTGAACGTTTTCTCGACAATAACGGCCTGTCGTTACTAAATATGGGAATAAACACCTATTTCCATATGCCTTCCCGTACTTTCTCTGCCATCGATCTTTCCATCTGTTCGCCTTCTCTGCTACCTTTGCTTTCCTGGGAAGTGGAACAGAATCTTTATGGAAGCGACCATTTCCCCGTAATATCTACCATTGTGAACGGACAACCTTGTCATCCATTTAGAATTCCACGCTGGAAGTATGATGAAGCAGACTGGAGTAAATTTTCACTACTCACTGAATTTGATCCTGTACAAATTCAGCAGGAATCAATTGATGAAGCAGTGAAGTATATCACAGAGTGTATTATCCACGCAGCGGCAACTGCAATCCCAAAAACATCCTCCCGATTTCCACGCTTTCCTAAGCCATGGTGGAACCAAGATTGTAAAGAAGCAAGAAAGTTACAAAATCGGTCATGGGGAAAATTCCGACGTTACCCCACCACCGCAAATCTTATAGCTTTTAAACGTGCCCGTGCTAAAGCACGATTTATACGCCGACAGAGCCAAAAGGAATGCTGGGTCAAGTTTACGTCTTCAATTAACCAGATGACCAGTACCAAAGTTGTCTGGGATAAAATTCGGAAGATGAAGGGTAAATACAAATCAGCTCCTTCATCTATGTTACAACATAATGGTTGTACATTAGCAGACCCAACTGCTATTGCCAACGCTCTAGGAGAAGTATTCTCCACTATATCTGCTGAAACTTCATACTCTGCTGAGTTTCTAGTGTTAAAGAAGAAAGCGGAGAAACAAAAACTTCAATTCGCTTCAAGCAAAGCCGAAGCTTATAACCTGCCTTTTAGTGAAGTGGAATTAACCATTGCACTTGCTACCTCGAAAGTGAGTGCCGCAGGGCCAGATGAAATTCAGTATGAGATGATAAAACATCTATCATCTCACTCTCTAGAGCTGTTGCTACATCTCTACAACTGAATTTATTTGGAGGATCAATTTCCCGTTTCTTGGCGTAGGGCAACTGTCCTCGCTTTCCCAAAGCCAGGAAAAGATCCCAAAATTCCTAGCAACTATCGTCCAATTGCTCTGACCAGTTGCTTATGTAAGATTTTGGAAAAAATGGCGAATGCCCGCCTTATATATTACCTTGAGGCAAATGACCTTTTGAACAAAATTCAGTGCGGCTTCCGAAGGAATCATTCCACTTTGGACCATTTAATCCGACTGGAAACAGCGATTCGCGATGCGTTTTTAAAGGGTGAGCACTTGGTATCAGTCTTCTTTGACATGGAAAAAGCTTATGACACAACCTGGAGGTACGGTGTTTTAAAAGACCTCTATTCTTTTGGTCTGAGAGGCCACCTCCCTATTTTTATCAGAAATTTTTTATCTAAACGACTCTTCCAGGTTCGTGTTAAATCCAGTGTGTCTCGCCTCTTTTGTCAAGAGGAAGGAGTTCCCCAAGGCTCTGTCCTCAGTGTTACGCTGTTTGCAGTCAAAGTTAACTCCATTACAAAACAGCTTCCTCCTTCAGTAAATAGTGCCTTGTACGTTGATGATTTTAGTATTTTCTGTCACTCCTGTAGCATGAGAGTTATTGAACGACAATTGCAACAAGCACTCAATTACCTTAGTTCCTGGGCTTTAACCAATGGGTTTACGTTTTCTGCGCAAAAGACCGTTTGCATACACTTCTGCCGCAAACGGAATCTACATCCTGACCCGGAACTTAGACTGGGACAAAATCCAATTCCTGTGGTAGCAGAAACAAAATTTTTGGGACTTATCTTTGATAAAAAACTGACATTGCTACACCATATCCGTCAGCTTAGAGCAAAATGCATGAGGGGTTTGAACATGCTCAGTGCTATCTCCTCCAACTTTTGGGGAGCAGATAGAAGCACATTATTGCGTCTATACCGAGCACTTGTTCGCTCTAAACTTGACTACGGCTCCCAAGCTTACTCTTCTGCTAGAATTTCTGTACTCCGATGGCTTGACCCAATCCACCATAAAGCCATTCGGATTGCCACAGGGGCTTTCCGTACTTCGCCTGTCCAAAGTCTATACGTTGAAGCCAATGAACCGCCATTGATGCTTCGACGTCAGCAATTGTCGTTACAATATGCTATAAAAATAAAATCCCTGCCTGACCATCCTACGTGGACATCGATTTATATGCCACGGTGGGAAAATCTATATAATACGCGTAAAACTGCCAGTCGGCCTTTTGGTATCAGGATTCAAGAGCTGGTTCATGATATTGGCTTCACGTTGGATAATATATCAACGTCAGTCAAGCAAGATCTTCCCCCTTGGAATATACGATCTCCGTCTTGTGACTTCAGTCTTAGGAGTTGGCTGAAAGCTAACACATCGCCATGTATATATCGGCAACTCTTTGCAGCACACCTTGCCGAACACTCTGAATTCTTGCCGGTATATACAGATGGCTCGAAATCTGAAGAGTTTGTGGGATCTGCTTGTGTCTTCCCAAGCAAAACAATCTGTAATCATATTCCAAGTGAATGTAGCATATACACTGCAGAGCTACACGCAGTAGAACTGGCCTTGGATCATATAAAAACCCATCACTACCAAATGTGCATGCTATATATGGACTCTCTAAACGTATTACAGGCCTTATCCACTGTGAGAAGCACTCACCCAGTGTTATGTCGGGTGCAGCAAATATTACACTCCCTCTTAGAGTTAAATTTTGATATTCGCTTTTGCTGGATCCCTAGCCATGTTGGTATCAGAGGCAATGACTTAGCTGATGCAGCAGCAAAATCAGCAACGCCACAAAGTCGCATCAGTTTGTCAGTCCCCTATACAGACTGCAAGCAACCTATCTACAAAAAATTATGCGCGCGTTGGCAAGAAGCTTGGAATGCATGCCCTACCAACAAACTGAATGAAATTAAGCCTGAAATAATGCTTTGGCATTCTAGTCAGCGCAGGGTCCGACGGGAGGAAGTAATTCTTGCTCGGCTACGCATAGGACATTCTCACCTGACGCATTCGTATTTGCTGAGGGCTGATGATTGTCCTGTGTGTAGACATTGTAAAGCAATTTTAAGTATCCGTCATATTTCAGTCGAATGTACATATTTTAATAATGAACGCCGTTCATGTTTTAACCATCTGTCTGAGCCTTATACACTCAGGCAGATTTTATCCGACGATGACAATGTGTCAGATGTATTCAGGTTTTTAGAACTGATTAATCTACATAGTTTTATTTAGACTGCCCTCATGTTTAGCATATTGTAAATGGTCTATGCCATATTTTTGTGTATAATATATTAACTAGATATGCTATTTTATATTTTATATTTTATTACCCTAGACTTGGCTCATGATAGCCTTAGTTGCTAATGCGCCATTAAACGTCCAATAACCAACCAACATCAATGGAATCCGGCGTGTTTGCAGTGCGCTGCGACCCGTGGAAATTCGGAAAGGGGGATCCTGGTGGTTGAGGGGGCCCAGCTTCAATACACCACTTTGGCCCCTGCTTCGACAAGACGGGTGGTCTTGGAAGGCCCGGCTAGGATCAATCGGCTAGTAGGCTCGCCTGCGAGGGTCAACCTTGTCAATGCCACGCCCCTACACTCATGGTCCGAGGGACAGGATTCAGGCTGGCGGCGGTGCGGGTATAGTGTCTGGGTAGCCCTGGCGTTCCACTCCCGAGCGCATTTATTGCATGCCGGGTAGTGGGCGTCCCTTTGGGCTCCGTGGTGGGTGGGGAGACCGGGCACTGAACAATTTAAATAACTTCATGAATCCTGATAAACGTATTCCTTCAGGGGCCCCAACCCGGTCCCTATCTGAAAATAACGATGGAGAGGCAGATAGCATTATTGCTACAAAGAGGCGGCGAACCGAACTACCATCAGGGCCTGTCCCAAGGTTCTTAATAATGCATTCCACCAATGAAACACCGATTGGTAAAATGTCGCCCTTTTTTATACAAAAAGGGTTGGATGGGTTAGCAGGTACACCCAAGTCGGTTAAGAGGCTCCGTTCTGGGGACCTCTTGATTGAAACAAAAAATGACGGGCAGTCTGAACATCTACTCCGAGTAACATCAATCAGAGGTATACCCATAACAGTGACACCACACAGAACACTAAATTCATCGATAGGTGTCATTTCGGAGTGGGACCTTCTCGAAGTCGCCGAGGAGGAAATCTGCTCCGAATTAAAACCACAGGGAGTTACTGCCGTCAAGAGAATCACTGCGCGAAGGGATGGGAAAATTGTTAAAACCAGGAGTGTTATCCTGACTTTTAACTCTCCCAAACCTCCTGATGAGATTAAAGCTGGATACATCAACTGTCCAGTACGTCCATACATTCCAAACCCTTTACGGTGTTTTAAGTGTCAGAAGTATGGACATTCTCAAATGGCCTGCCGTGGAGTCCTTGCATGCGCCCGGTGCGGTGCAAAGGACCACGAAACAACAGCATGTTCAGCCACTAAACCCACCTGCATTAACTGTGAGGGAGAACATCCGGCCTATTCAAGGGCATGCCAGAGGTGGAAAGAAGAAAAAGAAATCCAACGGCTGAAGGCAGAGCTAAACATATCGTACCAGGAGGCAAGAAAAGCAGTGAAACCTCTTAACATCAAAAAACCTACCTACGCCCAGAAGGTAGCAGGGAAATGTTCGATTGGAACTCAGACGGACATGTCCGTCCCTCCAAAAGAATCATTTACTCCCATTGCACGTTATCTTTTAAGCTCCCAAAAACCTGCACAGAAGGACCAATCAGCTGCCACTCCTATATCGATACCTCCTAATGCTCCACAAGTAACGAACGCAAAAGAAAAGAATAAGAAAGGGGAAGTAACAACCAGTACCCAGGAAAACATGGATGTCGAGCAGAAGGAGGTACATGATGAGTCAGTTTTGGAACTCTTCGCTGAGGAAGAAATGGACACAGGACAGCGTCCATACTTCCCCAGGAAAGATAAATCCAAGACTGACAAAATTAAGCCCTCAGCACCTCGGAAGCCGCCTGATGGACCCACCAAGTCCAAATAATGGCTAAATTCCTACAGTGGAATTGTCGTGGATTCCGGCAAAATACTGACGACATCAAGGCACTCCTGCAAAAGCACAAGCCAGTTTGCTTTTGTATACAGGAGACTTATTTAAAGGCAAATGATGACCCCACCATGCTTAACATTACCATCATTCGTAAGGATAGAATTGTGGATGGGTCTGCCCACGGAGGAGTCGCAATCCTCGTCGGCAACCAGATCCCATTTCAGGCTTTGCAGCTTACAACTAGCATTGAAGCTGTAGCAATTCGCATTACAGTGGGGTTTTTATTAACTTTCTGCTCTGTTTATTTGCCACCTGGGATTGATATCCCCCAGAAAGACCTTGATGATCTTATCATGCAATTGCCTTCCCCTTGTTTAATTCTTGGGGATTTCAATGGACATAACACTCTGTGGGTAGTGCTGACATCAATGGAAGGGGACGAGTCATAGAGCATATGCTCACTGACAATGATCTCTCCCTCCTAAATGTGGGAACAAACACCTTCTTCCACATGCCTACCCGTACATTCTCTGCCATTGATCTTTCTATCTGCTCCCCTTCTCTCCTTCCTTCACTTACTTGGGAGGTAGAAGAAAATCCATATGGAAGCGATCACTTCCCCGTGATAACAACCCTAACTAATGGTAGACCCTGTCTGCCATTTAGTTTACCGCGGTGGAAGATCGATCAGGCTGATTGGAATGCCTTTCAATATCTGGCAAATTTTGACATCACTAGAGTCAGTCAGGAGCCAATCAATGAAGCAGTCATGTATGTCACAGAAACGATTGTCCAGGTAGCTGCAATTGCAATCCCAAAATCATCCAGCCGGTTCCCACTATTTCCCAAACCTTGGTGGAATTCAGAATGCACGGCAGCAAAAAAAGCACAAAACAAAGCGTGGGGGATATTCCGCCGAAATCCCACCACTGAAAATTTAATATCATTCAAACGTGCTCGTGCAAATGCACGTTATGTACGACGTCAGAGCCAAAGGAAATCTTGGATTCGTTTTACATCTTCCATAACTCAGGCTGCTAGCTCAAAAGTAGTCTGGGATAAGATCCGGAAAATGAAGGGAAAATATCCACCATGCCCTTCAGTGATCCTCGAGCACAACGGATGTCCAATTGCAGATCGAACTGCAGTTGCAAATTGTCTTGGGGAAACATTTGCAAAAATCTCTGCGATAACATCTTTTCCCGCAGAGTTTTTGGCCCTGAAAAAGAAAATTGAGAAAAACCCACCGAACTTCTCTTCAAAAGGGCTTGAATCGTATAACAAGCCCTTTTTACAGGAAGAGTTAAATACAGCACTCTGTCTCACGCATGCAAGTGCTGTGGGTCCCGATGACATCCACTATGAAATGCTAAAACACCTCTCACCACAATCTAAGGATCACCTTTTAATTCTGTTTAACAGAATTTTTATTTACAAACAATTTCCGGATTCCTGGCAAAGGGCTATCGTCCTTGCTTTCCCAAAACCAGGAAAAGATCCTAGCAATCCAAGTAACTATCGGCCTATTGCTCTGACAAGCTGTTTGTGCAAAGTCCTGGAAAGAATGGTTAATGCACGACTGGTATGGTATTTAGAAACAAACACGGTCTGCTTTCCAGGACACAGTGCGGCTTCCGAAGAAATAGATCCACTCTGGATCATTTAATCCGATTGGAAACGTCCATTCGTGATGCTTTTATTAAATCCGAGCATTTGGTAGCAGTTTTCTTTGATATTGAAAAAGCGTACGACACAGCCTTGGGCCCCGGGTGCCAAGCGTTCCGTGGCCAAGCGATTCTAGTGCGTTTTCTAAAGCGTTTTTCTACAGAGAACATTTGAGCGAACAGTTTCTATTTTAGTTTGAAAAACCGTTTTCTTTATTTCTATAGCATAGTAGCTCTCTCGCACTACAAGAAGTAGGCAGAAGCCCAGAAAGGGAAGCCACCTTTCTGTTCTTTTCTCTTAGTACTAACTTACTAACTCAGCCGCTTGGTCACCTCGTGGCACTGCTCCTGCCTCCCCGTGGCGGGGCCGGAAACCTGGGTGGTAAAGATAAACCCCCAGGGCGAAAAGGAGCTATCATGGATTCAAACAATTTTCCACCCTTAGAGCTTCCAAGCTCAAGACAAGAATCCTGTCATGATAATGACAATCAACCAAAAAGGCTTCGAACTGAAGCACAGCGTCCAGACATCCCTAATTTTCTTGTGATACACTCTCTGTCCACGCAGCCCGTGGGCAAGTTATCACCATTTATGATTCAAAGACATCTAGAATCTATTGCAGGATCACCAAAAATGGTGAAGCGACTACAATCAGGAGATCTCCTGGTTGAAACAGCCACATCCAAACATTCTGAGTGGCTATTAAAAACAACTACATTTGGTGGATTACCAGTGTCTGTCACTCCTCACAATACCTTAAATTCATCTAAAGGAGTCATCACAGAATGGGACTTAATTACAGTGTCTGAGGAGGAATTAGTCCAAGAACTTAGCCATCAAAAGGTAATCGCTGCTAAAAGAATTATGACAAAAAAAGATGGAAATCTCATTCCAACTCGTTCCATCATTTTAACTTTTAGTACTCCTGATTTGCCTTCCTCAGTAAAAGCTGGATATTTAAATTGTCGAATTCGTCCATACATCCCAAATCCTCTTCGCTGTTTCAAATGACAAAAATATGGCCATTCACAGCAGGCATGCAGAGGTGACGCCATCTGTCCTATTTGTGGAGCAAAAGATCATACACAGGCAGATTGTCCAGCCGCAATTCCCATTTGCCCCAACTGCAAAGGCAATCACCCCGCCTTTTCTAAATCATGTGAGATGTGGAAAACAGGTAGGACAATCCAAAAATACAAAGTAGAACATAAAGTCACATATCCTGAGGCACGCAGACAAATAATGTTGACCATGCCAAGTCCATCATATGCCTCTCGAACTCGCAGTTTTCATACAACTGCAATTCAAACAGATGTCTCAATACCGTCCAACGTCTCGCTAGCTAATTGGGTTAAAACAACCTTATCAACCACTGGAAAAGAAAATTCTAAAACAAAAACCAGCCATGCCACCAACACCCCAATTAGTATCCCAACTGATACTGTGACAGTCTCAAATGATGCAGAAAGATTGAAACCCAATAAAGACTCTAAGGAAACTGATCCACCAACCAACACTATGGAAGTGGATATACACCAAAATGATGAAGACCCTATTCTAGAACTCCATGCCAATGACACTATGGATACTGGACGTCCATTATTCCCAAAAAAAGACCGAAAAAAATGCCCTGCACATAAAAAACAGTCAGATGAATCATCTTCAGCCAAACCAAAATAATGCCTAACATCATACAGTGGAATTGTAGAGGACTAAGCAGCCATTCGGATGACATAAGAGATTTAATCTCTCAGTTTAACCCCATAGGTATATGCCTACAGGAAACATTCTTGTCACCCCAAGTTTCGCCGAAATTCTCAAATTTTATGATATATAGACGAGACAGAAGCCCAGAGTCTCCTGCCCGTGGAGGAGTAGCCATTCTTGTAAATACTAACATACCGTCCAGACCGATCCAATTAAGAACCATCCTAGAAGCTGTGGCAGCTCGGATTGCAGTTGGTATTTCAGTTACCATTGTTTCGATTTACATTCCACCATCTCTATCACTGGCCCAATCAGAACTTGACAACCTCATCGCACAACTTCCAACTCCAATTTGTCTTTTCGGTGACTTTAATGGCCACCATCCATTGTGGGGATCAGCTACAATGGACAGAAGAGGCAAGTTGATCGAGGAATTTATATATAATAATGACCTAAATTTATTAAACTCTGGATCTCCTACCTACATCCACCTACCTACAGGATCTACTTCTCAAATTGACTTGTCAGTTTGCTCACCTTCCATCTTTCCAATCATGACATGGTCTGTATTAACTGATCCTTTTAGCAGTGACCACTTTCCGATCATTTGCTCCTTACAAACAGGAGTAACACCAAATCCTGATAAACGATCCTCTTGGAAGTTTAAAAAGGCGAACTGGGATGGCTATTCTGCTCAAATACTTCTAGACAGATCTTACGTTAAAAAAGAACCTATTGATGATGTAAATACTTACATCACCAATCAGATTCTGACTGCAGCAAATACTTACATTCCAAAATCCAAGACATATCACAATCACCGAAATCACTGGTGGAATGCAGATTGCTTCACTGCCAAACAGGAAAAAAACCGAGCTTGGAATAATTTCCGTAAGAATCCCACCACTAATAACCTCATTGCTTATAAAAGGTTTAAAGCAAAAGCAAGGCAGATTAGACGGAAAGCGAAACGAGACTCGTGGATCGCTTTTGCCTCAACAATCACAAAAGACACCGACACACGCCTCATTTGGAAAACAATACAGGCACTAAATGGGAAATTCGTTCGTATGCCCTCTCCAATACTTCATTGGAAAGGGAAAGACCTATCTACAGCTGAAGAAGTTGCTAATGCACTTGCTGAATCATTTGCTACAATCTCTGCTTCTGCCTCCTATGGGTCCACATTTCAGAACATCAAAACTAGTGCAGAACGATATAAAATCAACTTTTTCACGAACCGTTCTTTCCCGTACAACCAACCCTTTACATTCATAGAACTTCAAGAATCGTTAAACAGATCTTCAAACAGTGCTGCAGGCCCAGATGGAGTTCATTATGTTATGCTGAAACATTTAATTCAAGAAGATTTGAGTACCATGTTAATCTTTTATAATCGGATATTCTCCGAAAATGCCTATCCTTCCTCCTGGCATCATTCTTTCATTATTGCTTTACCAAAACCAGGAAAAGATCATTCCTGTGTTGAAAACTATAGGCCAATATCTCTTACGAGCTGCCTGGGTAAAGTTTTCGAAAGAATGGTTCACACTAGGCTTACTTACATCCTGGAGTCACAAAATCTCCTTCAAGATCATCAGTATGGCTTTCGGAAGAATAGATCGACGCTGGACGTGCTTATCAAAGCCGAATCTCATATCCGCAATGCCTTTGTCATGAAACAACATCTTGTCATGGTCAACCTAGATCTTGAAAAGGCATTTGACACTACATGGCGTCATGGGATTATTATGGACCTTTACCACTTGGGGCTTAGGGGCCATTTGCCGAAAATAATTCAAAATTTTCTGCAATTGCGTTCTTTTCAGGTCCGATATAAAAATGTACTCTCTGCATCTCACATTCAGGAAGAAGGAGTCCCGCAGGGATCGATACTTAGTCCAACACTATTTTCAATCCGAGTTAGCAGCATAACACGAGACATCCCAAAAACTGTTGAAACTTACATGTACGCAGATGACCTTACAATTTCTTGTCGATCTCAAAGTATGAACACCATCGAACGGCAGCTCCAACTTGCTATTACCAAAATACAATCGTGGACTTCACGGAATGGCTACAAACTATCAGAAAAGAAATGCACTCTCACCCACTTTTGCAAGAAACGAACTCTCCATCCCGATCCGGAATTACAAATAAACAATATTCCAATCCCGCTTGTAAGTACCATTAAATTCCTTGGAGTGATATTAGATAGCAAGCTGAATTTTCAAGCTCACATCTCTCATTTAAGAAATACATGTCTAAAGCATCTGAATATACTGCGATCAGTCTCGGCTATGTCATGGGGCGCTGATCGGTATACACTATTGCACCTTTATAGAACTTTAATCCGGTCACGGCTAGATTATTGTTGTCCGGTGTATGACTCTGCCAGGAGCACTACTTTACAACGTCTAAATATTGTCCAGCACAGTGCTCTCAGGACTGCGTTGGGCGCTTTTAAGACTTCTCCAATCCAGAGTCTCTATATCGAAGCACACGATCCTCCATTACATCTTCGTAGGAAATCATTATTGCTCCACTATGCTGCTAAGATCCAGAGTCTTCCATCTCACCCCAGTTGGGAGTATCTTTATAATACTCGGTGGGATTTGATATATGACAGCAAGCCAAATGAAAACAGACCTGCTTCACTAAGGATTAAAGAGCTTTCTCAGAGTTGGAATATCAATTTAAGCGATATTTTTCAGAACACAACTGCTCCTGTTCCACCTTGGACATACGTTTCTTCCTCCCACGATACACATTTTTTGGAGTGGGGAAAGAATACTGTACCTTCCTTTAATATCAGGCAGTTGCACTTAGCTCACACTACTCTGAACTCCCATGCCTGTAAAGTCTATACTGACGGATCCAAAACAGCTACTGCGGTTGGTGCAGCTGCAGTTTTTCCTTCTCTAACGGTTACAGCTTCACTACCATTAGTCTGCAGCGTCTTCACAGCCGAATTATATGCCATCAAATTAGCACTCAGTAAAATTATTGAACTTTCCATCTCACCTGTCATAATTTACACTGACTCGCTCAGTGCTGTTTCTGCCATAAGGAAGAATTTTTCATCTTCTCATCCGACCTTGAAACACATTCATTCTCAGCTATTTTCCTGCAGTGTGTCTAATCAATCAATCAGTTTTTGATGGATCCCTGGCCATTCTGGTATTCCGGGAAATGAAAGTGCGGATCTTGCAGCTAAAAATCCTCATCCAGCTGGATCAGAACATCTTCAGGTTCCTTACACTGATTATAAGCCTGTTATTCGCAAAGCAAGTTACGAAAATTGGTCACAGATCTGGAAAAGTAACACCAACAATAAACTTTACCAGATAAAGCAAGAACCAAAGCTGTGGCTCTCAGGCTTTCGACAAAACAGACGAGAGGAAGTAGTACTGGCAAGACTCAGAATTGGACACACTCATCATACTCATCTGTTCCTGCTACTGGGAGAAGATCCACCCCAGTGTTCATCCTGTGACAGTCAACTTACTGTTAGGCATTTCCTCTTCGATTGTCCCCTATATTCAACCATACGGTCAAACACTTTTCAGTCAGTCTCTAGGTTGAACCTCTCACATGATTTAACTCATATCCTGGGAAATGAAGCAAACATAAATGAACTTGTAATATTTTTAAAACGTATTGGACTATATAGGAGTATTTAATTTAACACCAACAGTGCTATATTTCGACTAAATAAACTATGAACAGACACAATTTGGCCTCAGTAGCCCTTGTGTCGTTAAGCTAAATAACAACAACAACAACAACAACCTATCAGACCAACCAGTTAGTAAACTTTCTCCCTTTGTTATACAGAGGTGTCTAGAACATATAGCTGGTCCACCGAAAATGGTTCGCCGCTTGAAATCAGGCGACCTTCTGATAGAAACGACAAATCATCGACATTCTGAGCTTCTTCTTGAAACTAAAACTTTTGGAGGGTTTCCCATCAAAGTCACTCCACATGCCACTTTAAATTCATCTAAAGGGGTTATCGTGGAATGGGACCTCCTAAATAGCTCTGAAGAAGAAATCGTACAAGAGCTACAAAATCAGAATGTCACACATGCCAAAAGAATCCTTATTAAAAAGGATGGAAACCTCGTTCCAACCCGCACCATCATACTTACTTTCAGTACTCCAACTCTACCATCATCAGTCAAAGCCGGGTACCTGAATTGCCAGGTAAAGCCATATATCCCCAATCCAATACGATGCTTCAAGTGTCAAAAATATGGCCATTCCCAAACAGTATGCAGAGGACAAGCTATTTGTGCCACTTGCGGCTCAAAAGAACATACCTGTAAAGAATGCAATACACAGTCTCCTCTCTGCCCAAACTGCAAAGGAGACCACCCTGCCTATTCCAGAGACTGTAATATATGGAAAAGAGAAAAGCAAGTTCAAAAATATAAAACTGAACATAAGGTAACATATCAAGAAGCCAAAAAGCAGATACCACTATTTCCAGCAGTGAGATCATATGCAGCAGCAACAGCAGCAACTACAGTGCAGAAAACAAAGGTAATTGCAATACAGACTGACATCACAATCCCGCCTAACATCTCAATAGCAGACTGGGCACGTAACATTCTTTTACAACCAAAACAAAAAGTTGATCAGGCAATTAATACACCCATTGTAATCCCACCAGATGCTAAAGATCCAACACCAACAAGCAGTACAAATTCCACCAAACCTGTTGAAAAAACACAAAAAAATACTGACACTATGGAAATTGATGAAAAGGAGAAAGAAGATGAACCAGTTCTGGAACTTTACGCAAATGATGACATGGACAGTGTTGGCCGACCAAGCTTCCCCAGAAAAGAAAAAATCAAAACAGATCGATTAAAACAAGCAACTCATCGTAAGTCATCTGAATCAAGTACTAAACCCAAATAATGCGTACACTTCTACAATGGAATTGTCGTGGCATTCGAAGTAATCTAAGCGATATCAAAGATCTAATTTCTGTATATGCTCCCGCAAGTATCTGTTTGCAAGAAACAAACCTAACTCCGAACATTAGTATTTCAATCAAGAACTACAATATATATAGGCAAGATCGAAAAACCAATACAGGTCATGGAGGAGTCGCCATTCTTGTTGACTCTAATGTTCCATCCAAGCATATTCAGCTACAAACACCCCTTGAAGCAGTCGCGGTACGCATCGTGACTGGAATTACCTTGACTATGAGTTCGCTCTACCTTCCACCTAATCATGCGTACACACTGCAAGAATTTGAGGATTTAATTGAACAATTACCATCTCCTTTTTGTTTGATGGGGGACCTTAATGGGCATCATACCATCTGGGGATCACTTCATACAGACAAAAGAGGACAGATGATTGAAAAACTTATAAATAATAGGAACCTAACACTCTTAAACACAGGTACCCACACCCATGTCCACTTACCAACAGGAACTACCTCTGCAATTGATCTCACCATCTGTTCCCCAGCTCTCTTTCCTCTCCTTGACTGGTCTGTTTCCGATGATCCTTATAGCAGTGATCATTACCCAGTTGTTTGTCACCTACTAGCAAATGATGTACAGCAACCTATAAGAGGTATAAAATGGAAATTTTGCAAAGCAAACTGGGAAAAATACCAATATGCTGCTTCTTTAGATGAGAAAATCATAAGACATACTGATATCAATAATGCTGTTACTCATATCACAAATCAAATAATTTCTGCCGCAAACATTGCAATACCAAAGACAACTAACCAGTCTCATAAACATTACAAGCAGTGGTGGAATGAAGAATGCTTGGAAGCAAAGAAAGAAAAAAATAAGGCTTGGAATCAAATCAGAAAGTATCCCACCACCACCAATCTCATAAAATATAAGAAAGCCAGAGCAAAAGCACGCTATATACGCCGGAAATCTCAGAAAGAATCATGGATATCCTTTGCAAGCAAAATTAATAGAAATACGGACAGCAGAATAATATGGAATAAAATTAGACAAATTTCAGGCAAATATACAACCGTCCCTAAACCGATCATAAGCTGGAAAGGTCATGACATAACTGAACCAGAAAAAATTGCAAATCTACTAGGAGAAACATTTGAGGAATTGTCAGCAACAACGTCATACAGACCAATCTTTCAAACATATAAAGCTCAAATTGAAAAATACAAAATTAATTTCCATGCAGCTCATGAGATTTCATACAATCAATCCTTCACTATAAATGAATTGCATAAAGCCCTAGCCAAATCTAAAGAAAGCGCAGCAGGTCCGGATGGAATCCACTATCAAATGATTAAACGCCTCTCCAAAAATTCTTTATGCCTGCTGTTACTGCTATATAATAGGATATACCTTGAGGATACATATCCAGACTCTTGGCGACATTCGTTTGTACTGGCCTTTCCAAAACCTGGGAAGGACCATTCAAATCCATATAATTATCGTCCCATCGCACTCACCAGCTGTCTAGGTAAAATTTTAGAAAAAATGGTGAATGATCGGTTAACATGGTTTCTTGACTTCCATAACCTCCTGAGTCCTAGTCAATATGGTTTTCGGAAAAATAGATCCACAATAGACATAATGACAAAAGCTGAATCAAATATTCGCAATGCCTTTCTCCGAAACGAACACCTTGTAATGATATGCCTCGATATTGAAAAGGCGTTCGATACTACGTGGAGATATGGTATCCTTCATGAATTGTACAAATTAGGTCTTCGAGGCCATCTACCAAAGTTTCTTCAGAATTTCATGACTAAAAGAACTTTTCAAGTCCGTTATCATCATATTCTGTCTCTAATATACAATCAAGAACAGGGGGTCCCCCAAGGCTCAGTCCTCAGTGCAACCCTTTTCGCTATCAAAATAAACCCTGTAACAGAAGTTATTCCAGCAACAGTTGAAACCTACCTATATGCCGACGACCTCACAATATCATGTCACTCACAGAATATGCGGACAATCGAGAGGCAGCTCCAATGTGCTATTAACAAAATAGAGTCCTGGTCCACCTATAATGGGTATCGAATCTCAGTACAAAAGACAGTGGCAATACACTTCTGCAGAAAACGAAAGATGCATCCTGATCCAGAACTAAGGATAAGCAATCAACAAATTCCACTCAAACAGAGCATCCGGCTACTAGGACTAATCATGGATCAAAAATTAAATTTCCTAGAACACATAAAATATATACGTACAATGTGCTTAAAGAAATTAAACATTCTACGAGCTGTATCAGCCATGACATGGGGAGCTGATCGTTACTCACCTTTGCATGTTTATCGTGCAATGATAAGATCTAAATTAGATTATGGTTCTCCCATTTACTCCTCAGCTAGGAAAAGTGTGTTGAACTGGTTAGATCCAATTCATCACAATGCACTACGTGTTGTTTCAGGAGCCTTCCGTACCTCACCTGTGTATAGTCTATACACAGAGATCCATGAACTCCCACTCAGTCTTCGTAGACAAGTTCTTCTTATGAACTATGCTGCGAAGGTTCAAAGCCTTCCTGGACATCCAACATGGCAATATCTTTATAAACCGAAATGGGAAAATTTATATACGAACAAACCAAATATATGCAAACCTGCAGGCATCCGACTAAAAGAAATACTCTCACAATTGAACTTAAGTATGGATAAAATTTACCAAGATACCCCCACAGCCCTTCCACCTTGGGAAATCAGTTCAGTTGACTGTGACATGGTCCTCATAAAATCGAAACAGAACAATATCCCAAGTCAAAATATAAAACAGCTACATTCCTCTTATGTAACACAATTCTCTGACTATTCTCATTTGTACACTGATGGATCCAAGACGGCCACACACGTTGGTGCCGCTGTTGTATTGCCAAACAGCATAATCTCACAGTCTCTTCCAATAGAGTGCAGTATTTTTAGTGCTGAACTATTTGCAATTAGTCTCGCCCTAGATCACATTGCCAAAACTTCCCCCGTAAAAAGTATCATCTTCACAGACTCGTTAAGTGCAATATATGCTTTACAGACAGAAGATCATCCATCTCATCCGTATGTAAGAAAAATTCTTTCCTCCTTATCACACCTTACGAAAAACAAACAAAGAGTTAGATTCACTTGGATTCCTGGACATTCTGGAACACTAGGCAATGAACGTGCGGATGATGCTGCAAAAAATCCGTCTAACAAAAATTCTCACTTGCATAAAATACCGCTCAATGACTTTAAAAACATCAATCTAAAAGCCTCTGAAAATATATGGACGCAGACCTGGAAATCTCAAACAAACAATAAATTATACCAAATCAGACAACAGCAGAAATCCTGGAAATCAAGTTTTCCGTCAAACAGACATGAAGAGGTTATCCTCGCCCGACTTCGCATCGGACATACATATTTAACACACTCTCACCTCCTAAGGAAAGACGATCCTCCACAATGCCCTCAGTGTCTGACCACACTATCAGTGAAGCACATCATCTTAGAATGTCCACGATACCAAATTGCTCGCCAATCAGCTTTCAAATCGCATTCAAATGAACCATTAAGCCTTGAACTCATTATGGGAGAAAAATCAAACGTCAGTGAACTCCTTTCATACCTCAGCTTAATAAACTTAACTAATCATATCTAATATGGTAAATCAGTAACAATATAACAGGAAATAACAAAACTTGAACAGGCGCAATATAGCCGAAGTTGCTTTTGCGCCATTAAACCCCAAACAACAACAACAACAACAACAACCCCCCTCAATGCCAAAACTGTCAAGTTCCGCTGACTATACATCACTTCATGGTGAACTGCCCAAAATTTCATAGAGAACGTCAAAGAGCCTTTCAATCAATAATGAATAAACAAAACAATCTCATGCTTAAAACAATTTTAGATGACCGGCCAAATATAACCGAAGTTTTCTCCTTCCTCAAGTTAACTGGATACTTTCAAAACATATAAAATTAATAGTACACCTTTTATAGAGAAACTACACAACATATATAGCAAAGTCTTGGTTCTGCCATAAACCACAAGTAAAGTGAAAAAATGCTGATATACAAAACTCTCCTACCTAGGCTAGGCGCATTATAGCCTAAGCTGCTCTTGCGCCAATAGCTTTCAAATAACAACAACAACAACCCGAATCCTCTCCGTTGTTTCAACTGTCAGAAGTTTGGTCACTCACAGACAGTATGTAGAGGAAAATTAACATGTGGAAACTGTGGTTCGCAAGAACATGCCACTTCTACTTGCACAGCTGGATCCCATAAATGTGTAAATTGTAAAGGAGATCATACTGCATATTCAAGGGAGTGTGAAATTTGGAAGAAGGAAAAAATGATACAAAAATACAAAGCAGAAAATGGAGTTTCATATCAGGAAGCTAAAAAGGCAATTACAATAAATATAACAAACAAACCTTCTTATGCGCAGATTACCACAATCAAAAAGGCTCCGGAAATTAAACTATCCAATTCAAAATATTGTGGCACGCAAACGGATGTTACAATCCCCCCAGGAGAATCCATCTCAGAATGGGTTCGTGAGTTTTACAAACCATCTCCTTCACAAAAACAAGAAAAGATTATCAATACTCCTTTATCTTTCCCACCAGATAATTCAGAAAATGTAAGAAGAAAAGCAAACAAAGAAAAGATAGGTAGTACAGGAAAAAAGACTGCAGAACAAATGGACACGGATGCAAGAAACCAAGGAGAGGAACCAATTCTCGAAATCTTTACTGAAGAAGAAATGGATACGGGTAGACCCTATTTTTCAAAAAAAGACAAAACCAAGGTAGACAAAAATAAATCAGCCCCAAGGAAGCAATCCGAGGGAACATCTAACCCCAAATGACAGATACGATTATCCAATGGAACTGTCGAGGTTTTTGCTCAAACACTAATGATGTTATAGATCTCATCACCCAGTACCACCCACTAAGTATCTGCCTACAAGAAACCTATTTAAAACCACAGGACAATAGTATAATCAAAAACTATATCACATATAGAAAGGATCGCATAACGAATGGAACAGCGAGAGGAGGAGTTTCAATACTAGTTAACAGACATGTCCCTTCCCAAACAATACCATTGAACACACCATTAGAAGCAGTTGCAGCCCGTCTAGCAATAGGCTTCAATATTACCATAGCCTCAGTATATCTACCCCCTAATCAAGAATTCCGATTTAAGGATTTCGAAGAGCTGATCACTCAACTACCACCTCCATTCTGCATCTTAGGTGACTTAAATGGACATCACCCACTATGGGGAGATCACAAAATAGACCAGAGGGGTAAGCAAATAGAAAAATTAATTGTCGAGAACAACCTAATGATTTTAAATGACGGCACACACACATATTTCCACCTTCCATCAAAAAGCAGTTCTGCAATAGACTTATCAATCTGTTCCCCAACACTGTTCCCTATGACTAAATGGAGCGTGCACGAGACTCCATTGAGCAGTGACCACTACCCTATTATTTTGAAAATCATGGAAAAAACGCCATGCCAAGCCAGTAGGCACCCCAGATGGAAAATATATGATGCAGATTGGGAAACATTCAGGATACTAGCCAAGCTAGACCGCAACATTATTAAAAGAGAATCAGTACAAACATCAGTAGCCTATGTTACTGATAGTATGCTTCAAGCTGCGGAAAAGACAATACCCAAAACATCTTCTAACATCAGAATATATCCAAAACCATGGTGGAACAAAGAGTGCCAGGAAGCTAAAAAAGAAAGAAATAGAGCCTGGAACCTTTTTCGCAAAAATCCAACAACAGAAAATATGATACAATTCAAAAGAACCAGAGCCAAGGTCAGGAAAGTGCAAAAAATAAGCAAAAAAGCTGCTTGGATGAAATTTGCATCCACTATAACTATTTCCACACCAACTACACTTATTTGGAAAAAGATCAGAAGGATGACCAACAATTCTCAATTAAACCACTCTCCATTGCTAAATTGGAAGGGACAGTTGGTTACAAACACCTTAGATATAGTCAACGTGCTTGCTGAAAATTTTTCAAATACATCTGCTAATTGTACATACCCCACAGCTTTTAAAACGTACAAGAAAGAGGCCGAAAAAATAAAATTAAACTTTTCTACCAATCAGTGTGAACAATACAACTTGCCACTCGGCCCCGAGCGCCAAGCGATATTAGTGACCACAGCGCCTTTTCATAGTGATTATCTGATACGCTTTACAGTAAATACGTTTCTCCTGAGTTTCGCAAGTCCGTTAACTCTTGAGCATTATAATTAAATAGATCTTTCAATTTATATAACCCAGAAAGGAAAGCACCTTTCTTTAACCCCTTTTTTTTATTTTTCGTTAATACTAACCTTCTCTTCGCTTGGGTCACTAGGCGGCACCGCTCTTGCCTCCACGTGGCGGGGCTGGTAACCTGGGAGAAAAAGGTAATCTCCCGGGGCCAAAAAGAGCACGTCATGAGTAAATCAAACTCAGACTTATCTGGGCTGCCAGATGCACCCCAGACATCAAAAAAGAAAGATAGTTCTATTGCAGGAACTTCAAAACGGCAGAAAACTGACTCTGACATCTATCCTACTCCAGCTTTCCTGATCATGCACTCAACTGGTGAAAATGCAATTGGCAAAATCTCGCCATTTAGGGTACAGAAGGAATTAGAAAGCAGAGCTGGAACCCCTAAGTCTGTAAAAAGACTTAGGTCAGGAGATATTCTGATCGAGACTACTAATAGTAAACACTCAGAGCGGCTTTTAAATATTAATCTCTTTGCTGGGATACCAGTTACTGTGACACCCCATAGATCACTGAATACCTCTAAAGGTGTGATCTCTGATTGGGATTTAATAGATGTATCCGAAGAGGAGATGCTTGAAGAACTTAAAGAAGAAGGCGTTATACAGGTCAAGAGAATTTCCACCAGAAAAGAAGGAGTTCTGACTCCTACACGTAATTTCATTTTGACCTTTAATACACCACATCGCCCAGCATCCATCAAGGCTGGATATCTGGTCTGTAATGTCAGACCTTATATTCCAAATCCCCTACGGTGTTTCCGATGCCAGAAGTACGGACATTCCCAGACAGCTTGCCGGGGAACTCCTGCTTGTGCAAAGTGCGGGTCAGTTGAACACAACTGCGAAGCCTGTACTGCACCCCAACCGATATGCCCAAACTGCAAAAAAGATCATCCCGCTTACGCTAGAACATGTGAACGCTGGAAAACTGAGAAACCTATTCAGATTTATAAAACCAATCATAACGTGTCCTATCAAGAAGCTAAGCGAAATATCTCACCACCAAACCTTGCAAATAGATCTACGTATGCTCAAATCACCAAACAATTCCAATCAACCGCATCGCAAACTGAACTAACAGTATCCCCAAAAGAATCTTTCTCGAACTATGTAAAAACACTGTTCAATGCAACTCAAACTCAGGCAGTCAATACGCCTGTTTCTATACCAATCGAAAACCCCCACTCCCCGGATGAAGGGCACAAAGAAAAACAAATCGTAACTTCTGCTCGCCAACAGGAAATGGATACTAAGGAAATACCCACAGATGACCCCGTCCTAGACATTTTTGTAGAAGAAGAAATGGAAACAGAAAGACCCTACTTTCGAAAGAAAGATAAAAACAAGAGTGAAAAACAGAGAACCTCAGCACCAAGAAAACGCTCGGAAAGTCTAACTAGAGATAAACAATGAACACAATAATTCAGTGGAATTGTCGTGGTTTCCGTGCCAATATTAATGACCTGTACGACCTTACCTATAAATATACACCAATATGTCTCTGCCTCCAAGAGACATATTTTAAACCTCAAGACACACCAAAACTGTCTCATTACAATATCTTTAGAAAAGATAGAACCGTTCAAAATACTGCACATGGTGGCGTAGCTGTTATAACGAACCTACATGTTCCCGTCAAACAGGTCTTACTGAACTCTCCCCTCGAGGCAATAGCGGTCCGTGTAGCTGCCGACATCCATATTACAATCTGCTCCCTATATATTCCACCAAGCCTTTCCATCCAACAAAATGATCTGAACAACCTCATAGCTCAACTCCCCACACCTTTCCTCATTCTGGGAGACTTAAATGGTCATCACACACTATGGGGTAACAACAATATTGATCAAAGAGGAAAGCTAATTGAAAAAGTTTTAGATGATAACAACCTTCTCCTTCTAAATGACGGGTCACCTACTTATGTTCACCTTCCTTCTGGAATATATACTGCAATAGACCTGTCTATCTGTTCAGCAACTTTGTATCCTACTCTGAAGTGGACGGCAAAAAATAATCCACTACATAGTGATCATCTTCCCATTACGATTGAATTACTGAATAAGCCCTCTTATCATCTTACTAGAATTCCTCGGTGGCTAATTGATAAAGCAGATTGGGAAATGTATAAAAAATTAGCTAAACTGGATCCTGAAATTATACAAAAATCCCCAACCGCAGAAGTGATTGAGTATGTCACAAAAACTATATTACATGCAGCAAGAAAAGCTATACCAAAATCCTCCTCAAAATTACCTGAACACCCAAAAATCTGGTGGAGTGACGAATGCCGTGTAGCAAAAAGAGACCAAAATAAAGCTTGGAATACTTTCAGGCGCTATCCAACCACCGCTAATCTCATTCAGTTTAAACGCGTTAGAGCAAGAGCAAGGTACATTAGACGCAGTAATAAAAAGGCCGCTTGGATTCGCTTCACTTCAACCATCAATCAAGCAACTCCCACACATAAAATTTGGAAAACAATCAGGAAAATGAGTGGTAAATATCAAATGACACCTCAGCCTATCATGGAATGGAGAGGGCAGAACATTTCTGACCCTACCCAAATTGCCAATATACTAGGAGGAACTTTTGCCAAAACATCAGCAACAGAAAGTTACATACCAGCCTTCAGAAGATTCAAAGCAAATTCAGAAAAACAAAAGTTAAATTTTTCTTCAAAAGCAGAAGAACAATATAACTTACCATTCACTATCCACGAACTACATAGAGCCTTGTCAACATCTAGGCGTAGCGCGGTAGGACCAGATAATATCCATTATTCGATGATACAGGAACTAAGTGCTAATTCACTGCAGTCGCTTCTTGATCTGTTCAATAGGGTCTACCGGGAAGACACATTCCCTGAACAATGGCACCACGCTACAGTCCTTGCCTTCCTTAAACCAGGAAAAGACCCGACAAACCCCACTAGCTATAGACCCATTGCCTTGACCAGTTGCCTTTGCAAAATTCTTGAAAAGATGGTGAACCGTCGACTGATATGGTACCTGGAAAATTTCAATCTCTTACATCCTGCACAATTCGGCATTCGACAAAACAGATCAACACTAGATATATTAGTAAGACTAGAGAATTCCATTCGGAATGCATTCCTTAGATCGGAACACCATGTAATGGTTTGCTTTGACATCAGCAAGGCCTATGATTCCACGTGGAAGTATGGAATACTCCGCGAATTACATCGCCATGGACTTCGGGGCCATCTCCCCATTTTCATACGTAACTTCCTAGACAAGAGAACTTTCCAGGTTCGATTTAAAACTTCGCTGTCTAGACTATTTTTTTCAAGAAGAAGGAGTTCCCCAGGGCTCTGTACTCAGTGCTACACTCTTTATAATTGCGATAAACACCATTGCTGAACAACTTCCGAACACTATCGATAAGGCACTATTCGTAGATGACCTTAGTATTTCTTGCCATGCGAAAAACATGAATACGATCGAGAGACAGTTACAAGGGGCAATAAATAAGATTAGTACATGGGCACAAACCAATGGTTTTCAGCTTTGTTCTCAAAAAAACGTTGTGTATCCATTTTTGCCGACAACGTAAATTGCACCTACACCCGGAACTACGGCCCCGGGTGCCAAGCGTTATAGTGATCAAGCGATTTCCTGAGTGATTTCTAGAGCGTTTTTGTCAAAGCTACAGTTATATTCATTTGTAAAAGTTTTCTTACGTTCCCATTAATTATTTGTTAACTTAGTATTACGAATTGTAACTAAGTTACAGGAAGGAAATTCACCTTTCTTTTTTTCTCTTTAAACTAACGCATTAACCCTTATACCGCTTGGTCACTCTAGCGGCACTGCTCCTGCCTCACCGTGGCGGGGCCGGTAACCTGGGAGAAGAAATCCACTCTCCCGGGGCTGAAAGGAGCGAAGATGGAAAACAGTTCTTTTCCACCTTTAGAGCCATCGAGCTCAAGACTAGAAAATGATACCGAAAACGACTACTCTCAACCAAAGAGGTTGAAAACAATCCCACAAGAGGAAATACCAGCATTCCTCATACTACACTCTCTATCAGAGTTGCCTCTGAGTAAACTGTCCCCATTCCTTGTCCAAAAATGCATCGAGTCTGCTGCAGGCTCACCAAAAACAGTAAAGCGGCTCCAGTCAGGGGATCTTCTTGTAGAGACCATGAAATCCCAGCATTCTGAAAAATTATTAAACATGACTACTTTTGGCGGACAACCAATAAAAGTTACTCCCCATGCCACCTTAAACTCCTCGAAGGGAGTAATCGCAGAATGGGACCTGTTAGCTGTATCCGAGGAGGAGATAGTTCAAGAGCTAAGTAAACAAAAAGTCATACAAGCAAGGAGAATTATGACTCGGAAAGATGGTGTTCTTGTCCCCACTAGGAGCATAATTCTTACTTTCAGCACTCCCATCCTACCATCATCTGTTAAAGCAGGCTATCTCCATTGCCGTGTCCGTCCTTACATCCCAAACCCACTCAGGTGTTACAAGTGCCAAAGATATGGACACTCCCAAACAGCATGTCGAGGTGAGTCAGTATGTCCAATTTGTGGATCGAAGGAGCACAATCAAACTGAATGCACTGCTACGACTTCTGTTTGCCCAAACTGTAAGGGTGATCACCCAGCTTTTTCCAAAAGTTGCGAACTTTGGAAGCAAGGAAAAAAAATCCAGAAATATAAAATTGAGAATAAAGTGACATATCCAGAGGCGAGAAGGCAAATACTAAAAACAGATCCAAAACGCACATATGCAACGGCTGCTAAACAATTTCAGTCAACAGGTACACAAACAGATGTTGCCGTCCCCCCCAAATATGTCTATCGCTAATTGGGCACGCTCCATGCTCTCTGGTCCCAAATAGTGTCCTTCGCAACAAAAAACTGAACAAGCCAGTAATACCCCAATTACCATTCCAGCTAATGTAAATCCAACAGCAAAACAAAAAGTGACTGAAACCATGGTACTGAAACCACCAAATTCAACCAGAATGGATACTGACCAGCACAATGACCCAGAAGATGCCATATTAGAACTTCATGCGACTGATGAGATGGACGTAACACGTCCCTACTTTCCAAAGAAAGACAAAGGAAAATCGGATCGATACAAACAAGTCACAACTAAAAAGCAGTCAGAAACAAAAACAAACAACAAAACCGCCTAATGGAAAGAATTCTTCAATGGAATTGTAGAGGGTTTCGCAGTACAAAAGATGATATATGTGATCTCATCCACCGTTATGATCCAGCAGGCGTATCCCTACAGGAAACTTATTTAAATTCACAAGTGTGTCCTACTATAAAAAATTACTCTATCTTTAGAAGAGATAGAAGTATCGACTCTCCAGCCCGTGGAGGAGTGGCGGTTCTTATAAGAAACAACGTACCCTCCAAACATATTGCTCTTCAGACTCCTTTTGAAGTAGTGGCAGTGCGCATTGAAATTGGCATCGCTCTTACAATAGCATCTATATATATTCCTCCTAATTTCTCATTTTCTTCAGATGACCTAGAAAAACTAATAGAACAGCTACCGTCTCCTTTCTGCTTACTTGGAGACTTCAATGCTCATCATCCGATGTGGGGATCTCCAACAATTGACCAGAGAGGCAGGTTGATAGAATCCCTTCTGGACTCTTATCAACTGACCCTTCTGAACACTGGTGAACCTACCTATATTCATTTTTCGACAGGATCCATGAGTGCAATAGACCTGTCAATCTGTTCTCCTTCCGTATATACTATTATGGAGTGGTCGATTCTTGAAAATCCACTAAACAGTGATCACCTTCCGATTCTCTGCAAACTGCAAACACGGGCAAACTCTCCTTCACCACGTCACTCCACTTGGAAATTTCGTAGGGCACGCTGGTATGAATATGCAACCCACGTGCAGTTAGACAATAAAATAATTCAATCTCAACCCATAGACAATGTCACAGAACATATAACTAAACAAATATTACAAGCTGCTGCCTCCGCAATACCAAAATCTTTCCCGGGGGAACGCAAACATAGTAATTACTGGTGGAATCAAGACTGCACGCACGCCAAACAGTACAAAAATAGAGCTTGGAATTTATTTCGCAAATTTCCCACAACTACCAATCTAATTAACTTTAAAAGACTGAAAGCTCAGTTCCGCCAAATAAGACGAAAAGCAAAGAAAGATGCCTGGATTAGCTTTTCCTCGAGCATAAACAAGGATACAGACAGCAGAATTATCTGGAGAAAAATACAAACACTAAATGGCAAATACATTCAGTCCCCAGCTACAATACTAAACTGGGAAGGGAAAGAGTTGTCATCCCCGGGAGAAATAGCAAATGCCTTAGCGGAATCATTCGCCAGTATATCAGCAATAGCCTCCTACAAACCAACCTTTCAGCGAATTAAAAAAACTGCAGAGCAGCATAAGATTAATTTTTCCACGAGAATTTCACATCCATATAACCAGCCATTCACATTAACAGAACTTTTTGGAGCGCTCAATAAAACATCAAATAGCGCTGCTGGTCCAGATGGGATCTACTATATAATGTTAAAACAACTGAACGACAGAGCAAAAAGATCATTGTTAAGCTATTACAACCGAATATTCTTAGAAAATGCTTACCCAATTTCCTGGTGTCACTCAATAGTTCTAGCCTTCCCAAAGCCCGGAAAGGATCGTACCATTCCACATAACTATAGGCCAATTTCACTGACCAATTGTTTAGGCAAAGTCCTGGAAAAAATGGTCCACAGGCGGTTAATCTGGTTCCTGGAAACTAACAACTTGCTAAATAGTAATCAGTACGGGTTTCGGAAAAACCGTTCCACCTTAGACATAATGATAAAAGCAGAGTCAAATATACGTAATGCCTTCATTAGGAGACAGCATCTGGTGATGATTAATCTAGATATACAGAAAGCCTTTGATACCACCTGGCGGTATGGTGTTCTTAAAGATCTACACTCTTTCGGCTTGAGAGGTCACTTACCCCAATTTATACAAAGCTTCCTATGCCATAGAACTTTTCAGGTCAGATACATGAATAATTTATCCAAAACATTTGAACAAGAGGAAGGTGTACCACAGGGTTCCATTCTGAGTCCAACATTATTTGCGATAAGAATCACCAACATGACAAGGAATGTACCAAGTACAGTACAATCGTACATGTTTGCCGATGACCTCATTATCTCTACTCAATCCCAGACTATGAACACCATCGAAAGGCAACTTCAAATTGCTATAGCTAGTATAGAATCATGGGCATTGCGGAATGGTTATTCCCTAGCAGTAAAGAAGTCTACTGCTATTCATTTCTGCAAAAAACGGAAATTACATCCGGATCCAGAAATATTTTTAAACAACAGCCTGATTCCAGTCACTAACAATTTCCGTCTGTTGGGGTTAAATCTAGATAATAAACTTAATTTTGCTTCCCATATGGTGTACCTCCGGAATACTTGTCTTAAAAAACTGAATGTCCTAAGAGCTGTCTCCGCTATGTCCTGGGGTGCTGACAGAAGCTCTCTCCTACATCTTTATAGAGCTTTAATAAGATCGCGCTTGGATTATGGAGCACCTGTCTACGACTCTGCCAGGAAAAGTTCTCTATTACGTCTGAACACCATCCAGCACAGTGCCCTTAGAATAGCTGTTGGAGCCTTCAGAACATCTCCAGTTCACAGCCTGTATATTGAGGCAAACGAATCCCCTCTGCATCTCAGGAGAAAAATGTTATTGTTAAATTATGCAGCAAAGATTGGAAGTACTCCAGCCCACCCCAGCTGGCAGTATCTGTTTGATCCTCAACACACCCTGCTATATCACAATAAACCTAATGAAAACCGCCCTGCTGGGATTCGACTGCAAGAACTCATGGTCAGCTGGAAAATAAACTTTAAGAATATATTCCAAGACCTTGCCACCCCTGAACCTCCCTGGACTGAATTCACACCGCTCTGTGACAATTTCTTTTCAAGGTGGGGAAAATCCTCCCTGGCAAATACCAACTTTCAACAGCTACATAAATTGCATTCTTTGGAAAACTCAGAGAAAGTTCAGATCTATACTGACGGCTCCAAAACAGATACGGCTGTTGGTGCAGCAGCAGTTTCCGCCACTTTCTTAACAGCTGCCTCTCTTCCCACTGAATGCAGTATCTATACTGCAGAATTGTTTGCAATAAAACTGGCTCTAGATAACATAGACAAATATCATATTAAACAATCTCTGATATACACAGACTCTTTAAGTGCAATCAGTGCCTTTAAATCTACCTTTCCTCCCTCTCATCCCGTTCTTAAAGAGATCCGGTCTAAATTATTTTACCATCAAACAGCCAACTACAAGGTCATCTTCTGCTGGATTCCTGGTCATGTCGGCATCCAAGGTAATGATCGTGCAGATGAGGCTGCTAAACATCCCGATTCTGGATCTTTCAGTCAACTGAAAGTTCCATACACAGACTACAAATCCATTATTAGAAAAACATGTTGGAAACAATGGTCTCACCTCTGGCAATCTCAAACTAATAATAAACTATTCCAGATAAAAAAAGAGCCTCAACTGTGGACATCTAGTTTTAGAAGAAACAGGCGACAAGAAGTAATCCTGGCAAGGCTTCGCATCGGTCATTCACATCCAACTCATCTGCATTTGCTTTTGGGAGAGACTCCTCCTCAGTGTTTTTTTTGCCAGTCGCATCTAACAATAAAACATATTCTCATTGAATGTCTCCACCTTTCATCTGTCCGAAATTCCAGCTTCAGCTCCCTCTCCAATTTGCAGGAACCCTTAACCTTATCACATATTCTTGGTAAGGAAGCAAATTTCGAGGATCTATTTAAGTATTTAAAACGCATAAACTTATATAATAGCATCTAATCATAACGTGAAATCAGAGATACCCAAACCATGAACAGGCGCAATATGGCCCAAGAGGCCCTTGTGCCAAAAACCTCAAATACAACAACAACAACAACAACCCGGAACTACAACTGAACGGAAAACCAATAGCAGTTCAACCCAGCATACGATTCTTAGGAATCACCTTAGATCATAAACTTACCTTCCTGGAACATATTAAAAGACTAAGAACATCCTGCCAACAAAAATTAAATATCATCCGGGTTCTCTCAGCAACAAAGTGGGGAGCTGATCGCCTTACCTTATTACGGCTATACAGATCTTTAATAAGATCAAAACTTGATTATGGGGCCCCAGTATATAGCTCAGCAAGGCCTAGTGTCCTTCGCTGGCTTGATCCTCTCCATCATAGTGCAATACGCATTGCTCTAGGAGCATATCGCACGTCCCCAATACATAGTCTATATGCCGAAGCTCACGAACCCCCTCTCTCTATCAGAAGGCAACAACTTATATTACGCTATGCATATAAAATTCGATCCATGACTGAACACCCAAATTGGGAATTACTTTTCACTCCCCAACACAGCAGGTATTAGTATTAGTATTAGTATTAGTAACGGCCGCATGGTGCAAGAAAGCCTATGGCTTATGCTGCACCAGCCAAAAAAAAAAAAAAAAAAAAAATTAAAAAAAATAAATCCGAACAAAACAATGATAAAAACAAAAAAATAAAAATAAATAACTAAATAATAATAATTAATAAAATAAAAAATAAATAAAAAGGAAATTAAACCTATCATCCTATGTGCTTCCCTTACCCGAAAGTACTATCCAGATGACCTTTGAATTTCCCCAAACTGTCGGCCTCTACCACCCATGAAGGCAACTTATTCCAGTAATTTATAACTCGCTGGCTAAAATAGAACTTCCTGCAATCCAATCTAAACATTTCCCCCCGTAACTTGAATTTATGTCCCCTAGTTCTAGCATCATTTATAATCTTGAAAATTTTGTCCTCATTCATTTTACTGATGCCTCTCAGAGCCTTAAACACCTCAATCAAATCTCCTCTAAGGTGTCTAGTTTCCAAACTCTGCAACCCACATATTCGAAGTCTTTCTTCATAAGGACGCCCTTTTGCCGATCTCACCAGGCGAGTTACCCTTCTTTGCACCCTTTCAAGAAGCTCGATGTCTTTCTTCAGGTGCGGTCTCCATACTTGAACACAGTATTCCAAGTGTGGTCTAACATAAGCCTTATATAATGGGATTATCACGTCCCTTTCTCTACTTGCAAAAGTTCGATAGATCATTGATAGGACACCATGGGCCTTCCTTGCAACCTGTTTACAATGCTCAGAGAATTTCATGTCTGACCGTATCGTAACACCCAAGTCCCTTTCCTCCAGTACTGGCTTTAGTTGAACTCCACCAAGTGAATAAGTTATTTTGGGATTACTGTTTCCCAGGTGTAATACCTTACACTTTGTTGGATTAAAGCACAGCTGCCATTTTTCTGACCATTCCTGAAGTCTATCTAGGTCTCTCTGAAGAAGCTCAGCTTGACAGTGATCATTAACTACTCTCCCAATTTTAACATCATCTGCAAATTTAGACATCACGCCCTCTATCCCTTCATCAATGTCGTTTATGAAAATTAAAAACAACAGTGGTCCTAATACTGATCCTTGGGGAACCCCACTTCTTACATCAACCCAATCTGAGGAATAGCCATTTATCACAACCCTCTGCCTCCTGCCCTGAAGCCATCCTTCTATCCATCTAAGGATTTTCCCAGTGATTCCAACCTGTTCCAGCTTATAAAGCAACCGCTCATGTGGGACTGAGTCAAAAGCTTTGCTGAAATCTAAATAAACAATGTCGAAATTATTCCCTAAATCCAGCTCGTGAGTGACCCTTTCGAAATAGCGAACCAGATTTGTTAAACATGATTTTCCCTTTACGAAACCATGCTGAGTATCCTTGAGAATTTCAATTCGATCCAAATGATCCTGAATTCCACCCTTGATCATTGCCTCCATGATTTTCCCTACTACTGAAGTCAGACTGACAGGTCGATAATTTCCAACTTCACTTTTAGAGCCACCCTTATGTATGGGAGATACATTTGCACTTTTCCAATCCAAGGGAATCTCCCCAGAGTCTAATGATGCTCGCATAATTAGCCTCAATGGTTCAATGCACTCGCTTGCCGCCTCTCTTAAGATTATAGGGTATATTCCATCAACTCCAGGAGCCTTACTGGTCTGTAGGCTCGAAAGTTTTTTCATTAAATAATCTTGCGAAATTTCAATATCATTAATTACATATTTTTTAACTTCGCTCCCACAATTTCCCTTTGCCACAAAAGGCTTTTCATTTGTAAATATCGATGCAAAATAACTGTTGAGTTCATCTGCAACGGCAGCTGGTGTATTTATTACTATCCCCTTTCCCTTACATAAAGGTCCGATCTGGTTTGTCCTGCTCTTCTTGGCATTTATATATGTGAAGAATTCTTTATCCCCCCTCTTTGCTCTGTTTGCTAGTGATTTCTCATAAACTGCCTTTGCCTGTCGAACCTTTTCTGTGGCTCTATTACACATCACTTTGTAGCTGTTATAGGCTTCAGTACTTTTTGTTGTTCTGTAACCTCTCCATGCCACCTTTTTCTGCTCAAGTAATGCGGCAACTTCACTAGTCATCCAACTTGGAACCCTCCTCGTGGAGTATTTTTTTAATGGTATATACGCATTCAAGGCATCTGTGATTAATGTTTTAAAAGCGTACCACAGTTCAATTGTATTCATTCTCTGCGCGATATCTACCCAGTTAATAGAGGCCATGTAGTACCTTAAGGCATCGTAATTTCCTTTTCTGAAATTAAAACCCATTCCTTTGCCTTTTACTTCTGCTACCTCTCTCGTCATCATCCACCGTAGAACTCCGTGATCACTTCCTGCTACTGGTTCCTCTACTGTCAGCCCTGTTATGTCATCTGATTCATGTGTGATGATGAGGTCTAGGATACTCTTTTCTCTAGTATTTTCCCTGACATGTTGATACAAATAACAGTCATCTAGTTGATTTAAAAATTTTGTTCCCCATGTCGAGTTTCCTTCCCATTTACTCCAATCAATTAGAGGCAGATTGAAATCACCCATAATAAGGCATTGACGCTTACTTGCCCATTCCATTTGCATGTAGAGGCTTTTGTCATAATCTTCACAATCACCTGGTCTGTAGATTACTCCTACTCGCATTATACCTTTGTTTCCAACTATCTCACACCATACAGACTCTATACTAGCATGTGAAACGTCTGAATCCGGGAAAGCTATCGTCGCACTCAGGCTGCTTCTGATAAGAAGCATTACCCCACCACCCCTTCTATCTAACCTATCCTTCCTAAATACATTATACAAGCCGTACTGAAATTCATCATCCCCAATTTCCGGGTGGCACCACGTCTCTGTAAGCCCTATTATGTCCGCGTTACTTGTTTTAACCAGCAGTTCGAATTCGCTCATTTTATTGACGACACTTCTAACGTTACTGTATAAACAATTAAGATTTACTGTTCTTGTATATTTAACAACCCTAACACAACCCTTGAAGTTTTTTAGGCTCTCTTCCCTCGCATTAGCTACCCGCCCACGTGAAACGTTTGTGCCCCCAGAACATCTAGATAATACGTCCAGTTGGGGTAACAGATAAGAACTCTTGAGGTATGTGCAAGAGTTACTTTGACCAATATTATCAGATAAACGCGTGTCAGTATTACCCACATCCCCCCTAACTAGCAGTTTCCCTGAACCTTTAAGTTTTCCTCAATAATACTGGCAAAAACTTTTGCACCACCTTTGTTTAAGTGTATCCCGTCTCTACAAAACAAATTCCTTCTACCTACAAGTGTGGGCCATGCTGATAGAAATTTACCCCCTAAAGCCTTGCAGATTCCTTCAAGTCTTGAGTTAATCCACAAGGCTCTTAACATATAATCCCTCCTATCGTGTCTGGGCAGAATTGCAGACACATAGACATTATGGCCTAGCTCGCGACATTTCCTCAGCATGGTTCTGTATTTTTCCAACAAATCGTCAGATCGTGTACGTTTAATATCGTTTGTCCCCACATGAATAATAATATTTTCTTTACCCCCTTTAAAATCTGACAGTCTGTTGGTGACATCATCAATAGTTGCTCCCGGCAGACATACCCTGGTTCTCCTCCACCTATCTTTATTACAAAAAATATTCCCCGTTTCCCTGACAATGGAGTCTCCTAATAATACAATGTCCTTTTTAACCAGAGTAGTTTGCACTTGGGTTTTCTGTTTTGAGGCTCGAATCGGGTGTGCATCACTTGGTAGATTGCTGGAGTTTTGAGTCCCTGACGAGCTCCCAGATGCATTATTTTCGAGGGCAAGCACTCGTTTTTTCAGGGACTCAAATTGTTCCCTCAGTGCACCAAATTGTAATTTAAGATCGGTGCACTCCTTACATCGATCACAAAGAAAAGAATCCCCAGGTGAGCTAGGATTAGTCACCAGGTCGACCTTGGAAAACATTCCACAGGTTCCACAACGGATTAAATCATGACTCACCCGTAAATCGCCATCTGCTATTTCCGTGTGAGTCACGATACCCTGTGACGTGTTTAAGGCAGATCTCGTAACTACCATTATAAAATTAAATAAATATCAATGAAAGTAACTTTAAAAAATTATATCTATAATATTATTAAAATCAAACAGTTACAGGAAAACCTATAACAAAATAATCCAACAATATCTAAATAAATCAAATATTTAAAAGCACTATCCAAAAGTAAACCACTTAACTGAGGAGCCCTGTCTAAGCGCGTCCGCTCACCTCGAATGCCAACCTCCTTATAGGTTATACCATAACCGCCTTACTGCTAACAGACCGTTAGGTATAAGAATAAGACATCTTCTAGAAGAACTTAATCTGAGTTTTGATAATATCGCAAAGACCCCTCCACTACTCCTTCCACCGTGGAGAATTACTCCACCTTTATGTGATAAATACCTTCATAAATGGGATAAATCTGCACTACACAAAGAAAATTTCTTGCAATTGTACCTTGCAGTGGTGGAGCAGTTTCCAAACTTCACTGTAGTTCATACAGATGGGTCAAAAAATGAGGCCCACGTTGGAATCGCCGCAGTTTTCCCGAACATAACATTAGCCTACAAACTGCCACATGAGTTCAGTATCTTTTCTGCTGAACTAATGGCAATTCAGGTTGCACTGAAGCACATCGAGTCCTCCAATATTGAAAGCAGTATAATATTCTCTGATTCTCTAAGTGCACTTCAAGCCCTGGAAAACACCATGAACGTCACCCACCCAGTCGTTAAAGAAATAACAAACACTTTATATACCTTATCTGAGCTTGGAAAAACCATACACTTCTGTTGGGTCCCAGGACATATGGGTATTCCAGAAAATGAACTAGCGGACAATGCCGCAAAAGCGGCCGACTTACCACCTGATGTACAGTGGAGAGTTCCACATCACGATTATAGACCAATAATACAGGAAAAATGCATGTACCAGTGGCAATCAACATGGCAAAACCAACTTGACAATAAGCTTCGAAGTATCAAGCCAAATCTTGAGCAATGGCCTTCAAGCCTCAGTGCAATTAGACAACAGGAAGTAATACTAGCTCGCCTCCGAATAGGTCACACTAATATTACTCATGGCTATCTTTTAAGAGGAGAGAATCATCCCCAATGTGATCACTGTAAAACAGTGCTTTCAGTGAAACATATCCTTGTGGAATGCACAATATTTGCAATAGAACGCCAGAATATCTTCACTCCAGCCACAACTGAAGACCCACTAACGCTTATTTCACTTTTGGGCAATAAAACCAATGTCTCAAAGATTTTTACATTTCTCAAAGCGATCAATATATACCACCTCATTTAGCTAGTCAAAAATCAGTTTCCTGACTCTCGATCCATAAAAAAAAAAAAAAAAAAAAAAAAAAAGCATAAATACTAACCTATGTATGGCGCACTATGGCCATAGACGCCCATGCGCCAAAAAAATCCCCAACCAAACAAACAAACTTGCCACTCACGACAGCAGAACTAAAACAAACTCTGCTACAGGTGAAACACAGCGCAGTCGGTCCTGATGAAATCCATTATGCAATGGTACAACAATTAGATGAACAGTCCCAATTAGCCCTGTTAGATCTATACAACAAAATATACCTTGAAAATTCTTTCCCAAACAAATGGCACCACTCAATAATACTAGCTTTCCCAAAACAGGGAAAAGATCTCTCAGACCCACAGAACTACCGTCCCATAGCTTTGACCAGCTGCTTAGGCAAGATCTTAGAGAAAATGGTCAACAATAGACTAACATGGTATCTAGAAAATAATAATCTTCTCAACCCAGAACAATTTGGCTTTAGAAAAAATCGCTGTACCTTGGATGTACTTATACAACTGGAAAATCAAGTAAGAAATGCTTTTCTCAGGAAACAACACCAAGTCATGGTTAATTTTGATATCCAAAAGGCATATGATACCACGTGGCGATATGGTATACTTAAAAGGTTACATCAACTTGGCCTTAGAGGACATCTACCCCTCTACATATACAATTTCCTTAAGAATCGGACCTTCCAAGTTCGAATGAACAATACACTTTCCAATGTATTTTATCAAGAAGAAGGGGTCCCTCAAGAATCTGTACTTAGTGCCACACTTTTTGCAGTCCACTTCAGCACAATAATAGAACAAATCCCAAACAATATCTTTACAACAGTTTATGCTGATGATTTCAGCATTTCTTATCAAGCGCAGCATATGAGAACAATAGAACGGCAATTGCAAGTAGCCATTAACAGAGTCATAAAATGGACAGAAAGAAATGGATATAGAATATCGGTACAAAAGACTGCATGTATACATTTCTGCAGAAAAAGGAATCTCCATCCTGACCCAGAACTCAGGCTGAAAGAACAGATCATCCCAGTTAAAAATAGTGTCCGTTTCTTAGGATTAGTTTTTGACAAAAAACTGACTTTCCTAGAGCATATCAGTCACATAAGAGTCCACTGTTTGAAGAAAATGAACATCTTGAAGGTCCTATCCGCTATATCCTGGGAAGCAGACAGGACAACCCTACTACGTTTATATCGCCTTCTCATTCGGTCTAAGCTAGACTATGGTGCCCCGGTCTATGACTCGGCAAGACCTTGTGCTCTGAGATGGCTCGTCCCGGTACATCACTGCGCACTACGTTTAGCCCTTGGAGCTTTCCGCACCTCACCTGTGCAGAGCCTGTACGCCGAAGCTCAAGAACCTCCTCTGCATATCAGAAGACAAAATCAATTACTCTCTTATGCAGCTAAAATAAAATCTTTACCAGACCACCCTCTACAGAAAACTCCTTTTGCTTCTGAATGGGAACAACATTATCAGCAACAACAAAGAATCAATAAACCTGCGAATGTGAGATTAAAAAACCTTCTTCTCAGTAGAGAGCTTAACCTAGATAACATAAATCCGCTACCGAAGCAGTCTACTCCACCATGGACAATCAGACAACCTTTATGTGACTCCTCCTTCCACATTTCGAGCAAACAAATCCTTTCTCATATAAATCATCAACAGCTGCATGCTGCTTATAAGGCACAATTTTCAGATCATAGCTTTCTATATACAGATGGATCCAAAACTGATTCTCATGTGGGAGCGGCAGTTTTCTTTTCTGATATCACATTGGCCCAAAAACTTCCAAAAGACTGTAGCATTTATACCGCAGAACTGCAAGCCATTATGTTAGCACTAGACGAAATCGACCATTCAAGTTTTCAAAACAGCATAATTTTTACTGACTCCCGTAGTTCCATGATGGCAATACAAAATATCAGCTCTAACAAACATCCTCTACAACAGCAGATTCAATACAAAATATCAAGACTCCTTGAACAACAACGTAACATTAGATTTTGCTGGATCCCAAGCCATGTCGGAATACATGGAAACGAACAAGCAGACAGAGCTGCCAAAGAAGCTAACAACAATATTTCTGCATCAGAATATATCCCTTTCTCAGACTATAAACACGTTATTGATCACAGTGGGATACATCACTGGCAACAGCAATGGCAAGTACTTACCACTAACAAATTGCATCAGATTAAAAGATTACTCCAACCATGGAAATCCAGCATTCACAAAAATAGACGCGATGAAGTGATACTTGCTAGGTTAAGGATAGGACACACGTATTTCAGTCACTCTTATCTTTTGCGAGGAGAGGATCCCCCTTTATGCCCTATCTGTCACATACAACAAACAGTAGAACATGTACTGATTACTTGTCCAGCTTTTGCAGATGAGCGCCGAAACTCCTTCAAAGAGTTAAACAAACATCACTCCCTCACTCTCAAAACCATACTGGAAGATAGGAAAAATATAGCAGATGTTTTTCAGTTCCTCAAGAAAATAAATTACTACAATCAAATATAGGACTAAATATTATTTCTAAAGCAAGCTATAGTCATTCTCTGTTACTCTTGGAAATCATTAGCAGCAATATACGAATTAAAACAAAACCATCATATAAAATAAAATTTTACAGGCGCATTTTAGCCGCAGTAGCTCTTGCGCCAAGAATTCTTAAAACAAATCAAATCAAATCAAAATCACAAATCAGAATATTTCACAGTGCCAAATTGATGTTCGGTATTGCATTTTCTTGTGAGACAGTTCGTCGATTTGCCTGCGATGTGTCGTTATGCGCCTCATAGGAGATAGCAGATGGAGATATCGGTATGAGTCGACATCAGGGGCCAAACAAAAGGGGAACAAGTTCGGCCAACGAGCGCCTGTAATTGCGATCAGAAGCGAATTTCTGCAGGTCAACTCCAATCATTAGCAGGGCTTGTACTGTCAGAAGTATTTGTCCAGGTAGGAATCTGTCACTGATCTTCAGCCTGTTCCGTTGTAGCTGAAGAAGAGGGGTGGCTCGTAAGGACGGAAGTGGAACATGCCACTGGCATATATCCCAGAAGTCAGGAGAATTGATTTTTCCAACCAGCATTTTGACTGTGGTCGCAGTTCTCCTCATGCTGATTATTTGAGGCAGCCGCGGGATTTGGAGTTGGTCGGCCATGCTGGTGGCCCCGGGTGCCAAGCGATTGTGACTAAGCGACTTCTCAGTACTTCCAGTGCGATTTCCAGAAAGCGATTTACAGTTCCTTTTTGTTGTTATCGTTAAAAAATCTATTCATTTTATAACAGCTCTCGTAACAAAAGTCCCTGTACAGAGCAAGGAAGGAAAGCCACCTTTCTTTTTTCTCCTAGTATATTACTAATACCTACTAATTTTCGCTTGGTCACACCAGGCACTGCTCCTGCCTCCCCGTGGCGGGGCCGGAAACCTTGGCAGAAAAGTCTCTCTGCCAAGGGCTAAAAGGAGCAAAGATGGACTATACCAACACTGACTCTTGCGGGCTCAATGCCCCATCACATTCTAGAGAGCAGGAAGATTATACCCCTTCCTTTGCTAAGAGACAAAAGAAGGATACAGACCAGAATATCTGGCCTCATTTCCTCATAATACATTCTTTGACTGACCAGCCAGTCAGCAAGCTTTCTCCTTTTCTGATTCAGAAAAGTTTAGAGAACATCGCTGGCTCACCAAAAATGGTTCGCAGACTAAAATCAGGTGACCTGCTTGTTGAAACAACTCAATCCAAGCATTCTGACAAGCTACTTAAATTGAAAACACTTGGAGGAACTCCCATAGAAGTAGGCCCCGGGTGCCAAGCGTTTTTCGAGGCCAAGCGACATTACTGCGACTTATAGTGCTCTAGATAAGTGAATAACGTTATTTTTAAGTTCCTGTCTTTCTCCCAACAGTTTCATTTTAACAACAGTTCCATACTTGAAAACTACAAGTCAGAACGCAGAAAGGAAATTCACCTTTCTTTTCCTTTATCATATATTTTTAAGCAACACTAAACAACTAACACTAACCGCTTGGCCTCCTAGCGGCACTGCTCCTGCCTCCCCGTGGCGGGGCCGGAAATCTTGGCGGAAAAGTCCTCCAGCCAAGGGCCAAAAGGAGCAAACATGGCAAACACAGACCATGTTTCTGCTACACAAACTAGCAGAAAACTAGATCAAATGGATTCATGTACAGCAAAGAGACAAAGGACAGAGGATCTCCCTCTAGTCGCACCACTGTTTCTAGTCATTCATTCAAAGAATGAACAACCGATCGGAAGCTTGTCACCTTTCAGAATTCAAAAAACTCTTGAAAGCATAGCTAGTTCCCCTAAAGCAGTCAGAAGACTAAAATCAGGCGATCTACTAGTGGAGATGACAAATCAAAAACAAGCAGAGCATCTAATAAAAGCGAGATATTTCGGAGAAATTCCAATAACAGTTACTCCTCATTCCACCTTGAATACATCGAAAGGAGTAATTACAGAGTGGGATCTTCTCAATGTTCCTGAAGATGAAATAAAAGAAGAGTTGAAAGACCAAGGAGTTATTCAAGCGAAAAGAATAACAATTAAAAGAGAAGGAGAAATTATCCCAACGAGGAATATAATTCTGACCTTCAACACTCCAAAACCACCAAAAACAGTTAAAGCTGGATATCTAAACTGCCCACTGAGACCATATATTCCAAACCCTGTCCGATGTTTTAAATGTCAGAAGTACGGACACTCTCAAGCAGTATGTAGAGGCTTCTCTATCTGCGCCAAATGTGGATCACGAGAGCATACACAACACGACTGTACAGCACAGAATTCAAGATGCCCAAATTGCAGAGGAGAACATGATGCCTACTCAAAAGAATGTGAAGAATGGAAGAGAGAAAAAAGAATACAGAAATATAAGGTAGAAAACAATGTAACATACCAAGAAGCAAAAAAAACAATACAACCACAACGAACAAATAGACCAACGTATGCACAAGTAACACAAACTTATAGGACAATAGAAACACAGACAGATGTAACGATCCCACCAAAAAAATCCATGTCAGAATGGGCACGTTCTCTTCTTATTGAACCAAAAGAAAAACCTGATCAGGCAATAAACACGCCCATCACGATACCACCAACTAGAGAAAACACCAAATCTACAAAACAAGTCAGAACCACTGAAGCAAACAGAAATAAAATGGAAGTAGAAGAAAAGGATCAGACAGATGAAACAATACTAGAAATTTTTGCAGAAGAAGAAGAGATGGATACCGGAAAGCCACACTTCCCTAAAAAAGGAAGACAAAAAACAGAGAACTCAAAGGCAACAACCTCAAGAAAACAAGCTGAAAGTACTAACAAAACAAAATAATGAATAAATTTTTACACTGGAACTGTAGAGGATTCCGCAGCAATTTCGAAGATATCTACGATCTCATATCGGAGTACAATCCGATTAGTCTATGTTTGCAGGAAACATATCTTAAGCCCCAGAATAAAATAACACTAAAACATTACAATATATATAGAAAAGACAGAATTACAGGCAGTACAGCACATGGTGGAGTAGCAATCCTAGTAAATTCCGGCATACCAACTAAACAGATCCCTTTGCAGACTAATCTAGAGGTTATAGCAGTACGGATTGCAGTAAACTTTCATGTGACAGTTGCCTCCATCTACCTACCACCAAACGAAGAAATAACCTATGCAGAACTAGAAGACCTAGTAGTTCAATTACCAACTCCTTTATGTATCATGGGAGATATGAATGGCCATCATCCTCTATGGGGAAATGAAAATATAGATAAAAGAGGTCAAATTCTAGAGAAACTACTTGATAAGCTAAACCTAATACTCTTGAATGACGGGACACCCACATATATACGTCTAACCACAGGAACTAGCACAGCTATAGACCTTTCCATATGCTCTCCGTCAATATACCCTCTACTGGTGTGGGCAGTTCATAACGATCCCCTGAGTAGTGATCATTATCCAATAAGGATTACTTTAAAAGAACCTACCACTTGTCAACCACAGAGAGCTCCAAAGTGGAGATTAGATAAAGCAAACTGGACAAGATACAAGCAGCTGGCAATATTAGAACAGCAACAAATCCAACAGGTATCAATTGACTCTGCAGTTAAATATGTGACTGACAAACTCCTCCAGGTTGCAAAATTAACAATACCAAAAACTTCATTAAAATTTCCCATACATCCAAAGCCGTGGTGGAACGATGCATGTTCCCTAGCAAAACGCGAGAAAACCGAAGCATGGAATATTTTCCGAAGACACCCTACCACAACCAACTTGATAATTTTCAAAAAGGCAAGGGCGAATGTCAGACGCATTACAAAGATTAGTAAGAAAAAATGTTGGATCCGTTTTGCATCTGCGATTACTAGGAAAACAGACAGCCGGAAAGTTTGGGACAAAATAAATAAAATGAACAACAAATACCAAAGAATTTCTCCTCCTTTTATAAAATGGAATGGACAAGATATAGCTAAACCTAAAGACATAGCAAATGCTCTTGGTAGAACCTTTGAAAAAATATCAGATAGTAACTCCTATAAGGCAGCTTTCCAAAAACATAAAGCCCATGCAGAAACATATAAATTGAATTTCTCTAGTAAAAACAAAGAATGCTATAACCAACCTTTCACCCTCAGAGAACTTTATAAAGCCATTTCACAGACGAAGCAAAGTGCAGCAGGTCCAGATGAAATAGTGTACATGATGGTACAAAAATTAGACGAGAAATCATTGAGATCGTTGCTCCTCTTATATAACAGAATATACCTAGAAAATTCCTTTCCGAATCAATGGCGCCACGCAATAGTCTTAGCCTTCCCAAAGCCAGATAAAGATCCGACAAATCCAAATCACTATCGCCCAATAGCCTTAACTAGCTGCCTTGGAAAAATACTTGAAAAAATGGCAAATGCCCGACTAATGTGGTTTTTAGAAACCCGTAACTTACTAAATACAGCTCAATGTGGTTTCAGAAAGAACAGGTGCACCCTAGACTTAATGATAAAAGCAGAAAACAACATAAGAAATGCTTTCTTAAGAAAACAGCACTTAGTAATGATATTTTTCGATATTGAAAAGGCGTATGACACAGCATGGCGATATGGAATACTTAGAGACATTTTTAACTTTGGAATGAGAGGACATCTACCAATGTATATCCAAAATTTTTTACAACAACGAACTTTCCAAGTTAAGATATTAACCACACTATCGGAAGTCTTTGTGCAGCAAGAGGGAGTACCACAGGGATCGGTACTCAGTGCTACCCTGTTCGCCATAAAAATCAACGCAATAGCTAAACAAGTACCAAATACTATAGACGCAGCGCTTTATGTTGATGATTTTAGCATTTCTTATCAATCACAAAACATGCGAACAATAGAACGTCAATTGCAAACAGCAATCAATAAAATAACTGCATGGACTCAAAACAATGGCTTTAAAATCTCTAAACAAAAGACAGTAGGAATGCACTTTTGTCGGAAAAGAAACTTGCACCCAGACCCAGAATTAAAGCTAGAAGAAGAAGTAATCCCAATAACATCCAGCACAAATTTTCTCGGATTAACCCTAGATAAGAAACTGACCTTTTTAGATCACATAAAGCGCCTTAGGATAAACTGTCTAAAGAAATTAAATATTCTTAGAGTCATATCTGCAACAAATTGGGGAGCAGACAGGTACACCTTATTACATCTATATAGAAGCTTGATAAGATCCAAAATCGATTATGGGGCACCTGTTTACAGCTCTGCAAAACCAAGTGCATTAAGATGGTTAGACCCTGTACACCACAGTGCACTCCGCATAGCCTTGGGAGCATTCCGTACTTCTCCAGTTCAAAGTCTCTATGCTGAGGCTTATGAACCACCACTTCACCTCAGAAGACAAGAACTCCTTCTATCTTATGCAGCTAAAATAAAGTGTTTTCCAAACCATCCTTTGTTCAAAACATTATATACACCAATATGGGAAAATATGTACAGAATACACCCAACAGTTAACAAACCAGCAAACATACGCATCAAAGAGCTACTTCCAATTTGGTCTCTTGATTTCAACAAACTAGCTATTATACGAAATGCACCAAAACCCCCCTGGGAAATAACATCACCAAACTATGATACCTACTTTCAAACTTGGGGAAGACATTCCCTACCAGCAAGCAGCTTTCAACAACTACATGCTGCATATCTAGAGAAATATCCACAATATGCACAAATCTATACAGATGGATCGAAAACCGATACAAAAGTAAGCGCGGCAGCAGTTTTCTCTGATACTACAATAATCCAAGTCCTCCCAACAGAATGTAGCATCTTCACAGCTGAATTGCAAGCAGTGAAGTTAGCAATAGACCAAATATGGAAGAAAAAGCTACCCCATAGCCTGATCTTCACAGATTCCCTCAGTACGATGCAAGCAATACAATGTGACACAAAGAATTTCCATCCAACTCTAAGACAAATCCAAGTTACCCTAAACAAAATTCTTAAAAGAAAACAAGACGTCACTTTTTGTTGGATTCCTGGACATATGGGAATTAAAGGAAATGAACAAGCAGACCAAGCAGCAAAAATGGCAACCGGCACCCTTTCTTCAACCACCAAAGTCCCATTTACAGACTACAGACATAGTATCAAAGTGAACAGCAAAAAACAGTGGCAAAGAATATGGAGCGAGCAAACACATAATAAACTTTTTCAAATTAAACCAGTTTTAAATCAGTGGAAATCCAGTGAAAGAGATGTCCGAAAAGAAGAAGTAACCCTTGCCAGGTTACGAATAGGGCACACATATCTAACCCATTCCTATCTACTTAAATCCGAAGAACCACCTCACTGCAGTCAGTGCCATGTACAACAAACAGTAAAACATTTACTATTAGATTGTCCAGCCTTTATAAATGAAAGAAAAATAGCCTTTAGTTCTGTAACTAAAAATCAAGATGCTCTAGTTTTGGAAAACATTCTAAGTGAAGAAAATAAGGTAAGAGAAGTTTTTCACTACCTAAAATCAATAGGCTTATATAATCAGATTTAAAACACAAAAATCACCACAAGTCAACGAATCCATTTGAACTCCATCTCTTCATAAAGTCAGGTATTATTTAAATCCAAAATTTGAAAGAAACCAGACTAGGAAATCAAAACCGAGAGAGGTGCATTATGGCCACAGAAGCCGATGCGCCAACAACTAATAAACAACAACAACAACAACCCATAGAAGTAACACCTCATGCCACCTTAAACTACTCAAAAGGAGTTATAACAGAATGGGATCTTTTACATGTATCCGAGGAAGAAATCAAACAAGAGCTTTCAGAACAAAATGTTATTCAGGTAAAAAGAATACTAATTAAAAAGGATGGTTCACTGCTTCCAACCAGAAACATTATACTAACTTTCAACTTGCCAAATCCACCAACATCTGTAAAAGCCGGATATTTGAACTGTCATGTCCGACCATATATACCGAACCCAATCAGATGTTATAAATGTCAAAAATTTGGGCATTCACAGACAGTATGTCGAGGGATTGCTGTATGTGCTTCATGTGGTTCTAAAGACCATACCCATACCGAATGTTCTGCACAAATCCTACAGTGTCCAAACTGTAGAGGCAACCATTCCGCTTACTCCAAAGACTGTGAAACATGGAAAAAAGAAAAAATGATTCAGAAGTATAAAACCGAGCACAAAGTCTCCTACCCTGAGGCAAAGAAACAAATATCACCAATTACAACAACACGCTCATATGCAGCAACTGTCCAACAACATAAACAAATAACTGCTGTCACCACCACTACCACTTCAGTTCAAACCAACGTTACAATTCCCCCAAACATCTCTATTTCTGATTGGGCTCGCTCAATCCTAGCTCCATCAGCAAAATCATCTTCAATCTCAACTTCTAATCAAGCCATAAATACACCTGTTACAATTCCTCCAACAATGCCTTCCACGTCACGGCCAACCATAAATACTAAAAACATAGATATGGATGACAAACTCCCTGTCCATGATCATATGGATACATGTGAAAAAGAAGTCCCAGAAGAACCAATCTTAGAGATACATGCTGAGGAAGAGATGGAAGTTCGCCCAATCTTTCCCAGAAAAGAGAAAAAGCCTGAGCGATCCAAGCAAACCCCTACTCGTAAAAAGTCAGAAACAAATACAACTACAAAGCCAATATAATGCGCACAATAATACAGTGGAATTGTCGAGGTTTCCGCAGCAACATTGATGACATTCGCAACCTAATCGATAAATATCACCCTGTAGGTATATGTCTTCAAGAAACTAACCTAACTCCACAAGTAAACACAGCAGTGAACCGTTACGGTACCTATAGACAAGACCGATGCCTTTCCTGTGGAGCTCATGGTGGAGTGGCAATTCTAATTGACTCCAAAATTCCATGTAAACGCCTCCAACTACAAACATCTTTGGAAGCAGTTGCAGTAAGAGTCTCAATCCAGTTTACTTTCTCACTGGTCTCACTCTACCTTCCCCCAAATCAAGAGTATGCATATTCAGACCTAGAAGCATTAGTAACCCAGCTACCACCCCCGGTCTGTATCATGGGAGATTTAAATAGTCACCATCCCATGTGGGGATCCTGTCATCAAGACAAACGTGGTAAATTGATTGAGAAATTACTGGAAGAGCAAAATCTCTCTCTCCTTAACACTGGTACTGAGACATACATCCATTTGCCCACTGGAACAGCCTCCGCAATTGACGTATCCATATGTTCACCTGTCCTATACCCATTGATTGAATGGTCAATATTGAAGAATCCACTGAATAGCGACCATTTTCCTGTGGTCTGCAAAATACTAACAAATGATGTTGCACATCACGATGGCCAAAAAAGATGGAGATTCCATAAAGCTAACTGGACTAAATATAAAACAATTGCAGCAATAGATGAACAAATAATCACCACTCAGCCCATAGACAATGCTACAGCTCATGTCACAAACCAAATTTTAATAGCAGCTGAAGCCACAGTTCCTCGGTCATCTGGAAAACATCATAAACATGACACAGCATGGTGGAATGAAGAATGCAGGATAGCCAAAAGAGAGAAGAATAAGGCTTGGAATCTCTTCCGAAAGTATCCCATTTCTATCAACCTCATAAATTTTAAAAAAGCTAGAGCCAGAGCAAGATATATCCAGCGTAAAAGTAGAAAGGATTCATGGATACGATTCGCCTCCACAATTAATAAAAATACAGATACCCGTGTCATATGGAACAAAATCAGAAGACTTAATGGGAAATTTCTTTCAGTCCCAACTCCACTAATAATCTGGAATGGACAGGAAATAACTAACTCCAAGGAAATCGCAAACTTACTTGCAACTACTTTTGCAAATATATCAGCAGTATCGGCATATACCCCATCCTTTCAGAAAACGAAAACTATAGCTGAAAAATACAGACTAAACTTTAATACCAGCCAACAACTACCATATAACCAACCTTTCAATATAGAAGAATTGCAAAAAGCTCTGGCTAAGTCTAGGAAGAGTGCAGCAGGTCCTGATGGAGTTCACTATGAAATGATCCAACAACTTAATCAAAAATCTCTAAAGGCTTTGCTTATGCTATACAACAGAATTTACATGGAAAACTACTATCCAAATTCCTGGCTTCACTCCCTTGTAATTGCCTTTCCTAAACCTGGCAAAGATCATACAATTCCCACAAGTTATCGTCCAATAGCACTAACAAGTTGCCTTGGGAAAATCCTCGAGAAAATGGTGAACAACAGATTAACCTGGTTTTTAGAAACACATAATGTACTTAACATAAATCAATACGGCTTTCGTAAAAATAGATCATCTCTAGATCCCATGATAAAAGCAGAAGCAAATATCCGAAATGCTTTTCTAAGGAATGAACATCTAATAATGATCAGTCTCGACATAGAAAAGGCCTTTGATACTACCTGGCGATACGGCATTCTTAAAGATCTCCACAGCATTGGTTTGCGAGGCAACTTACCACTCTTAGTAAAAAATTTCCTGAAAGTCAGAACCTTCCAAGTAAAATATCAAAACAATCTGTCACAAATATATACTCAGGAAGAAGGAGTTCCTCAGGGCTCAGTACTGAGTGCAACCTTGTTTTCAATCAAAATAAATTCTATTACAAAAGACTTGCCAAAAACAGTGGAAACATTCCTATATGCAGATGATGTTACTATTTCATGCCATTCACAAAACATGAACATGATTGAAAGGCAGTTACAAAGCGCAGTGAAAAAAATAGAATTATGGACTAAAAACAATGGCTATAGAATATCACAACAAAAAACAGTGGCAATACATTTCTGTAGAAAGCGAAAAATGCACCCAGATCCAGAAATAAGACTAGAAAACCAGCTGATACCTCTAGCAAATAGTATACGTTTTCTTGGCCTCATTCTAGATAAAAAACTTAACTTTTTGGATCACATCAAATGCCTCCGAACAACCTGTCAAAAAAAACTAAATATTCTCAAAGTCCTTTCTGCAATGAAGTGGGGAGCTGATCGGTTCACACTACTTCACCTATACCATGCTATAATCAGATCAAGACTAGACTATGGAGCCCCTGTGTATAGTTCGTGTAGACCAAGTGTCATCAAATGGCTCGATACCATACATCATAGTGCCTTACGATTCTCCTTAGGAGCATACAGAACTTCACCAGTCCAAAGTTTATATGCAGAGACCCACTAGCCCTCACTATACCTCCGGAGGCAAATGCTGCTATTAAACTATGCAATTAAAATCCGAAGTCTTCCTCATCATCCTACTTGGCAGTATCTTTTTAACCCACAGTGGGAAATTCTCTACAACAATAAACCTACAGTAAATAAACCAGCTGGAATACGACTAAAAGAAATAGTTTCAAAATGGGGCCTAAGCTTTGACAACATACACGAGGATAATAGCATAAGTATTCCACCATGGTACACTTTCACGCCTAACTGCGACACTTATTTTCAACAATGGGGAAAAAGCACTCTGGCAAATGTCAACATAAAACAGATGCATGCAGCCCACTCATCACAGTTCTCTGAATACCTTCATATATATACAGATGGCTCTAAAACAGACACCAAAGTTGGTGCTGCAGTGGTGTTTCCACACACTGTTATCTCACAGCAACTCCCAAACCAATGCAGCAGCTATTCGCCATACTAATGGCCTTAAAATACATAGCATCTTCCCCGCATCTGAAACATCTCATATACACAGATTCATTGAGTGCAATACACGCTCTGCAACAAAGGCAGACTCCATCACATCCCATTCTTCATCAGATACAAACTCATCTTGTGAAACTCAAAAGTAAAATGAGGCAAGTAAAATTCTGTTGGATTCCAGGACATACAGGCATTGAAGGTAATGAAAGAGCCGATAGAGCAGCAAAGAATCCTACAAACACAAACCTAAAGCTTTACAAAGTTCCACATTTGGATTACAGGCCTATTATAAAACAAATTCTCCATACACAGTGGTCACAAATGTGGCAAAATGAATCAAACAATAAACTGTTTCAAATAAAACATGAACTTCAGCCATGGAAATCGAGTCTTCGTAAAAATCGGCACGAAGAAGTCATTTTAACCAGACTGCGCATTGGACATACTCATCTCACGCACTTTCACTTACTCATCAAAGCAAACCCCCCAGAATGTTTTCACTGTTCTTGTCAACTCACTGTAAAACATTTCCTTATAGAATGTCCACAATATCACATGGCCCGACAGTCAGCCTTCCATCTCCCTATAAATTTCCAAGATTCTCTGACCTTATCACAAATCCTAGGCGATAACTCCAACATTGAAAATATATTCACTTATTTAAAATTAATAGGATATTTTGACCAGATATAAATCATATTTAAGAAATATAAACTTCCTTGTCACATAAACATTAATAGATAGGCGCAATATGGCCAAAGTTGCTTTTGCGCCAAAAAAAACCCAACAACAACCAACCATGCTGGTGGTCCTCTGCTGAGGGGGGAGTCGATGCTTGTGGGTTGCCCACTTCAATATCCAGTATTCACTGGCGAAGATGGGCTTCATGAGAGAAGGTACTGCAGATGCCCATATTTCAGAGGCATACAGAAAGGTAGGATACACAATGGTTTCCAGATATCTGATTGTGGTTCTTGCGTCTGTGTTATGAAGAAGATGTTGACGGGCAATCCAGCGCATTCGGTTGAACTTGCGTAGAACACATTCGATGTGACAGTTGAACCTAAGGTTTGGGTCGAAGGTTACACCGAGATCTTTGTGTTTAGTTACACTTGGAATAACTGCACCCTGCAGTGAGGGTTGTATGGATGTGGGACACTTCTTCAGAGAAAAAACCATAATAACGGATTTTTGGGGGTTCAGTTTGAGACCGAAATGGTTGAGATGGCTAGAGAAAGCTGTGATCTTATTACAGATTTCCGATGTGATCACTCCCCTGTCAGCTGATGGTGGTATTTCCGTTAGGAACTTTATATCGTCGGCGTAGGTAATGACATCATCTCTGTTACATACAAACGGAATAAGGAGGGCGGTAAAAAGTAACCCCGATAAAACGCCACCTTGCGGCACACCAGCATTGATGGATCGGGTATAGCAGAGGTTACGATGAGTGAGGTACACTGTTCTGTTCCGGAGGAGCGAGTGCAGAAAAACGAAAACGTCACCTTTGATCCGAAAGAAATTGGTTAGGAGATTCAGAAGGGCTGAGATGTTGAGGCTATCAAAAGCAGCTTCAATATCGGCATAAACAACCGCCATTTCTGATTTGGCCTCAAATGCATTTAAAATCTCCGTTTGGGTAACTGCAAATCTCGAGCACCGATCCACCTGGAAGTTCAAGAAGGCAAACTGGGAGAGCTACTGTACCCAGGTCCAGTTAGACAGGAGTTATGTTCAGCAACATCCAATTGAAGACGTAACTAACTACATTACCAATCAGATACTAAATGCAGCAAAAAATTCAATTCCAAAGTCACGACCTCACAAGTGCTCCCACCATAAGAACTGGTGGAACACAGATTGTTCTAATGCCAAGCGTGAGAAAAACCGTGCTTGGAACAAATTCCGTAAGTTTCCTACAACCAGTAATCTAATAGAATACAAAAGACTTAAAGCCAAAGCAAGGCAGATTAGGGGAAAAGCCAAGCGTGACTTCTGGATCTCATTTGCCTCAACTATCACCAAAGACACTGACCCACGATTCATTTGGAGAAGAATTAAAGCGCTAAATGGAAAATTCATTCGACCACCCTCTCCAATACTCTGTTGGAATGGAAAAGATCTCTCGGCACCTAAGGAAATCGCGAATGCGCTAGCAGAATCATTTTCTTCAATATCTGCTTCTGCTTCCTACTCCATCTCCTTTCAGTGCATCAAGGCAGATGCAGAACGCCGCAAAATTAACTTCTCCACATGGCTCTCACTTCCATACAATCAACCATTTAATATAACAGAACTCAAAGAATCCTTAAATAAATCTTCAAATAGTGCTGCCGGCCCAGACGACGTACATTACATCATGCTAAAACAATTACTTGAAGAGGACTTACGTACCCTATTGACCTTCTATAATCGAATCTTCTCAGAAAATGATTATCCACTTTCGTGGCGTCATTCTCACATACTTGCCAAACCAAAACCAGGCAAAGACCCTTCTTTGGTTAACAATTATAGGCCAATATCTCTCACAAGCTGCATGGGGAAAATTTTTGAAAGAATGATACATACGAGGCTTACCTGGATCTTAGAAGCAGAGAACCTTTTAACAGATCATCAGAGCGGCTTTCGTAAGAACAGATCCACTCTTGATGTCCTTATCAAAGCTGAATCGAATATTCGGAATGCCTTTGTCATGAGGCAACATCTAGTCATGGTCAATTTAGATATTGAAAAGGCATTTGATACTACCTGGCGACATGGTATTATTATGGACCTTTATCACCTAGGACTAAGGGGTCCCCTCGACGTGGGCACCTGTACGTGGTGAGGGGACCTCCCAGTGACGCTGCTGGACTTCCAGACTAGCATCACTGGGATCCAACGCCCACAGCCTAGGTTCCAGGCTTACATCAATGGAATCCGGCGTGTTTGCCGTGCGCTGCGACCCGTGGAAATTCGGAAAGGGGGATCCTGGTGGTTGAGGGGCCCAGCTTCAATACACCACTTTGGCCCCTGCTTCGACAAGACGGGTGGTCCTGGAAGGCCCGGCTAGGATCAATCGGCTAGTAGGCTCGCCTGCGAGGGTCAACCGTGTCAATGCCACGCCCCTACCCTCATGGTCCGAGGGACAGGATTCAGGCTGGCGGCGGTGCGGGTATAGTGTCTGGGTAGCCCTGGCGTCCCACTCCCGAGCGCATTTATTGCATGCCGGGTAGTGGGCGTCCCTTTGGGCTCCGTGGTGGGTGGGGAGCCCGGGCACTGAACAACTAAAAAATCTCTATGAATCCTGATAAACTTACTCCTTCAGGGGCCCCAACCCGGTCCCTATCTGAAAATTTAGACAGTGAAGCAGATAGCATTATTGCTACAAAGAGGCAGCGAACAGAAATATCATCAGGGCCTGTTCCAAGATTTTTAATAATTCATTCTACCACAGAAAAACCGATTGGCAAAATGTCGCCCTTCTTCATACAGAAAGGGTTAGATGGGTTAGTAGGTTCACCCAAGTCAGTTAAGAGGCTCCGTTCTGGAGACCTCTTAATCGAAACCAAAACTGACAGGCAATCTGAGCAGCTACTCCGTGCAACATCAATCGGAGGAATACCCATAACAGTAACACCACATAGAACACTAAACTCATCGAGAGGTGTTATTTCAGAATGGGACCTTCTCGACGTAACCGAGGAGGAAATCTGCTTGGAACTGAAACCTCAGGGAGTTATAGCCGTCAAGAGAATTAGTGCGCGTAGGGATGGGAAACTTGTTAAAACCAGGAGTGTTATCCTGACTTTTAACTCTCCCAAACCTCCTGATGAGATTAAAGCTGGCTACATCAACTGTCCAGTGCGTCCATATGTTCCAAACCCTTTACGGTGTTTTAAATGCCAGAAATATGGACATTCTCAAATGGCCTGCCGCGGAGTCCTTGCATGCGCCCGATGTGGCGCAAAGGACCACGAAACAACATCATGTTCAGCCGCAAAACCCACCTGTATTAATTGTGAAGGCGAACATCCGGCCTATTCACGAGCATGCCAGAGGTGGAAAGAAGAAAAAGAAATTCAACGGCTGAAGGCAGAGCTAAACATATCGTATCAGGAGGCAAGGAAAGCAGTGAAACCTCTCAACATCAAAAAACCTACCTACGCCCAGAAGGTAGCAGGGAGATGTTCCGTCGGAACTCAGACGGACATGTCCATCCCCCCAAAAGAATCATTTACCCCTATCGCACGTTATCTCTTAAGCTCCCAAAAACCTGCACAAAAGGACCAATCAGCTGCCACTCCTATATCAGTACCTCCTAATGCTCCACAAATAACAAAAGCAATCACGAAAGAAAAGAATAAGAAAGGTGAAGTACCACCTACAACCCAAGAAAACATGGATGTAGAGCAGAAGGAGGTACAAGAAGACTCAGTCTTGGAGCTCTTTGCTGAGGAGGAAATGGACACTGGACAACGTCCGTACTTCCCCAGGAAGGATAAATCCAGGGCTGAAAAAGGTAAGCCCTCAGCACCTCGGAAGCCGCCTGATGGACCCACCAAGCCAAAATAATGGCTAAATTCCTACAGTGGAACTGTCGTGGATTCCGGCGAAACAATGATGACATCAAGGCCCTTCTGCAAAAACATGAGCCAGTCGGCTTTTGCTTACAAGAGACATACCTGAAGGCAAATGAAAACGCTTCGCTTCGTAACACCACTATCATTCGAAAAGACAGAAGTGACGATGGCCCTGCTCATGGGGGTGTTGCTATAATTCTGGGCAACCATACCCCATATCAAACTATTGCGCTCACCACCAACATAGAAGCGGTAGCGGTTCGCCTTACGGTAGGTTTTTTAATAACAGTCTGCTCAGTTTATTTACCACCAGGGGCTGATATCTCCCAGACGGACCTTGATGATCTCATTGTGCAGCTGCCTACTCCTGTATTACTCCTGGGCGATTTTAATGGACATAACACCCTGTGGGGTAGTGCAAATGTTAACAGAAGGGGACGTGTCATAGAGCATATGCTCAATGACAATGACCTATCCCTCCTAAATGTGGGAAGTAACACCTTTTTCCACATGCCTACCCGTACGTTCTCTGCTATCGACCTGTCTATATGCTCCCCCTCTCTCCTTCCTTCAATCAACTGGGAGGTAGAGGAGAATCTTTATGGAAGTGATCACTTCCCCGTGATAACCAGCTTACTTAAAGGGATGCCATGCTCACCTTTTAGGTTACCGCGATGGAAGATTGATCAGGCTGACTGGAACACCTTTCAACACCTGGTAGACTTTAACATCAGTACAGTCAGTCGGGAGTCTATCAATGATGCAGTGGCGTACATCACAGAAAGAATTGTCCATGCAGCTGCAGCTACAATTCCGAAAACATCTAACCGGTTTCCACCATTTCCAAAACCTTGGTGGAATACTGAATGCACAGCAGCAAAAAAGGCACAAAATAAAGCTTGGGGGATATTCCGACGATATCCTACCACAGCCAATCTCTTAGCCTTCAAACGTGCACGCGCGAAAGCGCGATATATTCGTCGTCAGAGCCAAAAGGAATCGTGGGTCCGCTTTACATCCACCATTTCCCAGTCAACCAGCAGTAAAGCTATATGGGACAAAATCCGGAAAATGAAGGGTAAATATACATCGCACCCTTCATCGGTCCTGGAGTATAATGGATGCGTTATTGCAGATCCAACTGCAATAGCCAATGCACTTGGGGAGACCTTTTCTGCCATCTCGTCAACATCTGGTTACTCCTCAGAATTTCTGGTCTGGAAAGATAAATGTGAAAAACAGCCAATAAACTTTAAATCAAGAAGGTCTCATCCCTATAACGGGCCCTTTACCACGGAAGAGTTAGAAACAGCTCTAACTCTTACCAAGGCAAGTGCTGCCGGACCAGATCTTATCCATTATGATATGATCAAACATCTGTCTGCAAAATCCATGGACCAACTGCTTTTTCTATATAACAGAATATTTAAAGAAGAGCAGTTTCCGGATTCCTGGCATAAGGCAATCGTGCTAGCCTTTCCTAAACCAGGAAAGGATCCCAAAATCCCAACGAACTACCGTCCTATTGCTCTGACTAGCTGTCTGTGCAAAATTCTGGAGAGAATGGTCAATGCCCGCCTTATCTGGTATTTGGAGTCTAATGGGTTTCTCTCCAGATTTCAGTGCGGCTTCCGTAGGAATAGGTCAACTTTGGACCACTTAATCAGGCTCGAAACTTCCATTCGAGATGCCTTTTTAAAACGAGAACACCTGGTGTCAGTGTTCTTCGATATGGAAAAAGCTTATGACACAACTTGGAGATTTGGAATTTTAAAAGACATCTACAGCATCGGCCTTAGAGGTAATCTCCCCAATTTTATTAAAAACTTTTTATGTCACCGATCTTTCCAAGTCCGTGTAGGATCTACTCTCTCTCGCTCTTTTATCCAAGAGGAGGGAGTACCTCAAGGATCCGTTTTAAGTGTTACGCTTTTTGCCATTAAAGTGAATTCCGTCACAGAACAACTTCCTCCAACTGTAAACTGTGCCCTCTATGTTGACGATTTTAGCGTATTCTGTCATTCCTGCAACATGAGGGTAATTGAGAGGCAACTGCAACGTACCATTGACCATTTGAACTCATGGGCAACGAATAACGGGTTCAGGTTCTCTGCACAAAAGACTGTTTGCATGCATTTTTGCAGAAAGCGCAATCTTCACCCTGAACCTGAACTGAGGCTTGGACAAAATGCAATCCCAGTAGTACCTGAGACTAGATTTTTGGGGCTTATATTCGATAAAAAGCTGACCTTTCTGGAACACATCCGTCAACTACGTGCGAAGTGCACGAGAGGTTTGAACATCCTACGTGCAATCTCCTCACATTCCTGGGGCGCTGACCGGTGTACCCTTTTGCGCCTCTATCGTGCACTCGTACGATCTAAGTTAGATTACGGGTGCCAGGTATACGCATCCTCTAGACTCAGCGTACTCCGATGGCTGGATCCCATCCACCATCAGGCTATCCGTATTGCCACAGGAGCATTTCGAACTTCTCCTGTCCATAGCCTCTATGTCGAAGCGAATGAGCCCTCGTTATCGCTTCGTAGGAAACAGTTGTCTCTACAGTATGCTTTGAAACTGAAATCCCTGCCAGACCATCCGACGTGGACATCCGTTTTTGAGCCACGTTGGGAAAATCTGTATAACATTCGCCAGACTGCCAATCAACCATTCGGTATTCGTATCCAAAGGCTTCTCAACGATTTGAACATCACGTTAGACAATGTTGCCCCATCACCAGGGCAACCTTTTCCACCCTGGCATGCTCGTGTCCCAAACTGCAACTTCTCCCTTAACAACTGGAGAAAGGACAATACTTCGTCCACCGTCTACCTGCAGCTCTTTTTAGCTGATCGCTCCGAACATGCTGACTTCTTGCCCATCTACACAGATGGCTCGAGGTCAGAAATGTCTGTTGGATCTGCAGCTGTTTTCCCAGATGCCACGGTATCTGAGCAGATCTCCAACGAATGCAGTGTTTTCACTGCAGAGCTGCATGCGGTTGAGCTAGCCTTAGATCGCATACGAACCACCCACCACAAAAAACATATTATATATACCGATTCTCTGAGTTCATTGCAGGCTTTATCATCGATGAGGTATAACCCTCATCCTGTCCTCACTCGGATACAGCAGAAGCTGTACTTCCTTGTACAATCTCGATTTGATGTTCGTTTCTGCTGGATCCCAGGCCACATTGGGATCTCAGGAAATGATCTGGCAGACACTGCAGCCAAATCAGCAAACCTATTTAACTCTTGCCTGTTAGTCCCCTATACAGACTACAGGTCGGTAATTCGAAAGAAACTTGTATCCCAATGGCAACACTCATGGCATGGACAGATTACAAACAAGTTATATGAGATTAAGCCTGTAATTGAACATTGGCAGTCTAGTCTGCGCAGGAACCGAAAAGAGGAAGTTGTTCTATCTCGACTCCGCATAGGACATTGTCACTTGACACACTGCTATTTGCTGAGGGCAGACGATCGTCCTATGTGCAGAAATTGTGACACCATTTTAACAGTCCGTCATATTTTAATTGAATGTCCGTCCTTTTATAATGACCGCCGTTTATGTTTTAGCCATCTGTCTGAACCTTATACACTCAGACAGGTTTTATCGGACAATGACAACGTGTCAGCTATTTTTAAGTTTTTACAACTTATTAATCTAAATAATTCTATCTAAAATATTTTTATCGTTTTATGCTATATGAACGATTTATGTCGTATATTATTTTACAATAATATACAAATAATTTTAATATTATAGTTTTATATTCTACAACCTTTTGACTTGGCGCATTATAGCCTTAGATGCTAATGCGCCATAAAACCCTAAAACAAACAAACAAACAAACAAACTAAGGGGTCATCTCCCTCAGATAATTCAGAATTTCCTGCGCCACCGCTCTTTTCAGGTCCGTTATCAGAATGTACTGTCTACACCCCATATTCAGGAAGAAGGAGTACCACAGGGATCTATACTCAGCGCAACATTATTTGCAATTCGAGTCAGCAGCATAACTAGAGACATCCCCAAAACTGTGGAGGCTTATATGTACGCGGATGACCTCGCCATCTCCTGCCAATCTCAAAGCATGAACACCATTGAGCGTCAACTCCAACTTGCCATTAACAGAATTGAATCCTGGACGTCACGCAACGGATATCGACTAGCTGAACAAAAGTCTACCACCACTCACTTTTGTAAGAAACGTGCTGTCCACCACCATCCTGAATTACGGCTAAACAATTGTCCAATACCAGTAGTAAACAGCATCAGATTTCTCGGTCTGATATTAGATAGTAAGCTTAACTTCCAAGCACATATCACATATCTACGAACTACTTGTCTAAAACAGTTGAACATGCTTCGATCAGTCTCATCCATGTCGTGGGGAGCTCATCGGTACTCAGAGAGAGAGAGAGATAATCTTTAATGCCCTTCACGGCCAAAAAGCCAGGGGTTTACATTTTTACAACCTCCCGAAACTTCCGGGAAAATAGAACAATTAATTTACAAAAGCAGGTAATTTTACAAAAGAAAACATATTTTATACAAAGGAGAGAACTCCTTACGAGAGTTAGGTCTGATTGAGCTGACTTAACATCGAGATAAGAGCACCAGCTCAATCAGACAGGAACAGATGCAAGGTACACATGTCAATGCTGATTAGTCCTACTAGACATAATTTTTTTCCTGTAAGTCCAGTCAATAGCGAATTTGTTCAGGTCGGCGTCAAGTGCCTGGGTTTGCTTGAACATCTGCTGAGGGAGGAACCTGTCCGAGAGATGGAGTCGCGCTGAATGCGAGTAGAGCTCGGGATTGGCCCTAAGGGCAGCAGGGGGAATCCTCCAGCCACAGGTATCCCAGAATGAAAGTGTTGCGATTATGCCTGTTATCATCTTGACTGTTGCTAGGAGGCGTTGGTCTTCGACTAAGGTGGGAAGCCGTGGAATCCCGAGAGAGTTGGCAAGCTGCGTGGTGTGAATCAGAGCTGGAAGGTTGTGCTTCCTGTTGGCCCACTTTAGGAGCCAGAATTCTGTGGCAAAGAGTGGTTTCTTTATTGATGGTGCCGCTGACGCCCAAATTTCAGCAGCATAGAGTAAAGGTGGAAAGATGATTGCTCTTATGTACCTCACGGTTGTCTTTTTATCTCTGATATGAAGGAGATGCTGTTTTGCTATCCACCGGAGTCTTGAAGCACGTGTGAGGAGCATGTCTATGTGGGCGTTGAATCGAAGTTTGGAGTCGAATACAACGCCCAGATCACGATGGCTGGATGCAATTGGGATGAGGGTGTTGCCGACCGAAGGCTGGAGAGAAGAAGGAGTTTGCTTCAATGAATACACCATGAATTCGGACTTAGCAGGATTGATCTTGAGCCCGAACTGGCAGAGGTAAGATGTGACTGCAGTGAGAGTGTTGTTAATTTCGGTTTTTACCAGATCAAGGTCTTGACCAGTGATGATGGGAGTCAGTATCTTGATATCATCTGCATAGCTCAGTAGACATCGAGAATGTGCAACCAGTGGGAAGATAATAGATGAGAACAGAAGGCCGGAAAGGACCCCTCCTTGTGGGACTCCTGCGGTGACGGATCTAGTAAGGGTGCGATCTCCTGTATGAAGCTTTATAACTCTGTTATTCAGAAGAGAGGAGAGAAAGCATAATATGTTCCCTGTGATCTGGAAGTGGCATTCCAGGAGAGTGAGTAGTTGGTTTACTTGGACGGCATCAAATGCAGCCTCAATGTCTAAGTAAGTAACAGCTAGTTCGTGCCTTTTCTCGAATGCTGACAAGATAGTATTCGTTGTGGCTAGCAGATTTGTGATCGTTGATCTGTTTGGAAGGGAGTAGTGAATTTGGGCTGGATTACTGGGCATGATCTGCTTGGTGAGGATCGGGAGTAAGGTCTTCTCCAGGAGCTTCAGCAGGCTGGAGGAGTTGGAGATGGGTCGGAAATGTTTAGGTTTCGATGGCGACTGAACTTTGGCTAAAGGTTTGATAAGATAGTTTTCCCATTGCTGTGGGAAAATCTGGTTCGAGAGTAACTGGTTGAAGATATTAAAAGTGGCTGAATAATGTACGGACTTAGGCATTTGAGCATGAATTGGGGAACTCCATCATCACCAGCGGTTGACGAGGCAGGTAGAGAATTGATGGCGACGATCAGCTGTTGTTTTGTTATCTGAATGGTGCTCAACACTTCTTGCTGGGTGGGCTCTGTTAGTAGAGCCAGATCTGAGTTTAGCATAGGATTACGATTAAATCTTGTGACGAAATCGAGCCACACTTCAGCATCAAATTGCAGAGGAAAATGAAGGTTCACTTTCTTGTATGGAATTTTTCCTTTAGCCAGATCTCGGTTAACGTATAATTTGATTGCCTCAGATTTCATGCGATTAAATTGAGCCCGTGCCCTAGAATAAACGATGCGATCATTGACATTTTGCGACTGTTTCCATGTGCGATGGAGCTGTTGCTTCAGCTGGAAACTCATTTTGAGTTCTGAATTCCACCAAAGTCTTGTATATGGACTGATTGTGATTTTTTAGAGGCAGCATATTTGGCAACCGTGTTGATCCAGTTTGTGAGAATGTTCACAGCTATTTCTGGGTCACAAGTCTCTAAGGCCACCCAGGGAATGAGAGAGGCGGCTCTGATGCACTTATTTACGTCAAGTAAGTTGGGGCTAGTGATGTCAACCTTTTTTGTTGTCCTTCTGGTTTCTAATTTGGGGGCTGGCAGATATGCAGTCACATGTATTGGGACATGATCAGAGTCGAATGACGTTTCTGCAATGTAATCAAGGGTGCAAGGGATAGAGGCTAGAACTAGATCTAAGAGGTTATTCCCCCTGGTTGGAGCTTCATTAATAAGTTGTAGATCAGCACATCTCAAGTGTGCCAGAAGATCCTTTTTCATATTAGATAGCTGAGGAGGTAAATTGAAATCACCACAAACTACGTGAGAAGCTGTGGGATGCAGCTGATTGATTATCCAGTTGGAAACTTCAAGGATGATTTGCGGGGAAGGCGTTGGAGGTATGTACACCACACAGAGGTCAAACGTCACGAAGTTGTATCTTAACGTAACGAGGATTGCTTCATAGTTAGGGGAGTTACTGGATTTATTATCCAATAGCTTGAAAGTGGATTTCTTGTAAAATATTGCGACGCCTCCACCCTTGCGTGCAATCCGAGATGTGAATACGACCCCATAATCAGCTGGGGCAGCTGCTGCTAGGAATTCTTCATCGTCATTGAGCCAGGTTTCGGTGATGGCGAGCAGGTCAAAATATCCGGGGAGCAGAATTTGCTCCATAGTGTCAAGCTTGTTCCTAAGACTACGCACATTCTGATAAAATATGGTGCAGGCAGGTACTGTAGGTACTTTGATACGGACGGGTGGTCTCTGACATAGCATGACTCGATTCAGCGGGGTGTGTCTAGGACTGATGAGCACAGGGATCGGCATATTGGTGTTCCGTGTCTGTGGTTCTAGTTGCGGTAACGAGATCTGGGATTGTTATGAATCAGGGTACCATTGGTGGGAGTCCTTTCCATTACTTCTATATCGCTGCCCTTTATGCCCGAGAGATGGCATAACAAGAGCTCCAGCAGGCCAGATTTCAGGATTGAAGAGTGCTTCAAAATCTGCATCAGCCACATCGATCTTAAAGGAGGCGTAGGTGGGATATTTTGTGGATAGCTTGGTGACTCTACCATTCATTTTGAAAGCAGCAAGAAGGTGTTCCACATCATCAGCTGTGGTAGCAGGGGAGAGCCTACTAATGAAGACATTACGGATCCGCTTGCTCATCATTCCAGTGTTCGCAATTTGCATCTTGCTGAAGTGCAAATTGGTTCCTATAACTTTAAGATTGGGGCTCAGTTCCTTAACAGTTGGATTACGGGTCAGTGTTTGTTCTTTTGTTCGTTGGCTTGCAATCATTGCATACGTTGTAGTGTCTCTATGGGTCTTTACATTAGATGCAATCGTAGTCCCTGCATAATGGTTACCTCTCACGTTGTTTGAAGTGGAACTACAATTGCGATGTACTTCAGCAGCCAAAGCATTATCCGGATTTGAGCGCGAGGACCCCATATGTGAGTTTTGTGATCGCGAATAGGTGCGATTTGGCAGATTCTGCTCCTGATGAATTCTTTGGGTCTTCTGTGAGGCAGTATTTCCTGAGTATCCGTTGGCATCTGCTGTGATTTCAATGTATACTGGTCTAGTGCTACGTTCAGGGCACACAACTTCAGACTCACATGTTGTAAGAATGGGGGCTGGAGAGGGGTCATGTGGTAATAAAGATGGGGTGGTTTGGGTAGGAGCTCTCGGTTTCGCGTGAAAGTGTTCGTCCGGAGGCTGCTGCTCATGATGGTTAGTTTGAACAGCAAGATCACAAACCGATTGCTTCAGGTCCTCAAAATTTTTCCGCAACACCTCCAATGTTTTGTGTATGCATTCATTGTGTTCTCGTAGTCGCTTGTTTTCTAGCAGTAGGTCTGCGAGGATATTATGAATTGGCGACAGCTTTATACATAGAGTTGTCTCAATATTTGTGAGGAGCGAGACCAGGAGTGGACTGTGTTCGAGTGATGTTTGATTAATTATTGCGGAGATCTCTGTTGATAGGGTGTTATCCTGTTGGGAGCTACTAGATTTTTGCATGATGAGATCTGAATGGTCATTTTGTTCTTCCTGTAATGATTCGGGTGTCAATTCCACATGTGCATCTGGCGATGTCAATTTTTCCGTGTCTACCTCAGGTTCGGGTTGGGTCCTGTGCTCAGGTGAATCCGAAATTTGGTTAACGTCGTTAAACGTTTCACCAGTTGTTCCGAGTGAATGCATATAATTTTCTCCCTTACAGGGGGGACACTGCCAAACTTTCCGTCGCTGCTTTCCGAGCCTCTTTAGGTCCAACGCGAGACATTCGCTTCCGTATGTCTTGAGACAGGAAGTACATTTTATAGCTACGTCCGGAACAATTCCACAAATTACACAGCTTTCATTATTTGGGTGATCTTGCTTTAAAGGCATTTACTTCACCTCTACAAATCTCTGATCCGTTCACGCTTAGATTATGGTTCTCCCGTATATGACTCAGCGGCCCCGAGTGCCAAGCGATAGTGTCCAAGCGATTTTCCAAAGCGATATATAGTGCTCTTTCCCAATGATTTTGTTATATTTTCTTTCCAGTGCTTTTCTCATACTCATTTCTTTGTAAGTGGTTCTGTACTTAACAGATCCTAAGTAAGAACCCAGAAAGGAAAATTACCTTTCTTTTCCTAGTATATTTATTAATTTTTTGCACTAACAAACTAACCTCTCCAACCGCTTGGCCACTAGGTGGCACCGCTCCTGCCTCCACGTGGCGGGGCTGGAAGTCTGGGAGGAAAAGCGCTCACTCCCAGGGCTAAAAGGAGCAACAATGGACTGTGATACATGTCCACCACTAGAGCCGACAGGCTCTCAACATACTGAGACTCGAAGAATGGAAGACGATCCCAATCTGGCAAAAAGAATGAAAAAAGACTGTAACAAATCAGAACCACCAGCTTTTCTGATTGTACATTCTTTATCGACACAGCCGCTAAGCAGACTCTCTCCCTTTGTCATCCAGAGATGTCTGGAGAATGCAGCAGGTACACCGAAAATGGTGAAAAGGCTCCAATCAAGAGATCTCTTAATTGAGACCACTCAAGCAAAGCATTCAGAATTTTTATTAAAAATGACATCTATAAGCGGAATCCCAATCAAAGTCTCACCACATAACACCTTGAACTCCTCAAAAGGCCCCTCGACGTGGGCACCTGTACGTGGTGAGGGGACCTCCCAGTGACGCTGCTGGACTTCCAGACTAGCATCACTGGGATCCAACGCCCACAGCCTAGGTTCCGGGCTTACATCAATGGAATCCGGCGTGTTTGCCGTGCGCTGTGACCCGTGGAAATTCGGAAAGGGGGATCCTGGTGGTTGAGGGGCCCAGCTTCAATACACCACTTTGGCCCCTGCTTCGACAAGACGGGTGGTCCTGGAAGGCCCGGCTAGGATCAATCGGCTAGTAGGTTCGCCTGCGAGGGTCAACCGGGTCAATGCCACGCCCCTACCCTCATGGTCCGAGGGACAGGATTCAGGCTGGCGGCGGTGCGGGTATAGTGTCTGGGTAGCCCTGGCGTCCCACTCCCGAGCGCATTTATTGCATGCCGGGTAGTGGGCGTCCCTTTGGGCTCCGTGGTGGGTGGGGAGCCCGGGCACTGAACAACTAAATAACCTTCATGAATCCTGAGAAACTTACTTCTTCAGGGGCCCCAACCCGGTCCCTATCTGAAAATATAGACGGAGAGGCAGATATTATTGCAACAAAGAGGCAGCGAACTGAAACATCATCATAAGGGCCTGTCCCAAGATTCCTAATTATTCATTCCACCAGTGAAAAACCGATTGGTAAAATGTCGCCCTTTTTTATTCAAAAAGGGTTAGATGGGTTAGTAGGTTCTCCCAAATCAGTTAAGAGGCTCCGGTCTGGAGACCTCTTAATTGAAACAAAAAATGACAGGCAATCCGAACATCTACTCCGAGTAACATCAATCGGAGGAATCCCTATAACAGTGACACCACACAGAACACTCAATTATTCTAGAGGTGTCATTTCGGAGTGGGACCTTCTTGACGTATACGAGGAGGAAATCTGCTCCGAATTAAAACCACAGGGAGTCATTGCTGTCAAGAGAATCACTGCGCGAAGGGATGGAAAAATTGTTAAAACCAGGAGCGTAATCCTGACTTTTAACACTCCTAAACCTCCTGACGAGATTAAAGCTGGATACATCAACTGTTCAGTGCGTCCATACGTTCCGAACCCTTTACGGTGCTTTAAGTGCCAGAAGTATGGACATTCTCAAATGGCCTGCCGTGGAGTCCTTGCATGCGCTCGATGCGGTGCAAAGGACCACGAAACAACAGCTTGTTCAGCCGCAAAACCCACCTGTGTTAACTGTGAGGGCGGACATCCGGCCTACTCACGAGCATGCCAGAGGTGGAAAGAAGAAAAAGAAATTCAACGGCTGAAGGCAGAGCTAAATATATCATATCAGGAGGCAAGGAAATCGGTCAAACCCCTGAATATCAACAGACCTACCTACGCCCAGAAGGTAGCAGGGAGATGTTCCGTCGGAACTCAGACGGACATGACCATTCCTCCAAAGGAGTCTTTCACTCCCATCGCGCGGTATCTCTTAAGTTCGCAAAAACCTACACAGAAGGACCAATCAGCTGCCACTCCTATATCGGTACCTCCTAATGCTCCACAAATTACAAAGGTAGTTATGAAAGAAAAGAATAAGAAAGGGGAAGTCCCCCCTAGTACCCAAGAAAAGATGGATGTCGAGCAGAAGGAGGTACCCGAAGAGTCAGTCTTGGAACTCTTTGCGGAGGAGGAAATGGACACGGGACAGCGTCCTTTCTTCCCCAAAAAAGATAAATCCAAGACTGACAAAAGTAAGCCCTCAGCACCTCGGAAGCCGCCTGATGGACCCACCAAGCCAAAATAATGGCTAAATTCCTACAATGGAATTGTTGTGGATTCCGGCGAAATATAGATGACATCAAGGCCCTCCTGCAAAAGCACGAGCCAGTTTGCTTTTGCTTGCAGGAGACATATCTAAAGGCAAATGATGATCCCACCATGCACAACATCACAGTTTTTCGAAAGGATAGAATTGCGGACGGCTCTGTACATGGGGGAGTGGCTATCCTTGTGGTAACCATACCCCAGTGCAGCCCTTGCTAATTACAACCAGCATAGAGGCTGTTGCAATTCGCCTTTCAGTGGGATTCTTATTAACTGTATGCTCTATTTATTTGCCACCTGGGACTGACATCTCCCAGGCAGACCTTGATGATATTCTAACGCAGTTGCCTCCCCCTTTATTACTTCTCGGGGATATGAATGAACATAACACCCTGTGGGGTAGTGCTAGCATCAACGGAAGGGGACGAGTCATAGAGCGTATGCTCAATGACAATGACCTTTCCCTTCTAAATACTGGAACAAACACCTTTTTCCACATGCCTACCCGTACATTTTCTGCCATTGATCTCTCTATCTGCTCCCCTTCTCTGCTCCCTTCACTCACTTGGGAAGTGGAGGAGAATCCATACGGAAGTGATCACTTCCCTGTGATAACCTTGTTACACAGTGGGAGACCATGTCTTCCCTTCAGGTTACCACGGTGGAAGTTTGATCAGGCTGACTGGACTGCCTTCCAACATCAGGCAAATTTTAATCTTAGTACAGTCAGTCAAGAGCCTATCAATGATGCAGTTAAGTACATCACAGAAAATATTGTCCAAGCAGCTGCGAATACTGTTCCAAAAACATCTGCCCGGTTTCCACCATTTCCCAAACCCTGGTGGAATTCACAATGCACAGCAGCAAAAAAGGCTCAAAACAAAGCGTGGGGGATATTCCGCCGATATCCTACCACGACCAACCTTATAGCCTTTAAACGTGCACGAGCCAAAGCACGCTACATCCGTCGTCAGAGTCAAAAGGAATCGTGGATCCGTTTTACATCATCTATTAACCAGTCTACCAACTCTAAGGTAGTCTGGGATAAAATCCGGAAAATGAAGGGAAAATACACAGCGCACCCCTCATCGGTCCTTGAATATAATGGATGTACTAATGCAGACTTTACTGCAATAGCGAATGCTCTTGGGGAAACTTTTTCTAAAATCTCCGCAACATCATCTTACTCCCCAGAGTTTCTGGTCCTAAAGCGCAACGCTGAAAAACAGGCCCTTAAATTCACATCGAAGGGATCCCACCCATACAATGGGCCATTTAATATCCATGAGCTGAAAACAGCACTCGCCCGTACAAAGGCTACCGCTGTTGGACCAGATAACATCCATTATGAAATGATCAAACATCTTTCACCAGATTCCATGGACCGTCTGCTCCTCCTGTACAACAGAATCTTCCTCGAGGAGCACTTTCCGGAAACCTGGCGCAAGGCAACTATTCTTGCTTTTGCTAAGCCAGGAAAGGATCCTAAATATCCAAAAAACTAGCGTCCTATTGCTCTGACCAGCTGTCTGTGCAAAATATTGGAGAGAATGGTCAATGCTCGGCTCTTATGGTATTTAGAGTCGAATGACCTTCTCTCCCGCTTTCAGTGCGGCTTCCGAAGAAATAGGTCCACATTGGACCACTTAGTTAGACTGGAAACATCTATCCGAGATGCTTTCCTAAAAAGAGAACATTTGGTGTCGGTGTTCTTTGACATGGAAAAAGCGTACGACACAACTTGGAGATTTGGTATTTTAAGAGACCTATACAATCTCGGTCTGAGAGGCCACCTTCCCATTTTTATTAAAAATTTTTTATCCTGCCGTTATTTCCAAGTTCGTGTAGGATCCTCCCTTTCGCGGCCTTTTTGCCAAGAGGAGGGGGTACCACAAGGATCTGTCTTAAGTGTTACGCTTTTTGCCATTAAAATAAATTCTATTTCGGAACAACTTCCTCCAACTGTAAACAGTGCACTCTATGTCGATGACTTCAGCATATTCCCTCAATCATGCAATATGAGGGTTATTGAGAGACAACTGCAACAAGCTATTGACCGTGTTAACATCTGGGCCACGGCCAGTGGTTTCAGGTTCTCACCGGAGAAGACCGTTTGCGTCCATTTTTGTCGCAAACGTAACCTCCACCCTGAGCCTGAATTACGACTTGGACAAAGCACCATCCCAGTCGTATCAGAGGCAAAATCCTTGGGACTCATTTTTGACAAAAAGTTGACATTTGTTCAACACATTCGTCAGCTACGTACGAAGTGTACGAGAGGGCTTAACATCCTCCGCTCTCTCTCTTCTACCTCTTGGGGTGCAGACCGATGCACTCTACTACGTCTGTACCGTGCACTTGTACGCTCAAAATTAGATTATGGGTCTCAGGTGTATGCATCTGCCAGAAATAGCGCCGTTCGTTGGCTTGACCCCATCCATCACCAAGCCATTCGTATCGCTACTGGTGCATTCCGAACATCACCTGTCCAAAGTCTGTATGTCGAAGCAAATGAACCATCGTTGTCGCTTCGACGAATGCAGTTGTCTCTACAATATGCCTTCAAGCTGAAGTCCCTGCCGGACCATCCCACGTGGACATCCGTTTTCGAGCCACGATGGGAAAATCTTTATAACACACGGAGGACCGCCAATCGCCCATTCGGCATTCGTGTTCAAGAGCTACTCAATGAGCTTAACATCTCGGTAGACAAGGTCGCTCGATCACCAAAGGAGCCCCTTCCACCCTGGCATGCACAAACACCAGCATGTGACTTCTCGCTCAAACTTGCGACGAAGTCTAATACTCCAGCCTCTGTCTACCTTCAGCTCTATTCACAACACCGTGCAGAACATTCTGACTTCTTGCCAGTTTACACAGACGGCTCGAAGTCAGAATCGTATGTGGGATCTGCTGCTGTCTTTCCAAATAATACCGTATCAGAGCAGATACCCCGTGACTGCAGCATTTACACTGCAGAGCTGCATGCGATAGAGTTAGCTCTAGATCACATAAGAAAACACCGTTACCAACGGAGTATTATATATGCCGACTCAATGAGTGCACTACAGGCTTTACAGCGATGTCACGGCCCCGGGTGCCAAGCGTTTCCGTGGCCAAGCGATTCTTGCGTGTGTATAAAGCGATTTTCCTCCAAGTGACAGAGTTTTCCTTGTTTTTCTCTTAGAATTAAAATTTTCTGTTAAGTAGCTCTACTTACTTAAAAACACTAAGAAGAGAGCCCAGAAGAAGGCAAGTACCTTTTTCTTTAATTTAGCTAGCCGTACTAACTTACTAACTCTACGCTTGGCCACCAAGCGGCACTGCTCCTGCCTCCCCGTGGCGGGGCCGGTAACCTGGGTGGTAAAGGCAAACCCCCAGGGCAAAAAGGAGCGATCATGAATAAAAATCATTATCCAAACTTAGAGCCTTTGAGCTCAAGAGCGGAAGATTCTAAACCTGACCATGACTCAAGTCAACCTAAAAGACTGCGAAGAGAAGCAGAATGTCATGACGATTGCCCAAACTTCCTGGTGATCCATTCCCTATCTGCCCAACCTGTGGGAAAGTTGTCACCATTCTTAATTCAGAAAATCTTGGAGTCAATTGCTGGATCACCAAAAATGGTTAAAAGACTGCAATCCGGAGACCTTCTGATTGAAACAGCCACCTCCAAACATTCTGAGCGGCTGTTAAAAACAACAACATTTGGTGGGTTGACAGTAGAAATTACTCCCCACAAAACTCTAAATTCATCAAAAGGTGTCATCAACGAGTGGGACCTAATTACAGTCTCCGAAGAAGAACTACTCCAAGAACTCAGCAGTCAGAAAGTAGTAAATGTAAAACGGATCATGACGAAAAAAGATGGAAATCTTATTCCAACAAGATCCATCATTCTGACATTTAGCACTCCAGACTTACCATCCTGTATTAAAGCTGGTTATTTAAACTGCCGGATTCGACCATACATCCCGAATCCTGTTCGTTGCTTTAAATGTCAGAAATACGGCCATTCCCAGCAGGCTTGTCGCGGGGAAGCCACATGTCCCATCTGTGGCTCTAAAGATCACACCCAAGCGGATTGTTCAGTCAAAACTCCTGTTTGTCCAAATTGCAAAGGAAGCCATCCAGCCTTTTCCAAAACTTGTGAGCTATGGATAACAGGAAAGAAAATACAAAAATACAAAATTGAAAATAAAGTCACGTTTCCTGAGGCACGTAGACAAGTTATGTCGACCATGCCTAGTGGTCGTTCTTATGCAGCTCGAACTAGAAACTTTGTTTCTACTGCAGCTCAAACGGATGTATCAGTTCCGCCTAATACCTCTCTAGCGAATTGGCTTAAAGTTACACTTTCAACCTCTAAAAAAGATAATCCTCCGAAAAAAACTAGCGAAGCCACAAATACTCCAATCAGTATTCCTACTCATACCCCATTAGTCTCAGTTGAAAAAGAACAATTAAAATCTCACTCAGTCTCAAAAAAAATGGAATCGCCTACCAATAATATGGATGTAGATGAGCTGCTACGTAATGAGGAGCCCATTCTAGAACTCCATGCAGATGACACCATGGATATTGGACGCCCCACATTCCCAAAAAAAGACCGGAAGAAATGTCCCACGAACAAAAAACAGTCAGACGAATCATCCTCAGCTAAATCTAAATAATGAATAACATCATACAATGGAACTGCAGAGGACTAAGTAGTCATTCTGATGACTTAAGGGATTTACTAGCTCAATTCAATCCCATAGGTGTATGCCTACAGGAAACTTTCTTGTCACCCCAAATTTCACCAAAATTTTCAAATTATGTGATGTACAGACGAGATAGGAGTTCAAACTCTCCTGCTCGTGGCGGAGTAGCTATTCTTGTTAACTCCGACATTCCATCCAGGCCGATCCAATTGAGAACCACTCTAGAAGTTGTCGCAGCTCGTATTGCAGTTGGTATTTCAGTTACCCTTGTTTCCATCTATATTTCACCATCTCTACCATTTCCGCATTCAGAACTTGACAGCCTGATTTCACAACTCCCAACTCCAATTTGTCTCTTTGGTGACTTTAATGGACATCATCCATTGTGGGGGTCTACTACAATGGATAGAAGAGGCAAATTGATGGAGGAATTCATGAACAATAATGATCTTAATTTATTAAATTCTGGATCTCCTACTTACATACACCTAGCAACAGGATCTGTTTCTGCAATAGACTTGTCAATTTGTTCACCATCTATCTTTCCAATCATGACATGGTCAGTTTTAACCGATCCCTTTAACAGTGATCACTTTCCAATTATTTGCTCACTACAAACAAGAGTAACTCCGAATCCTGTTCAACGATCCAACTGGCAGTTTAAAAAGGCAAACTGGGGAGGGTATTCTGCAAAAATACTCTTAGACAGATGTTATGTTCAAAGGCAACATATTGATGAAGTAAATACTTATATAATCAATCAGATTCTCACTGCAGCTAATGGTTCCATTCCAAAATCCACGCCTTATCACAAACACAGAAATAACTGGTGGAATACAGAGTGTTCAATTGCCAAACAGGAAAAAAACCGTGCTTGGAATAATTTCCGTAAGTATCCCACCACTAGTAACCTAATTGCTTATAAAAAACTCAAAGCGAAAGCTAGACAAGTTAGGCGGAAAGCGAAACGGGATTCTTGGATTGCTTTTGCCTCAACCATTACCAAAGACACGGATACACGAGTCATCTGGAAAAGAATAGAGGCATTAAATGGCAAATTTACTCGGCTGCCCTCTCCGATACTTCATTGGAGAGGGAAAGACATTTCTACTCCTGAAGAAGTTGCAAATGCATTAGCAGAATCATTTGCAAAAGTATCAGCTTCTGCCACCTATGCGTCCACCTTCCAGAACATCAAAGCAGGTGCGGAACGATATAAAATCAACTTCTTCACGCGCCGCTCACTGCCGTACAACCAACCGTTTACATTAATAGAACTTCAAGAATCATTAAACAGATCTTCCAATAGCGCTGCAGGTCCAGATGGAGTTCATTACATTATGCTAAAGCATTTACTTGATGAAGACTTGAGAACTCTATTAATTTTTTATAATCGGATCTTCACCGAAAATGCCTATCCTTCTTCATGGCGTCATTCGGTCGTTATTGCCTTACCAAAACCAGGAAAAGATCCTTCCTGTGTTGAAAATTACAGGCCAATGTCTCTTACGAGCTGCATGGGAAAAATTTTCGAAAGGATGGTTCATACTAGGCTCACCTACATCCTGGAGTCAGAGAATCTTCTTCCAGAACAACAATATGGCTTTCGGAAAAATAGATCAACACTGGACGTGCTTATCAAAGCCGAATCTCATATCCGCAATGCCTTTGTCATGAAACAACATCTAGTCATGGTCAATTTAGATCTTGAAAAGGCATTTGATACAACATGGCGTCATGGTATTATTAGGGACCTTTACCATCTGGGGCTTCGGGGCCATTTGCCGAAAACAATTCAAAATTTCCTGCAATTGCGCTCTTTTCAAGTCCGATACAAAAACGTCCTCTCTACATCTCACATACAGGAAGAGGGAGTTCCGCAGGGATCAATACTCAGTCCAACACTGTTTTCAATCCGAGTTAGCACAATGACACGAGATATCCCAAAAACTGTTCAAACTTATATGTATGCAGATGATCTTACCATTTCCTGTCAATCTCAAAGTATGAATACCATTGAACGGCAGCTACAACTAGCCATAACCAAAATAGAGGCCTGGACTTCACGGAACGGTTACAGATTGTTAGAAAAGAAATGCACTGTCACTCACTTTTGTAAGAAGCGAGCTCTCCATCCGGAACCTGAATTACAAATAAACAATACTCCAATCCCAATTGTTAATACCGTTAAATTTCTTGGACTATTACTAGACCGGAAACTAAATTTCCAAGCTCACATCAGTTATTTGAGAACTTCTTGTTTAAAGCATTTAAATATACTTCGTTCGGTCTCATCTATGTCATGGGGAGCTGATCGCTGTACTTTGTTGCATCTTTATAGAAGTTTAATCCGTTCACGATTAGATTATGGTTGTCCAGTGTACGACTCTGCCAGGAGCACTACTTTAAAACGGCTAAATATGATCCACCACAGTGCTCTGAGGACTGCGCTGGGAGCTTTCAGGACTTCTCCTATCCAAAGTCTATATATTGAAGCGCATGATTCCCCATTACATCTGCGTAGAAAAACACTATTGCTTCGCTACGCTGCTAAGATCCAGAGTCTACCATCGCACCCAAGTTGGGAGTATCTCTATAATACTCATTGGGACGCCTTCTATGAGAGCAAACCAAATGAAAATAGACCCGCATCTATCAGGATAAAAGAGATTGTTCAGACTTGGAATATCAATTTAAATGAAATTTTCCAAGACACAACTACACCTGTTGCTCCTTGGACATATGTGTCTGTCTCTCAAGATACATCCTTCCTACAGTGGGGGAAAAATATACCTTCCTGCAATATCAGACAGTTACATTCAGCTCATGCTATGAACAACCATGCCTGTAAAATTTATACGGATGGTTCCAAAACTGAGAGTACGGTAGGTGCTGCTGCAGTTTTCCCTTTATGTACAATTTCAGCCACACTACCGCTTGCCTGCAGCGTCTTCACAGCCGAATTATATGCCATTAAGTTAGCGCTTAGTAAGATAATTGAGCTTTCCATCTCATCTGCCATAATTTACACAGATTCTTCTTAGTGCTGTTTCTGCCATAAGGAAGAATTCCTCCATTTCTCACCCTACATTGCAACAGATTCATTCCCAGCTATTCGTTTGCAGTGTGTCCAATCAGTCAGTCAGATTTTGCTGGATCCCTGGCCACTCAGGCATTCCGGGAAATGAAAGTGCTGACTTTGCCGCTAAACATCCGGAAACCGCTTTCTCACAACATCCTCAGGTTCCTTTCTCTGATTTTAAGTCTGTCATACGCAAAGCCTGCTACAATAAATGGTCACAGACCTGGAAAAGTGACAAAAACAATAAACTATACCAAATAAAAGAAGACCCAAAGCTGTGGCTGTCTGGCTTCCGAAGAAACAGACGAGAGGAAGTAGTACTGGCAAGACTGAGAATTGGACACACTCACCATACTCATCTCTTCCTATTATTGGGAGAAAGTCCACCACAGTGCTCATCCTGTCAGACGCAACTTACAGTCCGTCATTTTCTGGTTGATTGTCCCTTGCATTCAACCATCCGGTCAAACACTTTTCAGTCTCTCTCTTAATTGAATATATCACCTGATTTATCTCGCATCTTAGGAAATGAAGCAAATATTGAAGAACTTTTATTATATCTAAAACATATTGGTTTGTACAGAAGTATATAATTTAATCTCTCTAGCAATACGTTTTTTGTAAATTAACGATTAGGAGACACAATTTGGCCGTAGTAGCCCTTGTGTCGTTAAACCGAACAACAACAACAACAACAACAACAACAGCGATGTCACACACTAATCATCCAACCCTGTCCCGAATCCAGCAGATAATATACAGCCTCTTTGTAAGTGGATTCGATATCCGATTCTGCTGGATCCCCAGTCACATCGGGATTAGGGGAAATGATTTGGCTGACACTGCAGCCAAATCGGCAGCCCTGACGGATAATCTTGACCTGTTAGTCCCCTATACAGACTACAGGCAAGTGATCCGTAGTAACCTACAATCTCAGTGGCAGGATTCGTGGCATCGACTGATTACTACAAACAAACTATGTCGAATTAAGCCTATGATCCATCCATGGCGGGCCAGCTTACGCAGGGATCGCAAAGAGGAAGTTGTTCTTGCTCGGCTCCGCATAGGACACTGTCATCTAACACACTCCTTTTTGCTGAGGGCTGATGACCCTCCTATGTGCGAGCAGTGCGACACCATTTTATCCATCAAACATATTTTATGTGACTGTACCAATTTTAGAAATGCTCGTTATACCGCTTTTAACCATCTGACTGAGCCATATACACTCAGTCAGATTTTATCCGACAATGACCATGTGTCTGCTATTTTTAGTTTCCTAAAAACAGTAAACCTTTTTACTCGTATTTAAAAAAAAAAAAAAATCTTATTATTTTAAGGTTTACTATTGTTACTCGTTTACAGATATTTGTCTTTTACAGTTTACAATTGTTTTTATACTCTGACTTAGTGACCTAATTCATTAGGTCACTGAATGTTTTACTAATTTTGTTGACAAAGTTTTGGCGCATTATAGCCTAAGTTGCTGATGCGCCAATAAAACTCAACTAACTAACTAACTCCTCAAAAGGAGTAATAAGTGAGTGGGATTTGTTGAACGTAACTGAAGAGGAGATAGTCGTGGAATTAGCAGAACAGAAAGTAACTCAAGCAAGAAGAATTATGATAAAGAAGGATGACAAACTGGTTCCCACACGTAATATTATACTGACCTTTAGTTAGCCTTGGATCACATTCGAACTTCTCAATGCCAAAGGTCAATAATATACTCTGATTCTTTGAGTGTATTACAGGCTTTATTATCTTTGAGACGCAATTGTCATCCAGTTCTCTCTCGGGTTCAGCAGAAGATATATTCTCTTCATAAATATAAATTTGATATCCGGTTCTGCTGGATTCCTAGCCACATTGGGATAAAGGGAAATGATTTGGCTGACACTGCAGCCAAATCAGCAGCTCCCACTAACAATCGTTGCCTGTCAGTCCCCTATACAGACTAAAGGCAAATAATACACCAAAAGATATATTCCCAATGGCAAGAATTATGGCATAGAGAGAGAACAAATAAATTATACCAAATAAAGCCTCTAATACAAACATGGCAGTCCGGTCTGCGCAGGAATCGGAGCGAGGAAGTTGTTCTTGCCCGACTCCGCATAGGACACAGTCATCTGACACATTCGTTTCTGTTGAGGGCGGATGATCCTCCTATGTGCGAGCAATGCGACATCATTTTATCCGTTAAACATATTTTATGTCACTGTTCCAGTTTTAGTAATGCTCGTTTTATCGCTTTTAACCATCTGACTGAGCCTTATACACTCAGTCAGATTTTATCTGACAATGACCACGTGTCTGCTATTTTTAGTTTCCTGAAATCAGTAAACCTTTTTAATCATATTTAAAAAATCTTATTTTTACCTTGCTTACTGATATTCGTCTTTTACAATTTATATGTGGCTTTTATACCCTGACTTAGTGACCTAATTCGTTAGGTCACTGAAGGATTTTTACCATTTTCATGACAAGGTTTTGGCGCATTATAGCCTTAGTTGCTGATGCGCCAATAAAACTAAACCAACCAACCAACCAACTGACCTTTAGTACACCAAATTTGCCAACCTCAGTTAAAGCAGGCTACCTAAACTGCCGTATCCGCCCATACATTCCTAACCCTTTAAGATGTTTCAAGTGCCAAAAGTTTGGTCACTCCCAAACAACATGTAGAGGCGAAAATACTTGTCCTAACTGCGGGTCAAAAAACCATTCACAAACAGAGTGCACTGCAAAGGCTCCGGAATGTCCAAATTGCAAGAATGACCATCCAGCATACTCAAAATCATGCGAACTCTGGAAAATTGAAAAAAGAATACAAAAGTACAAGACTGAGAATAAGGTCACATATCAAGAAGCAAGAAAGCAAATAAAGTCAACTATCCCAAAAACCACGTACGCTACCATTACACTAAAATGCCAAGCTGTTTCAACCCAAACTGATGTATCAATTCCGCCCAATACATCCATTGCAGAATGGGCACGATCTGTGCTATCAACACCTCAACCTACCAGCAAACTCGTTGTAGTTGATGAAATAAGCAATACCCCTATCACAGTTCCGCCTAAAATAAAATCATGTGATAAAATGTGAAATAAATCACGAAGGCAACAAGCCACTGAATCACAAAAGGCAAACTCAAATAGAATGGACTCTGAAAATATAACTACACACGATGAAACAGTACTTGATCTTCATGCAGAAGATGATATGGAGACTGGATTTTCATCAGGTCAAACTGATGACGTAGAAGAGGGTACAGATTCCGGACGTCCCAATTTTCCTAGAAAAGATAAAATGAAAAACGACCGTCAAAAGCAACCCACTCACAAGAAACAGACAGACTCTCCTTCCCTCCTCAAACCCCGATAATGCAGAACATTGTTCAATGGAATTGTAGAGGTTTACGCAGCAATACCGATGACATCTATGATTTAATCTCCCGATATGGTCCTATAGCCGTTTGCATACAAGAGACTAATCTAACTCCACAAGTCACTCCATCAATCAGGGCCCCGGGTGCCAAGCGTTCCGTGGCCAAGCGATTCTAGTGCGTCTGTAAAAGCGTTTTTTCCTAAAGAGATTTTCAGCGAATAGATTCTATTTTTGTTTCAACAACCGTTTTTCTTGATTTCTCGATTAAAGTAGCTCTTTCGCACTACAAGAAGTAGGCAAAGGCCCAGGAAGGAAAACCACCTTTCTGTTTCTCTTTATATTAATACTAACTTCCTAACCCAGCCGCTTGGTCACCTTGTGGCACTGCTCCTGCCTCCCCGTGGCGGGGCCGGAAACCTGGGTGGTAAAGCAAACCCCCAGGGCCAAAAGGAGCAAAACATGGACTTTGAAAACTTTCCCCCGATTCAGACAGCAAATCCAAATTCAAAGGATTTGCACCAACCTAATGATGACAAAACCAACCGAAAGAGACTGAAGACGGATGATTCCCTAATAGAACATCCGAGTTTCCTGATCCTGCATTCCTTAGCGAACCAGGCCCTAGGCAATCTATCGCCATTCCTCATACAAAAGTGTCTGGAAAATGTAGCAGGTTCCCCCAAAATGGTGCGCCGTCTCAAATCTGGTGACCTGTTGGTTGAGACTACAAGCCCTAAACACTCAGAGTACCTTCTCAAGCTCACAACATTCAATGGAATCCCTGTTAAGGTGTCACCACACGCAACACTCAATACCTCCAAGGGTGTTATCTCAGAATGGGACCTAATGAATGTTTCAGAAGAGGAAATTGTCAACGAATTGCAGGATCAGAAGGTCATACAAGCGAAGAGAATCATGATTAAGAAAGATGGCGAACTTATTCCAACTCGCAGTATCATACTGACATTTAGCTCACCCAACCTACCATCATCAGTAAAAGCCGGGTATTTGAACTGCCGCATTCGCCCGTATATCCCAAACCCGCTAAGGTGTTATAAATGTCAAAAATTTGGACATTCCCAAACTGTCTGTAGAGGCGATGCCGTATGCCCTAACTGTGGATCGAAGGAACATGCCCAAGCTGATTGTAAATCGCAGTCCTCACTTTGCCCTAATTGTAAAGGCAATCACCCAGCTTTCTCAAAAACATGCGATCAGTGGAAATACGAGAAGAAAATTCAAAAATACAAGATAGAAAAGAAAGTCTCATTTTCCGAAGCCAGAAAACAATTACAGCAACTAATACCGATGCCAAAACGTACATATGCCGACGCTGCTCAAAAATTTCACTCAATATCAGTTCAAACAGATACATCAATCCCGCCAAGCATCTCTATTTCTGAATGGGCTCGAACTTTACTCTCTACTGTACCTCAGTCCTCAAAGCAACAGACTTCTAATAGATCTAATAACACACCAGTCACGATACCTCCTGTTACTCTTACAACTCCTGTAAGATCTAGTCAAACAGAAAACTCTGATCCCGGTAACAAGCAGCATGCTGAATCTTTCTTCATGGACACGAATGAGACTTGCTCTCATGAAGAAACGGAAACCATTCTGGAAATTCATCCAGAAGATGTAATAGACGCCAGACCAATATTTTCAAAGAGAGACAAAATAAAAATTGACCGACAGAAACAGACTTCCAAAAAGCAGACAGACACAGCTTCCTCATTTAAATCCAAACAATGAAAAACATCATCCAATGGAACTGTAGAGGCTTTCGCAGCAATATCGACGACATCCATGAGATAATTAAGCGTTATAAACCAATTGGAATCTGTTTACAAGAGACATATTTAACACCTCAGGTGTCTACTTCGATAAAAAATTACACTCTCTTTCGGCAAGACAGACCTGCTACTAATAATGCTCACGGAGGGGTAGCGATACTTATAGATGGAAGAGTACCCTGCAAACGCATTCAGTTACAAACCAATGTTGAAATTGTTGCCACACGAATAGCCATTGGCGTTACCCTAACACTTGCTTCAATCTACCTGCCACCCAGTCGCCCTTGTACCATACATGAACTTGAAGATCTCATTCAGCAGTTGCCAACCCCTTTCTGCTTATTGGGTGACTTCAATGGACACCATCCATTGTGGGGTTCTTCCAATACAGACGGACGGGGAAAAATCATCGAAATGCTTATTGAAAGACGGAATCTAACCATATTAAATACTGGTTCGCCAACTTACCTCCACCTCCCAACAGGAACAGTCTCTTCAATAGATCTCTCTATCTGCTCTCCAATCCTTTTCCCTAGTATCCAGTGGACAGCTCTGGATGATCCACTCAATAGTGACCACTACCCTATAATATGTAAAATTGAAACTTCACACTGCATACCTTCAGAAACTCACACAAAATGGAAATTTTCCAAGGCAGACTGGGCAAAGTATACCACTAACGTATCCTTCGACAATCAGATCATCAAATCTCATCCGATTGACACAGTTGCCGACCATATTACAAAACAGATTCTAGCAGCTGCATCCACCGCCATTCCGCAATCAAAGTCAAGCATTCGTAGAAACAGAAATTATTGGTGGAACGAGGATTGTAAGAATATAAAAAAAGACAAAAACCGTGCATGGAATTTATTCCGCAAACATCCTACCACCACTAATCTTATAAATTACAAGAAAATTAGAGCTAAAGCCCGTCATATTAGAAAGAAAGCAAAAAGAGACTCTTGGGTTCAATTCGCAACTACAATTAATAAAAATACTGATGTAAGAATTATTTGGAGGAAAATAAGACAATTAAATGGTAAATTTCCCCCTTTGTCGTCCCCACTTTTCACCGTGAATGGACAGGAGCTATCTACTCCTGCAGAGATTGCAAATGCTCTAGGGACGGTATTTTCACAGTTGTCTGACTCTACGGCATATGATCCATCATTTCAAAAGATTAAAGCTGTAGCAGAAAAATCCCATCCGAATTTTAGAACTACATCCTCTTTCCAATACAATACACCACTTACTTTGGTAGAACTTCAAGAAGCTTTATCCACCGCTAAAAACAGTGCTGCTGGCCCGGATGGAATATACTACATAATGTTACAACATCTAGACAATAAATCATTATCTTCGCTACTGACCTTCTACAATCGCATATTTATGGAGCATTCCTTCCCCAGCCTCTGGCGTCATGCTTTTGTACTGGCGATACCCAAACCAGGGAAAGATCATTCTATTCCGAACAATTACAGACCCATTTCGCTCACAAGCTGCCTAAGTAAAACCATAGAAAAAATGATACACCGTCGACTAACGTGGTATCTTGATTCCCAAAATATTATCTCTGACAATCAATTTGGTTTCCGAAAACACCGATCATCTCTAGATCTCATGATCAAAGCGGAAACAGACATCAGGAATGCGTTTATCAAAAACAAACATCTAGTAATGGTATGTCTCGACATAGAGAAGGCTTTTGACACCACTTGGCGGTTTGGTATCCTGAAAGATCTTCATTCCCTGGACCTGAGAGGACACTTACCGTACTTCATACAGAATTTCCTACAACACAGGACATTTCAAGTTCGCTATCGGCAAGTACTTTCGCAAACATTCATACAAGAAGAAGGAGTCCCGCAGGGCTCTGTACTCAGTGCAACCTTATTTGCAATTAGAATAAATCAGATGACAAAAAATATTCCAAAAGCTGTAAACTCTTACCTCTATGCTGATGATTTGACTGTGTCTTGCAGCTCGCAAAACATGAGCTTTATCGAAAGGCAGCTGCAAACATCTATAAATAACATTGAGTTATGGATGATACACAATGGTTACCGATTATCCTATCAGAAATCTAGAGTCATTCACTTTTGTAATAAACGAAAGATGCATCCAGATCCAGAGATACAACTAACAAATCATCCCATCACAGTGGTGAATAGCATTCGTCTCCTTGGTTTAATTTTTGATAATAAACTGAACTTCTTAGAATATATCACACATCTAAGGACTGCTTGCCAGAAAAAAATGAATTTATTAAGAATTATCTCTTCTACATCATGGGGTGCAGATCGGTACACCTTACTTCACTTGTACAGAGCCCTGATCAGATCTCGCCTTGATTATGGCGCCCCGGTGTATGATTCAGCTAGGGAAAGCGTGCTAGCACGTCTTGCCCCCATTCAACATTCTGCCCTCAGAATTGCTGTAGGCGCCTATAGAACATCGCCAGTGCAAAGTCTTTATGTCGAAGCCCATGAACCTCCGCTCAGCCTCAGGAGAAAGATGTTACTTTTGAACTATGCAGCCAAAATTCAAAGTCTGCCTTCTCACCCCAATTGGCCAATACTTAACAACCCACAGTTCTCAATGTACTACAGAAATAAACCTAGAGCAGTTCGACCTGCTGGCATCAGATTACAGGAACTATCACAAAATTGGAATATACATCTGGACAAAATCCTTCATGATCTGACCAGTTCAGATCCTCCATGGTCCTATATTAAAGCATCCTGTGACAGCTATTTCTTAAACTGGGGAAAACATTCGCTTGCAAATACCAATATACAGCAACTGCATGCCGCTCACACACAAAATTACCAAAATTTTACGCAAGTATACACTGATGGATCAAAGTCTGGTAGTAAAGTCGGTGCTGCAGCTGTCTTTCCCTTTAACACTATCTCTGTTTCACTTCCCATCGAATGCGGCAGTTATACAGCTGAATTATATGCTATCAAGCTTGCCTTAGAAAACATTCTCCACCTGTCCATCCAAAAAAGTGTAATATATAGTGACTCACAGAGTTCAATCTTGGCCTTGCAAAATTCCTCCTCAACAACACATCCCTTAATAAAATCTATAAAATCTCAACTAATGCATATCCATGATCACCAACAAGTTGTCATATTTTGCTGGATCCCAAGTCACACTGGGATATCAGGGAATGAAAAAGCAGACTATGCAGCCAAACATTCATCCAACATAGCATCACCAGGTTACTATGTCCCATATATGGACTACAGATCCCATATAAGAAATACATGCAAAGAACAATGGACTCTTCTATGGCAATCTCAACTGAATAACAAGCTCCGTGAAATAAAACCTGAACCACAGTTATGGGTTTCCAGTTTTTCTGTAAACAGAAAAGAAGAAGTCATCCTGGCCAGAGCCCGGATCGGGCACAGTCAGCTCACCCATATTTTTCTTCTTACAGGGAATGATCCTCCGCAGTGTATGCACTGCAACTCCGTTCTCACAATAAAGCACATACTCGTTGAATGTACCTTATACACTGATGCCCGAAAAGCTTCATACAGTAATCTCCAACAACCTTTGACACTCCAACAGTTCATAGGTAATGATGCAAATCTCCCGGAATTTTTCCGCTTCTTAAAACGCATAAATCTGTATAATTGTCTCTAACTGTTTTTTACAGACACCGTGAAATCCTCACCTCGTTTATAGGCGCAATATGGCCTAAGTAGCCCTTGCGCCAGAAATAACCATACCAATACCAATACCAATACCATCAATCAGAAATTTTACATTTTACAGAAAAGATAGAAACTCCTCATTATCCGCACGTGGAGGCGTCGCGATTCTAGTTGACTGTAAAATACCATCTAGAAACATTCCGCTTCAAACCCACTTAGAAGCCATTGCCGTACGTGTATCAGTTGGGCAAATTCTAACTCTAGTATCTCTGTACCTTCCACCTAACAAGATATGCACGTTTAAAGAACTAGAAGACCTTATAAGACAGATACCACCACCTTTTTGTATCTTTGGTGATTTCAACGCGCATCATCCATTGTGGGGATCAGACCACATGGACAGTAGAGGACACTTGATCGAGACGATACTAGACCAACTGAATCTAACATTACTGAACACTGGTGAAAATACTTATACTCACCTTCCCACTGGATCTATGTCAGTAATTGATTTAACACTCTGTTCTCCCATATTATACCCCAGTATAGAATGGACAGTATTAAACGACCCACACAACAGTGGTCACTTTTCAATCATATGCAGAATCCAAACGCTTCAAACATCATATCCTGATAATCGCTCAAAATGGAAATTCTCCAGAGCAGACTGGAAAAAGTTTTCAACCCGTCTTTCTTTTGATAGCCAATTGATCAAACTACAATCCATTGATGATGCCACAGAACATATTACCAGACAAATACTGACCACTGCCTCCGAAGCAATACCTCAAGCCTCCACATTTAAACACAAAAACCTTAAACACTGGTGGAATGAAGCTTGTACCAATGCCAAAAAGGAAAAAAATAAAGCTTGGAACCTGTTCCGGAAGTTCCCAACCACCAACAACCTAATTCAGTATAAAAGGCTAAAGTCCAAAGCTAGGCAAGTTAGAAGAAAAGCCAAAAAGGAATCGTGGATACAGTTTGCCTCCACTATAACAAAGGATACTAGCAGTCGTCTCATCTGGAAAAAAATTCGGCAATTAAATGGGAAATATCCACCTCTTCCTTCTCCCATCTTAATCAAAAATGGACAGGAAATTTCTTCTTGTCAAGAAATAGCTAACGTCCTTGCAGAGAACTTTTACCAAACATCTGCCACGTCAGCATATAGCAACTCCTTTCTTAAAATCAAAGCTTCAGCAGAAAGGTACAAAATAAACTTCCATACTTCCCAATATATTGACTATAATCAACCGTTTAACCTATTTGAACTGCAAACAGCATTAAAGAGATCACCTAACAGTACAGCTGGACCTGATGGTATATATTATGTAATGCTGAAACATATAAACAGTACAGCCTTGAACTTATTATTAATGTTCTATAACCGAATTTTTCTTGAGGGTACATATCCATCTTCCTGGCATCATTCCATCATTTTTGCCTTTCCTAAACCAGGAAAAGATCACACATTTCCAGAAAATTACCGACCTATTTCTCTAACTAGCTGCCTAAGTAAAATCCTAGAAAGAATGGTACACAGACGGCTTACCTGGGCTCTTGAAACTAAAGAACTGATGAACAACAATCAATTTGGTTTCCGACAAAACAGATCCACTTTAGCTCTAATGGTGAAAGCCGAGACCAACATCCGCAATGCTTACGTCAAAAATGAACATCTTGTAATGGTAAGTCTCGATATAGAAAAGGCTTTCGACACTACCTGGAGATACGGCATATTGAGAGAGCTTCATTCCATAGGATTGCGAGGGCACTTACCAGAATTAGTTAAAAATTTTCTTCAACATATAATCTTTCAGGTCCGCTATCAATCTGTACTTTCCCGGTCCTACACTCAAGAAGAAGGTATCCCGCAAGGATCAGTACTGAGCTCTACCCTTTTTTCACTCAGACTGAACACCATAACACACAACATCCCAAATACTGTAGAACTATATATGTATGCTGATGATCTGACTATATCTTGCCGTTCCCAAAATATACATACCATTGAAAGACAGCTGCAACTCTCTATAAGACCCACTAGACAGAATTGCATACTCAAGAGCCCGCGCCCAGTTCAATAGAAGCAAATCTGAAGCCATTAAAGCCTATATCGACAAAACAATCAAGATTGGGAAAGCACCGTTTAAGGCAAGGCATGATGAATTCCCTCAACAACTTAATCCAATTGAATGGCTAGACTACATCACAAGATTTAAGCCAAAGTCAGCATCAGACTTTAAAATTCACAACAGTTGTCAGCGAGATGTCCTCGCTTCCATCATCATCACAAAAAGAGAGCTTATCCAGGCCATCAATGATATCCCACCAACGTCTTGCACTGGATATGATGGGGTCCCACAATTCATTCTTAAGAGCGTTAGTGTATTCATCATTGATGCACTCCTAGGTATCTTCAATGGAATCCTCACAACGCAAAGTTTCCCAACAGCCTGGAATCAATATATTGTCCGACCAATCCCCAAAACACAAGGAGCGACATCAATTTCACAATTCAGGCCAATAATGAAAGCCTCATGTCTCCTCAAAGTCATGGAGAAGTGCCTTCTTCCTATCCTAACCAACCAGGTTCTACCATGTGAATCACCGTACATTCACTATGCCTTGAAACGCAGGTCCACCATTACAAACCTACTGCAAACCACCAACACCATTCTGGGGGCTCTACAAGATAGGGCTGAGATGGCAATTGTTTATCTGGATATCCAGTCTGCATTCGACAGTATAGACATCCAGCCCCTCCTGCAACTTTGTGAGGATGGATACCAGATAAAAGGCAATATACTGGAATTCTTGAAGTCGCTACTTACGACCAGGGTCCTTCACTTGAATGTGAATAAAAAATCTTTCACAAGGAAAGTTTGTGTAGGTGTACCCCAGGGCGGAGTTCTCTCAGGGCTCCTCTTTACGGCTGCCATCCACCCATTCCTGTGTCAGCAAACAGAATTTATCAGTTATGCAGACGACTTGAAGCTCCTCTATCGGATCAACGGGACCGCCCGACCCGATTCTGTTTCTGAAAACATTATCAACAGCCTCAAGAATCTGATTACATACTTGGCACAGTTCTCTCTTAAGATAAATCCAAAAAAATCTGCACAAATGGTATTTTCCCTCAAATCAAACCCATCGCAACTAAACCTGGAAATCCACGGAACCCCCATCACCCCAGTCATCAAGCACAAAGATCTCGGCGTTATATTCGACCCTAAACTCAGTTTCAAACACCATGTTGCAGACATTCACATGGCCCCGGGTGCCAAGCGTTCCGTGGCCAAGCGATTTGTAGTGCATTTCTAAAAGCGATTTCTGCAAAGAGTATTTGAGCAAACAGATTCTATTTTTTGTTTCAAAAACCGTTTTCTTGATTTCTTTGTATATCCGAGTAGCACTTTCACTCTATAAGAAGTAGGGAAAGGCCCAGAAAGGGAATCCACCTTTCTGTTTTTTTACTATAAATACTAATTACTAACCCAGCCGCTTAGTCACCTCGTGGCACTGCTCCTGCCTCCCCGTGGCGGGGCCGGTAACCTGGGTGGAAAAGATAATCCCCCAGGTCCAAAAGGAGCCATCATGGATTCTACAAATTTTCCGCCCTTAGAGCCTTCAAGCTCAAGACCAGAATATTGTAATGAAGACAAGGAAAATAGTCAACCCAAAAGGCTTCGAACAGAAACACAGTGTTCAGACATTCCCAATTTTTTGGTGATACACTCTCTGTCTACCCAGCCTGTGGGTAAGTTATCTCCGTTCGTGATTCAAAGACATCTAGAATCTATTGCAGGATCACCAAAAATGGTAAAGCGACTCCAATCCGGAGATCTCCTGATTGAAACAGCCACCACAAAACATTCGGAGTGGCTATTAAAGACAACGACATTTGGTGGGTTGCCAGTATCTGTTACTCCCCACAATACCTTAAATTCATCAAAAGGTGTCATCACAGAATGGGACTTAATTACTGTGTCTGAGGATGAATTAGTACAAGAACTTAGCAACCAAAAGGTAATCAGCGCTAAAAGAATAATGACAAAAAAAGATGGAAATCTCATTCCAACTCGTTCCATCATTTTAACTTTTAGTACTCCTGATTTGCCATCCTCAGTAAAAGCTGGATATTTAAACTGCCGAATTCGTCCATACATCCCAAGTCCTCTTCGCTGTTTTAAATGCCAGAAATATGCCCATTCACAGCAAGCATGCAGAGGTGACGCCATCTGTCCTATTTGTGGAGCAAAAGATCATACGCAGGCAGATTGTCCAGCCGCAATTCCCATCTGCCCCAACTGCAAAGGCAATCACCCCGCATTTTCTAAAACATGTGAAATGTGGAAAACAGGTAGGAATATCCAAAAATATAAAGTAGAACATAAAGTCACATATCCTGAGGCACGCAGACAAATAATGCTGACCATGCCAAGTCCATCTTATGCCTCTCGAACCCGAAGTTTTCATACAACTGCAATTCAAACAGATGTGTCGATACCGCCCAACGTCTCACTAGCTAATTGGGTTAAAGCAACCATATCAACCACAGGAAAAGAAAATTCTAAAACGAAAACCAGCAATGCCACCAACACCCCAATTAGTATCCCAAATGATACTGTGACAGTCTCAAATGACACAGAAAAATTCCCAATTGAGACTCGGACAGTTCCGCATAACAAAGAAAAACTAAAAACTGCTAAAGATAACAATAAACCTGAATCATCAGCCAGTAGTATGGAAGTAGATGTAAACACAGATCATGAAGAACCCATACTAGAACTTCACGCAAATGACACGATGGATACCGGACGCCCTACTTTCCGGAAAAAAGACCGAAAAAAATCCTCTTCAAACAAAAAACAGTCAGATGATTCATCCTCAACTAAACCAAAATGAACCAGAACATCTTACAATGGAATTGCAGAGGCTTTCGTTCCAACACAGACGATATTCAATACCTAATTAACCAATATTCTCCGGTTGCCTTTTGTTTACAGGAAACTTATCTAACCACACAAATTTCTCCTTCGATAAAGAACTATTGCATTTATCGAAGAGATCGAAATACTGCTAACGCTGCCCATGGTGGTGTCGCAATCCTAGTAAATTCAAAGATCCCATCTAAACCTATCCCACTCCAAACTGAAATAGAAGCTGTTGCTGTTCGTATAACTCTCCATGGTACAATAACACTAGTCTCAATCTATCTACCACCAAACTGTACTTACTCTTTAAAAGATCTTGAAGACCTCTTTATACAGATACCTCCACCTTTCTGTATATTAGGGGACTTTAACGGGCACCACCCATTATGGGGCTCTACTAAATTGGATAGACGAGGTAGACTAATTGAAAGTTTTTTGGAGGCACTAAATCTCACTGTACTCAATACAGGTGCACCGACACACGTACAGCTCCCAGCAGGACACACCTCAGCAATAGATCTCTCAATTTGTTCACCAGTACTAGTCCCAACCATAGAGTGGTATGTAATAAACGATCCCATGGGCAGTGACCACTTCCCAATAGTATGCAACTTTCTGAAAGCAAAGACTCCTTCATTTCAACCCTGCAGAAAGTGGAAATTTGTCCGAGCAGACTGGGTAAAATTTCAGTCATCAATCGACCTTGATGAGGAAAAAATCCGCCTCCAGCATATTGATAATGTGACAGAATACATCACGTCGCATCTTCTAAATGTGGCTAAAGACACGATACCACTATCAAATCCGCCGAGCCGAAAGCATTATAATTACTGGTGGAATGACAAATGCACCACAGCAAAGAGAGCAAAAAATAAAGCCTGGAATTTGTTTCGGCAGTGCCCAAGCACAGTCAATCTCATTAATTATAAGAAATTAAGGGCAAAAGCACGCTTTATACAAAAGCAAGCAAAGAAAGAATCCTGGATCCGTTTTGCATCCAGTTTCCACAGAAATACTGATCCCAAAATAATATGGAAAAGAATTAGACAGCTGTCTGGTAAGTTTCCTACCATACCTTCTCCAATCCTCTCCTGGAATGGGCAAGATATATCTAATCCTGTAGATATAGCCAATGCTTTGGGCAATATTTTTGCAGAAATCTCAGCAACATCAGCCTATACTAGCCCATTCCAAAGAATTAAAAACACTAAAGAAAAGCATGGTATTAATTTTGAAACTTCAAGCCTTCTCCCATATAATAAACCTCTGCAATATTCTGAACTGTTACATGTCATTAGAACAGCCCGCAATGGTGCTGCTGGACCAGATGGGATTTATTATGTCATGATACAGCATCTTAATGACAAAGCTTTGCGCCTCCTCCTAGTCTTTTACAATCGTATATTTTTAGAAAATGTTTTTCCAGTTTCTTGGCATCACTCTACAGTTTTGGCATTCCTAAAACCTGGAAAAGATCCATCGAACCCGTATAGCTATAGACCCATATCTCTCTCAAGCTGCCTCAGTAAAATCCTTGAGAAAATTATCCACAGAAGACTCATCTGGATCATTGAGTTGGAAGAGCTAATGAGCCATAGTCAATATGGCTTTCGTCAAAACAGGTCATGCTTAGACCTTATGGTCAAGGCTGAATTTGCCATACGTAATGCTTTTGTCAAACATGAACATCTAGTAATGGTTTCAATAGACATAGAGAAGGCATTTGATACCACCTGGAAGCATGGTATACTTAGTGATCTGTACTTTCTCGGACTACGCGGCAACCTTCCTATATTTATTAAGAACTTTCTACATACTAGATCATTTCAAGTTCGATACCAACATGCCCTCTCTTCAACTTTTATTCAGGAAGAAGGTGTTCCACAGGGATCAGTATTGAGTGCCACACTTTTTGCTATTAGAATTGATTCCATCACCAAACAGCTTCCAAACACAACTGAGACTTATCTATATGCAGATGACCTTTCCATCTCCTGCCATTCCCAAAACATGAGATCTATTGAAAGACAGCTTCAAATTTCACTAAATAAAATACAACAATGGGCCAGCCTCAACGGCTACCGACTCTCTCAGCAGAAAACAACTGCCATCCATTTTTGCAGACAACGAAAACTTCATCCGGATCCTGAACTTCAAATTTCCAATGTCTCCATCCCAATCGCTACTAACATCAGATTTCTAGGATTAATCCTTGACCACAAATTAAACTTCCTGGATCATATTAAAAATGTACGGACTTCCTGTCTGAAAAAGATAAACATACTCAGAGCTTTATCCGCCCGAACGTGGGGTGCAGATCGTACCTCCCTGCTTCGGTTGTACAAGGCATTAATCAGATCCCGTCTCGATTATGGTGCTCCAATCTATGATTCTGCCAGAAAGAGTGCATTACGCTGGCTTGATCCTATTCAACACAGTGCTTTGAGAATTGCAATTGGTGCGTTCAGAACGTCGCCAGCACATAGTCTCTACATAGAAGCTCACGAGCCCCCACTAACTTTACGCAGGAAAACACTGTTATTGAAATATGCTATTAAGATACAAAGTTGTGCCTCTCATCCCGTTCAGTCATACCTTTTAAACCCACCATTAGAAAACCTATACAGAAACAAACCCAGCATAGTTAAACCAGTTGGTCTTCGCCTTCTTGAACTGGCGCAGGTTTGGAATATTTCCATCCGGAAAGTACAGCAGATACCAACCTTTACTCAACCACCATGGGCTCCTCCTCCTCTTCCAACATGTGACACTTACCTCTGCCAATGGAGAAAGAATACTTTGCAAGCAACAAACTTCAAACAAATTCATGATGTTCACATTCAAAGAGATATTGATTTCTACCAAATTTATACAGATGGCTCTAAATCTAATTCAAATGTTGGAGCAGCTGCATTGTTTCCAAATACAGTTGTATCAGTATCCCTTCCATCAGATTTTAGTATATTTTCTGCTGAATTGTATGCAATAAAACTTGCTTTAGAAAATCTCTACTCTGACTGTTCTTTAAAATCTGTTATTTATACTGATTCCCTCAGCTCAATCATGTCGCTAAGTAATTGCGAAGATAAAGTTCACCCTGTTCTAGATGAAATCAGAAGCTTGTTACTACAAATCAAAAAACGTCACCAACTGGTCGCTTTTTGTTGGATTCCAGCCCATTCCGGTATTTTAGGCAATGAACTGGCTGATAAAGCTGCAAAAAATCCAACTACCTTTGATTTAACCAATATCCCTGTTCCAGCATCAGATTGTGTACTAACCGTTCATGCTGCTTGCCTATCACAATGGACAGCACTCTGGCACTCTCAGACTAATAATAAACTCTTTCAGTTTAAACAAGATCCGAAAATTTGGCGTTCCAGTGTCCGTACATCGAGACGAGAAGAAGTAGTCCTTTCAAGGGCAAGAATAGGTCATACTCATCTGACACATCTTTATTTACTCACAGGAGGTGATCCACCTCAGTGTACACATTGCTCTAACAACTTGACTGTTAGACATATTCTCATTGGCTGCCCCTACTATAAACAACACAGAGCTTCATCCTTGATCTCACTGATAAATAATCGTAAACCAATAACTCTTGAAAATCTCATTGGTGATAAGGCAAATATTTCTGAATTTTTTGACTTCCTCAAGCAAACTGGACTTTTTAATAATTTCTGATTTCAAATTTTCTTTTGATTTTATGGAAATTCCTCATCTCTTAAAATAATAAATGAATAGGCACATTATAGCCATAGATGCTTATGTGCCATTAAGCCTCCATAACAACAACAACAACAGGAGACATTCACAACAAGGTCTGCAGAGCAAGATGGCTTGCCAAACAACACCTCCTTCATGTCACAGAGCCTGAGTACACGCTCCAATACATATACCGGTTTCTGCAGCCAGCCATCACCTACGGGTCAGAAATCTGGGCGTCGGCAACGAAAACCATGCTAAAAACCATCGCATCTGATGAGTACTGGCTTATTCGGTGGGTCCTCTTCAAGCATAAACTGCCACCACTCATACATACTTCAGGTTTCCCCCAACTTCTAAATTACAGAAAAGTCTCCAAACGGATATTTGCCCTCCGCTTGCTTGTGTCAATTAAAATGATAGCGGGTGAAGTCAATACGCCAAATTTTTGGCAGATGTGCAATTGGAGGATCCCACCAAAACCCTTAAGAGCCCTCCCCTCTCTGCAGTCTGTGGCGTGGAGGCTCAGAATAGGGGATAGATTCCTGCCCATGGAGATGCTCCACAATGTCCAGGAGATGGATGTGGACTACAAAAAAGTTCATAGAGGACAAACCGTACAGAAGACGCATCATCAGGGACCAGCTTTCGTCTTCAACCGAGTGACTGCCATCCTCTTTTCATCGCTTTTCATGTTTCTTCATTTCACATGTTAATGTTAATTTTATATGTAAAATATGTAATTATACGTTTTATGTCCTAATATATGTTTTAAGTAATTTTTCCTGTATAAGTTATTTAATGTTAAACCCCTAGCATTGTCGCTGTCGTGGGTATTATTGCATCAGGCAATCATGTAACCAATCACTGCCTGCAATAAAGATATATATATAAATAAGTTGGAGGCATGGGCAATGCAAAATGGATATCGTTTATCAGATCAAAAAACAATTGCAGTTCACTTTTGCAAAAAACGTAAGCTACACCCAGAACCAGAACTCAGATTAAAAAACCATTTGATCCCTCTCACCAGTAATTTCCGTTTTTTAGGCCTAATATTGGATACCAAACTGAACTTTGTTTCACATATCACATACCTCCGAACTGTCTGTCTAAAGAAACTTAATATACTTAGGTCCATTTCTGCTATGACATGGGGAGCTGATAGATACACTCTATTACATTTGTATCGTGCTATTATCAGATCTCGTTTAGACTACGGTGCTATTGTATATGATTCAGCTAGGAAAAGCGCATTAATCAGACTTAATACCATCCAACACAGTGCCCTTCGAACTGCTCTGGGCGCATTTAGAACATCCCCTGTTCAGAGTCTGTATGTAGAGGCACACGAACCTCCACTTCACCTTCGAAGGAAAATGTTGCTTCTAAATTATGCAGCTAAAATTCAGAGCCTTCCAGACCATCCCATTCGACCATTCCTTTCCAACAATGAGTGGACAACGTTCTATAACAGTAAACCGAATGAAAATAGACCAACTGGCATGAGATTAAAAGATCTACTTCACACCTGGAATATTGATTTTGATAACATACAAACTTAAAGAGAGCGATATTCCTGATCCACCCTGGTCTGTAAATCTCCCTCACTGTGATACGCACTTTCAGCAATGGGGAAAGAACTCCCTGGCAAATGAAAATATCAAACAACTACATAAAGAATATGCCCTCAACAATATACAAAGCTACCAAATATATACAGATGGCTCAAAAACAGATTCTACAGTTGGTGTCGCAGCTGTCTTTCCATCTTTTACAGTCTCCATATCACTACCAGTTGAATGTAGCAGTTATACTGCTGAGTTATATGCAATTAAACTAGCCATACAGAATATTAACACTATCCACAATACTAGCAGTATAATATACACTGATTCAATGAGTGCAGTGTCTGCTTTGGCTAATCAGTTTTCAATATCACAACCAATCGAAAAACAAATCATTTGCTACTTAAACCACCTACGAAGTAGGAATCATAAAGTGAAATTCTGCTGGATCCCAGGGCATTCTGTTATCTTAGGCAATGAGAGAGCAGATCAAGCAGCCAAAAATCCAAACAGAACAACACCAGCAAATTATAAAGTTCCATATAGAGATTATTTGAAGCATATAAAAAAAGTCAATATGTTTCAGTGGACAGAAATATGGAAGGCACAAAGTAATAACAAGTTGCTCCAAATCAAAAAAGAACCGGCGTTATGGATTTCCAGCTTTAGACAAAACAGACAGGAAGAAGTTGTTCTAGCAAGACTAAGGATTGGACATACTCATCTAACCCATATGTTTCTACTCATGGGGGATGACCCACCTCGATGCACGCACTGTTCACTACCGCTTACAGTCAAGCATATACTTTTAGATTGTCCTCACTATTCTCCTTTCAGAAGAATTTTCCACTCTCAATCACAACTACAAAACCGTTGTCGCTTAACCACATGATTGGCAATAGTGCTGACCTAGCTACACTCTGTACGTTCCTGAAGAAAATACATATATATGAATTCCTATGATGCCAAAATAGAACATATTATATTACCTTAGAATAATAATGTAGGACCTGGCACATTTTGGCCTTAGCTGCCCTTGTGCCTTTAAACAACAACACCAATACCAATATGACTCAGCTAGGAAAAGCACATTAGATCGGCTAAATGTCATCCAGCACAGTGCCCTGAGGACTGCTCTGGGCGCATTCAGGACTTCTCCCATGCAAAGTCTTTATATTGAAGCCCACGAGCCTCCATTACATCTTCGTAGGAAAACATTATTGCTTTTCTATGCTTCTAAGATCCAGAGTCTTCCATCGCACCCCAGTTGGGAGTATCTTTATCACACTCGGTGGGATTCTTTTTATGAGAATAAGCCACATGAAAATCGTCCTGCTTCACTCAGGATCAAAGATCTTATTCAGAGTTGGAATATTAATTTAGCTGATATTTTTCAGAACACAACTGCACCTGTTCCACCCTGGACGTATGTTTGTGCCTCACATGATACATATTTTCTACAGTGGGGGAAGAATGTCATACCTCCCAATAACATAAGACAGTTGCACTCAGCCCATGCTACCCTTAACTCCGATGCATGTAAAATATATACCGATGGGTCAAAAACTGATAGTAAGGTAGGTGCTGCAGCTGTTTTTCCTACATGTACAATTTCAGCCGGCCCCGGGTGCCAAGCGATTATTAGTGTAGCCAAGCGATTTCCAAGCGATCTATATATTGTGTGCAAAGCAAATAGTTTTCTTTAGGTTTTAAACACAGTTTTCCTCATTTATTTGTATTGAGAAACTTTTGCACTACAAAAAGTAGGCAGAGTTCCAGGAAGGAAATTCACCTTTCTGTTTCTTGTTATCTTACTAATCAAACTAACTCAGCCGCTTGGTTACCCTTGTGGCACTGCTCCTGCCTCCCCGTGGCGGGGCCGGTAACCTGGAAAGAAAAGCTATCTTTCCGGGGCTAAAAGGAGCAAAATGATCTCTTCTACAGGACATAAAGATCCTAATATGGCTGCTCATGAGACAGAAGACTAACTCATGCAGTGCTAAACGTCAAAAAACTGACAGTTTACAAAGAAGGCATCCAATGCACCTTGTATTGCATTCTACTCAAGAACAGTCTCTTGGTAGTCTCTCGCCTTTTAAAATTCAGAAATACCTAGAAAATCTAATAGGATCTCCGAAAACAACTAAGCGTCTGAGATCGGGCGACTTGCTCGTTGAGGTCTCAGATGAACGGCAATCACAACGGCTCCAAAAACTGACATCCTTTGGAGGATTACCGATTACTTTCTCCCCTCATGCTACTCTAAACACCTCCAGGGGTGTGATAGCTGAGTGGGATCTCATAAATCTCTCAGAAGAAGAGTTGAAAAACGAATTGCAAGACCAGGGAATTGTGCATGTAAAGCGCATATACACAAAACGAGACAATGCTCTAGTTCCAACACGGAATATAATACTAACATTTGATAGCCCCAAACCTCCAACATCCATCAAAGCAGGTTATCTGAATTGTCAAATAAAATTATACATTCCTAACCCTACACGCTGTTTTAAATGCCAAACATTTGGGCATTCCCAAAACGTGTGTAGAGGTTTAGCCACTTGTGCCAACTGCGGTTCACGCGAGCACAATCACTCTGACTGCAAAGCAGAGCAGCACAAATGCTCAAATTGTAATGGCCCACATACTACCTACTCCAGAGATTGTCCCCTATGGAAAAAGGAAAAAAACATTCAACGGGTCAAAGCCGAAAAAAACATCTCGTACCAAGAAGCTAAAAAATCTGTACAGGCTCAATTTAACACTCGACCCAGCTTTGCTGAAATAGTCCAAAAACCAACTGTGGTAACAAGTACTGTGCAAAGAAGAATAACGACTGGTACTCAAACTGAGGTAACGTTTCCCCCAGACAGATCAATGTCAGATTGGGCTCGGTAAATTTTGGAAGCTGTGCCCCTTTCTGGTAAACAATATAAATCAAACAAGGCTGTTCACACACCAATCACTGTTCCGCATTCTACCAATAATCCAATGTACTCAAAAAGTGTTGATATTTCTAAAACTGATTCGATTGAAATGGAAGGAAACACTGACCGCGAAGATCCCGTTCTCGATCTCTTCCCAGAAGAAGAGATGGAAACAGGAAGACCGTACTTCCCAAAAATAAAATCTGGTCACCATAAGCCAACAGTACCTCGGACAGAAACCGAGGACCACACTTTACCCAAATAATGCCCAGTTTTCTTCAGTGGAATTGTAGAGGGTATCGCACCAACCTTGATGATATTCGGGATCTCCTTCTCCAGTATAACCCAGTTACCCTCTGCCTCCAAGAAACTAACTTAACAGCTTCTTTTGCTACCTCAATTAAACATCATGTTATCTACAGAAAAGATAGAGTTTCTCATTTAAGCAATTCGGCTCATGGAGGGGTTGCACTTGTAGTCAACTCCAATATCCCTTCCCGACCATTAATGTTACAAACAAATCTAGAAGCAGTAGCTGCTCGAATATCTTTTCCTTTTTCTTTTACCATTGTTTCCTTATATCTTTCCCCTAACCAAGACATTTCTTACACTGATCTTGAAACTGTTGTATCTCAGCTCCCTCCTCCCTTTTGCATCATGGGAGATTTTAACGCACATAATCCTCTATGGGGTGATAGAATACATGATAAACGAGGAAAAATACTAGAAAAGCTTTTAGATAAATTTAATCTGACTCTACTGAATACTGGTTTACCCACTTATTTTCATCTACCTTCTGGGTCAAGCTCAGCAATTGATCTCTCCATATGCTCACCAGTCCTTTTTCCGCTATTTGATTGGTCTGTTCATGACAGTCTACTGGGTAGTGACCATTATCCAATAGTCTGCCGTGTAGAATCAAATTCTCCACCTTGTCATAATCAAACTGCCAAATGGAACTTTGCCAAAGCTGATTGGGAAAAATATAGGCAACTAGCCACCCTGCAGAAAACAACTGTTTCAAATATGTCAATAAATAATGCGGTTGATTATGTAACAAATCAAATATTGCTGGCCACAGAAGCAGCAATACCAAGAGAGTGCACAGATCATAGAATAAGACCAAAACCCTGGTGGAACAATGAATGCAATCAAGCTAAACGAGAGAAAAATAAAGCCTGGAATAAATTTCGCAAAAACCCTACCGCTGCTAATCTAGTACACTTTAAGAAAGCCCGAGCCAATGCTAGACGCATTCAGCGTGCAAGTAAAAGAGAGTCATGGAAACGTTTTGCCTCAACTATTACACGGTCCACTAAAACACAAACCATCTGGAAAAATATTAGAAAAATGTATAATAAATATCCTCCTTCGCATCTATCAATACTGAATATAAACGGCAATGATGTTTCACTACCTCAAGACATAGCCAACACTCTCGGAGAATCCTTTGCTGAAACCTCTGCTGTATCCTCATACTCGCCAAACTTTCAGAAATTAAAGTCTCTTGCTGAAAAGCAGACCCTAAATTTTAACACAGACCACCATCAAATGTACAACTGTCCCTTTACCATAATTGAACTACAGCTTGCTCTTAACAGCTCGAAACACAGTGCTGCTGGACCTGACGGAATACACTATGTCATGTTGAAAGAGCTGAGCAAAAAGTCACTTTGTGTCTTACTCCAGCTATATAATCGGGTTTTCACAGAAGATACTTTCCCTGATAACTGGCGACACTCATATGTCATAGCATTATTAAAACCTGGCAAGGATCCAATCAACCCGCGTCACTATCGACCTATTGCCCTCACCAGCTGTATGGGGAAAATAATGGAAAAAATGGTAAATTCTCGACTCACCTGGGTGCTGAGCAAATACAACCTCATCAATTCATCGCAGTGCGGATTTCATACAGGTAGATCAACTTTAGACCTATTGATACAAATGGAAAACCAGATTCGCAATGCATTCTTAAGGAAGGAACATTTGACTACAGTTTATTTAGACGTTGAGAAAGCTTTTGACACAGCTTGGCGATAGGGAATTCTCCGTGATCTACATGCATTAGGTTTCAGAGGTAATATGCCAAGATTTATACAGAACTTTTTGAAGCAGCGATCCTTCCAGGTCCGTATTCAATCCACTCTTTCCCGAAAATTCATCAAAGAAGAAGGTGTTCCACAGGGCTCAGTTTTAAGTGCCACTCTATTCACTATAAAAATCAATTCAATTACCAAGGTCATTCCAGCCACTGTATTTACTACCTTATATGCAGATGATGTCAGTATATCTTGTCACTCACAGAACATGAGAATGATTGAGAGACAACTGCAAGGAGCTCTTAACAAGATTACAACGTGGGCCACAGATAACGGGTTCCGCATATCACCTGAAAAAACTGTTGCAGTTCATTTCTGTAGAAGACGTAATCTCCACCCTGACCCACTTCTAAAGCTGGGGAACCATGATATACCTGTTGTGCCTACCATTCGTTTCCTTGGATTAACTTTAGATAAAAAATTGACCTTTCTTGACCATATTAAAGAACTTAGAACCACCTGTTTCAAGAAACTAAACATTTTGAGAGTATTATCAGCTACAACATGGGGTGCTGACCGTCAAACACTCCTTCATTTATATCATGCTATTGTAAGATCAAGGTTAGACTATGCGTCACCAGTTTACAACTCTGCTAGACCTAGCATTTTGAGGGCTTTGGACCCTATTCACCATAGTGGCCTTCGCATTGCTCTTGGAGCCTACCGCACATCTCCTGTGCAGAGCCTGTACGCTGAAGCTCACGATCCCCCACTCTCTCTACGAAGGCAAATTTTACTGCTAAATTATGCCGTCAAAATAAAAAGCCAACCCCTGCATCCATCGTGGAAACATCTATTTACACCAGATTGGGAGAACTTGTATGCCGTTTATCCATCAATAAATCGACCCGCTGGCATACATCTTTGCTCACTACTTGATAGTTGGCAGCTTGACCTTTCTAAAATAGCCACCACTAGTTTCACGACTCCTCCATGGGCATTTTGCCCTGCCACCTGTGATCTGTCCCTTCAAGAATGGGGGAAAAGTACTCTTTCTTCACAGAATGTAAACCAGCTTCATAAATCTCTACTTGAGAAATATGAATCTTATACCATGATATACACAGACGGTTCCAAAACTGATCACCACGTCGGTGCTGCTGTTGTTCTTCCGTCATCAACAATCTCTAATCAGTTACCCTTAGAATGCAGTATCTTTACTGCTGAACTCCATGCCATTCAGATGGCGCTAGAAACTATAAAGTTGAAGCAGTTTACCCATAGTATTATTTTTACGGACTCTCTGAGTGCCCTTCTCGCTTTACAGCAACCAAGAAAGCATCATAACTACCTACTTGGCAATATTCAAAACTTGCTGGCTCATCTAGCTAAGAACACGAAAGTAATAAAATTTTGTTGGGTCGCTAGCCATGTTGGCATACCTGGCAATGAGAGTGCTGACCATGCAGCCAAATCTACTGTGCAACCAATTCATGACTTTTTCAAAATTCCTTTCACCGATTATAAAAGTCTTATAACAAAGCAAAGTATGATTCACTGGCAAACCATCTGGCAAAACCAAAAAGGCAACAAACTCCTTCGGATTAAACCGAAACTCCAGTCTTGGCCATCTAGTTTCCGCTCGAACCGAAAGGAAGAAGTCACACTTGCAAGATTACGAATAGGACATACACACCTTACTCACCTTTATCTTCTCTCTTCCTCAGACCCGCCTTCTTGTCCGAACTGCCATGCTCAAATCACAGTCCAGCACATCATTGTTGACTGCCCTCTCTATAATGGAGTACGGCAGACCACCTTCTTATCAAACTATGCAGCCCAAACCACACCTACTTTGGAACAAATATTAGGCGACAGATCTGATATTAATGCAGTTTTCACTTTCCTAAAAAGGATAAAATGCTATGGCAGAATATAATGCTTAAATCCTCACATAGTGCACATATCTCACTTTTAATAAAGCCTTTTGCCTCCTACCATTGCTTGGCGCATAATGGCCTATAGCTGCCGTTGCGCCGTAAAACATACAACAACAACAACAACAAGGAGGTACCCGAAGAGTCAGTCTTGGAACTCTTCGCGGAGGAGGAAATGGACACGGGACAGCGTCCATTCTTCCCCAAAAAGGACAAATCCAAGACTGATAAAAGTAAGCCCTCAGCACCTCGGAAGCCGCCTGATGGACCCACCCAGCCAAAATAATGGCTAAATTTCTACAATGGAATTGTCGTGGATTCCGGCGAAACATTGATGACATCAAGGCCCTCCTGCAAAAGCACGAGCCAGTTTGCTTTTGCTTGCAGGAGACATATCTAAAGGCAAATGACGATCCCACGATGCATAACACCACAATTTTTTGTAAGGATAGAATTGCGGATGGCTCTGTACACGGGGGATGGCTATCCTTGTGGGTAACCAGACCCCAGTGCAGCCCTTGCTAATTACAACCAGCATAGAGGCTGTCGCAATTCGCCTTTCAGTGGGATTTTTATTAACTGTGTGCTCCATTTATTTGCCGCCTGGAACTGACATCTCCCAGGCAGACCTTGATGATCTTCTAACGCAGCTGCCTCCCCCTTTCTTACTTCTCGGGGATTTTAACGGACACAATACCCTGTGGGGTAGTGCTAACATCAACGGAAGGGGACGAGTCATTGAGCGTATGCTCAATGACAATGACCTTTCCCTTCTAAATACTGGAACAAACACCTTCTTCCACACGCCTACCCGTACCTTTTCTGCCATTGATCTCTCTGTCTGCTCCCCTTCTCTACTCCCTTCACTCACTTGGGAAGTGGAGGAGAATCCATACGGAAGCGATCACTTCCCTGTGATAACCTTGTTACACAGTGGGAGACCATGTCTTCCTTTTAGGTTACCACGGTGGAAGTTTGATCAGGCTGACTGGACTGCCTTCCAACATCAGGCAAATTTCGGTCTTAGCACAGTCAGCCAAGCGGCGATCAATGATGCAGTAAAGTACATCACAGAAATCATCGTCCAAGCAGCTGCTAATGCTGTCCCAAAAACATCAGCCCGGTTTCCACCATTTCCCAAACCTTGGTGGAATTCACAATGCACAGCAGCAAAAAAGGCTCAAAACAAAGCGTGGGGGTTATTTCGCCGATATCCTACCACGAACAACCTTATAGCCTTCAAACGTGCACGAGCCAAAGCACGCTACATCCGTCGTCAGAGTCAAAAGGAATCGTGGATCCGTTTCACATCATCTATTAACCAGTCTACCAACTCTAAGGTAGTCTGGGATAAAATCCGGAAAATGAAGGGAAAATATACCTCCCACCCTTCTGCAATCCTAGATTATAATGGATGCGCTATTGCAGATCCAACTGCAATAGCCAATGCTCTTGGGGAAACATTCTCTAACATCTCTGCAACATCTTCGTATTCCCCAGAGTTCCTGGTCCTTAAACGTAAACTGGAAAAGGAAGCACTTAATTTTAAGACCAAGGGCCTCTATCCCTACAACGGGGCATTCACTATAGAGGAACTGAAAAGAGCCCTCACTCTCTTTCCAAAGCAAGTGCTGCTGGACCAGATGGCATCCATTATGAAATGATTAAACATCTTTCACCAAAATCTATGGATTGTCTGCTCCTTCTGTATAACAGAATCTTTACTGAGGGGCAGTTTCCGGATTCCTGGCGAAAGGCAATCGTTCTTGCCTTTCCTAAGCCAGGAAAGGATCCAAAAGTCACCACCAATTATCGTCCTATTGCTCTGACCAGCTGTCTGTGCAAAATCCTGGAGAGAATGGTTAATTCTCGTTTAATATGGTATCTCGAATCAAATGACCTTCTCTCCAACACCCAGTCCGGCTTCCGAAGGAACCGGTCCACCTTGGACCATCTTATTAGATTGGAAGCATCCATCCGGGATGCTTTCCTAAAACGCGAACACTTGGTGTCGGTGTTCTTTGACATGGAGAAAGCGTATGACACAACTTGGAGATTTGGCATATTAAAAGATCTGCTTAGCCTAGGCCTTAGGGGGCAACTCCCCATTTTTATTAAAAACTTTTCGGCCAATCGATCTTTCCAAGTTCGTGTGGGATCATCACTCTCTCGTCCCTTCAGCCAAGAGGAGGGAGTACCACAAGGATCAGTATTAAGTGTCACGATTTTTGCCAACAAAGTCAATTCCATCACAGAACAACTTCCTCCAACTGTAAACTGTGCCCTCTATGTTGATGACTTTAGCATATTTTGTCAGTCATGCAACATGAGGGTTATTGAAAGACAACTGCAGAAAGCCATTGATCACCTTAATTCCTGGGCACTTGCTAATGGCTTCAGGTTCTCGCCGGAGAAGGCCGTTTGCGTACACTTTTGTCGCAAGCGTAATCTTCATCCTGAACCTGAATTAAGGCTCGGACAAAATATTATTCCAGTAGTGTCAGACACAAAATTCTTGGGACTTGTGTTTGATAAAAAGCTGACCTTACTCGAACATATTCGTCAGCTTCGTACAAAATGCACGAGGGGACTCAATATTCTCGGCTCTCTCTCCTCAACGCGTTGGGGTTCAGATCGATGCACCCTACTACGGCTTTACCGTGCACTTGTACGACCCAAATTAGACTACGGGTCCCAGGTATACTCCTCAGCTAGAGATAGTGTCCTCCGATGGCTGGACCCACTCCACCATCAGGCTATCCGTATCGCTACTGGAGCTTTTCGAACATCTCCTGTCCAGAGCTTATACGTCGAAGCAAATGAACCATCGTTATCCCTTCGACGTAAGCAGTTGTCTTTAAACTATGCTTTAAAGTTGAAATCCCTGCCAGACCATCCTACGTGGGCATCCGTGTTTGAGCCACGTTGGGAAAACTTATATAATACCCGTCAGACTGCCAACCGACCTTTTGGTATTCGTGTCCAAGAGCTACTCAGAGAGTTTAACATCATGGTAGACAAGGTTGCACAAACACCAAAAGAAACTCTTCCACCATGGCATGCTCATACTCCATCGTGCGACTTTTCCCTTAAGAAATGGGTAAAGTCTGAGACCTCATCATCTGTCTACCAGCAGCTCTTTTCTGCACATCGAGCTGAGAACTCCGACTTCCTGGGCCCCGGGTGCCAAGCGAATGTGATCGAGCGTTTTCTCTGTGCTTAAAAAGTGATTATATAAAAGCGATTTAAAGTTATATTAAGTTACTGCCCTTAAGAAATTTATTTTTTATATCAGCTACTGTCACAAAAAGTACTTGTACAGAGCAAGAAAGAAAAGCTACCTTTCTTTATTTTTCATACTTCTTTTACTAACACTTAATACTCTACGCTTGGTCACACCGGGCACTGCTCCTGCCTCCTCGTGGCGGGGCCGGAAGTCTTGGCAGAAAAGCTCATCTGCCAAGGACTAAAAGGAGCAAACATGGATCAACATGCCTTTCCGCCTCTCGAGCCGACAAGCTCTCGGCCAGAGTTAGACCCTGACCATAATACGTCGCAACCCAAGAGGTTGAAAACCACTTCCTCAGCGACAAATTGTCCTGCATTTCTTATAATGCACTCTCTTGCAGATCAGCCTCTCAGTAAGCTCTCTCCGTTCCTTATCCAGAAACAACTGGAAAGTTTGGCAGGATCTCCTAAGACAGTCAGGAGATTACAATCAGGCGACCTGCTATTGGAAACAGCGAACAGTAGACATTCAGAGAAACTGCTAAAACTTACAAGTTTTGCTGGAATTCCAGTAAAGGTTTCTCCCCATGCCACCCTAAATACATCTAAGGGTGTTATATCCAGCTGGGATCTATTGAATGTCACGGAGGAGGAGTTAACACAAGAGCTTCAAGATCAAAATGTCACTGCTGTGAAAAGAATTATGGTGAAAAGAGAAAATATACTCACACCTACAAGGAATATTATTCTAACTTTTAACACGCCAAATCTACCACCATCGATAAAAGCAGGCTACCTACTCTGCCGCATTAGACCATATATTCCTAACCCATTGAGATGTTTTAAGTGCCAGAAGTATGGCCACTCTCAAACGGCATGCAGAGGAAACCAGGTTTGTCCTAATTGTGGGTCCGCTGACCACACCCAAACTGACTGCTTGGCAAAAGAAATGACTTGTCCCAACTGTAAGGGAAACCATCCTGCCTACTCAAGGACGTGCGATAGATGGAAAACTGAAAAGCAAATCGTTAAATATAAGATTGAAAATAAAGTGAGCTTTCAGGAAGCACGGAAATTAATTGCTCCCAGTATGAATAAACGTACGTACGCCAATATTACGCAAAAATATCAATCAGTAGCCACTCAAACTGATGTTACAGTCCCTTCTACCACCTCAATCTCTGACTGGGCTCGGACTGTTCTCTCTCAGCAACAGTCCAATGTCCCGAAACAGTTGAACCAGGCAAGTAATACTGCACTTACAGTACCAGCTACAACTTCTTCTCCTTCCCCAGTGATTTCTTCTATACCGAATAATCGCAACTCAAATTTAAAAAAGAATATCCAAGAAACGTCTATGGATACTATTGACTCATCCAGACAGGAAGAACCGATCTTAGAAATATATGCGGAAGAAGAAATGGACACCGGTCGACCATTATTCCCAAAAAAAGATAAACCAAGGCCTGAACGTCACAAGACAGTCACATTAAAAAAACAGTCAGAAGCAGCTTCTTCTACTAAACATCAGTAATGCCTTACATTCTACAATGGAATTGTAGAGGATTTCGTAGCAACCTTAACGATATTCAAGTCTTAATTAACCGCTACTCTCCAGTTGGTTTCTGTCTACAGGAAACCTATCTAACTCCGCAAATTTCCACCAACATAAAGAACTATGTAATCTATCGGCACGATCGTAATAATTCAAATACTGCCCGTGGGGGTGTGGCCATCTTAGTCAGCTCAAATATCCCGACCAAGCAAATTTTTTTGCAAACTACAATTGAAGTTGTCGCCGTACGTTTGATAACCCAGATTGCTTTAACACTGGTATCAGTCTATCTCCCACCAAGTCATACCTTCTCTTACCAAGACCTTGAAAACCTGCTAATGCAACTAGAACCCCCTGTCTGTCTCTTGGGTGATTTCAATGGCCACAACCCCTTATGGGGATCGACAAAATTAGATATCCATGGCCGCTTAATTGAAACCTTTCTGGATAAGGAAAACCTTACTGTTCTTAATACTGGTGCACCTACTCACATACAACTACCAACTGGACAAACCTCTGCAATCGATCTATCAATATGTTCCCCGATTCTGTATCCAATTATAGAATGGTCTGTTATAGACGATCCCATGGGCAGCGACCATTTTCCGATTATTTGCGACCTGCTCACTGCACAACCACCATTAATCATACCCTGCAGGAAATGGAAGTTCTCTCAAGCCAACTGGGTCAAATTTCAATCAGTTGTCACCCTGGATGAACAATATATACAAACACAGTCGATAGATGAAGCCACAGAGTATATCACTTCACATATAATATCTGCAGCTAAATGTTCGATTCCATTGTCGAATCCCCAGTCCCGACGGCACCTTAACTATTGGTGGAATCAAGAATGCACAATAGCTAAGAAGTTAAAAAATAAAGCGTGGAATTTATTTCGTAGATCCCCAACCACAGCTAATCTTATCAATTACAAGAAACTAAGAGCAAAAGCACGTCGCACTCAAAGAGAAGCAAAGAAGAATTCTTGGATTCGGTTTGCATCCACCATAAACAGAAACACTAACTCCAGGTTAATATGGAAGAAAATCAGGCAGATTTCTGGAAAATTTCCAACCACCCCTTCACCAATTCTTTCATGGAATGGGCAAGAACTATCTGCTCCTCAAGACATTGCAAATGCCTTGGCTAAAACTTTTGCCGAAGTTTCTGCGGCATCAAATTATTCTCCGGATTTCCAGAAAATAAAGACCCAGACTGAACAACGAGCCATCAACTTTCGAACTTCAGTTTTCTTTCCATATAATCAGCCTCTGCAATATCATGAACTTATACATGTCATTAAAACAACACGCAACAGTGCCGCTGGACCAGATGGAATCTCTTACATTATGTTACAACACCTTGGTGAGAGAAATTTACAAATACTGCTGGTCTATTATAATCGGATATTTATGGAAAACATTTATCCAAGCTCTTGGCATCATGCCACAGTTCTTGCCTTTTTGAAACCCGGTAAAGATCCTACCAGTCCTAACAGTTATAGACCTATTTCTCTATCCAGTTGCCTCGGTAAATTACTTGAAAAAATGATCCATAATCGCCTTGTTTGGATCATCGAAACGCAACAACTAATTAGCAATAATCAGCATGGCTTTCGAAAGAACAGGTCCTCCTTAGATCTCATGATCAAAGCTGAGTTTGCAATCCGTAATGCCTTTGTGAAAAACGAACATCTTGTTATGGTTTCCATAGACATAGAAAAGGCATTTGATACTACCTGGCGTCGTGGCATTCTCAGTGACCTCCATGCTCTAGGTCTACGAGGCAACCTTCCTATATTCATCAGGAACTTTCTCAGGACTCGTTCGTTCCAAGTTCAATACCGCAACTCGCTTTCTATGACATTTTTACAGGAAGAAGGAGTGCCACAAGGGTCCATACTTAGTGCAACCCTGTTTGCCCTAAGAATCGATTCCATCACAAAAGATCTTCCAAATACTGTTGAGACCTACCTTTATGCCGATGATCTCTCTATTTCTTGCCATTCTCTGAATATGAGATCCATTGAACGGCAGCTGCAGATATGTTTAAATAAAGTCCAAAGGTGGGCAGAGTTAAATGGCTATCATCTATCACAGCAGAAAACTGTTGCAATCCACTTTTGTAATCAACGGAAAATGCATACAAATCCCGAACTTCAGATGCAAAACTTTACTGTTCCAGTGACTAACAGCATCAAATTCTTGGGCTTAATCCTTGACAGGAAACTGAATTTCCTTGAGCACATTAAATCTGTGCGTATATCCTGCCTCAAAAAGCTGAACATACTAAGAGCTTTATCTGCCTTGTCTTGGGGAGCAGATCGTACATCTTTGTTGCTCTTATATAGAGCATTGATCAGATCCCGATTGGATTATGGTGCTCCTCTTTATGATTCCGCCCGTAAGAGTACATTGAAATGGCTGGATCCTATACAGCATAGCGCATTGCGGATTGCACTTGGTGCTTTCAGGACATCTCCTACTCATAGCTTGTACATTGAAGCTGATGAGCCCCCCCTTCACCTCCGCAGAAAAACGCTGCTTCTAAAGTATGCAGCCCGAATACAAAATTGTGGTCATCATCCTGTTCAGCCATACCTCTTTAATCCACCACTTCAAAACCTCTATAGAAATAAACCCAGTAAAATAAGACCAGCAGGCTTACGCCTCATTGAGTTAATGCAGAGTTGGAATGTTCAGATTTTCAACAGGCAACATTTAATGAATTACTCCCAACCGCCATGGATTCCGCCTCCTCAGTTATATTTCGATACTTATCTTGACAAATGGGGAAAGAATCGTCTACCAACACTCAATATGAAGCAACTCCATGCAAGCCATATTCAGAAATACGTTGATTTTTTGCCCATATATACTGATGGCTCCAAATCACATTCAGCCGTTGGAGCAGCGGCAGTATTTCCCTCTACTATCATCTCAGCTGCCCTTCCACCTGAGTACAGCAGCTTCTCCGCAGAACTTCATGCAATAAAATTAGCTTTAGAAAACCTGAATCTCAACCCATCTGTAAAATATGTTGTATACACAGACTCTCTCAGCTCAATAACTGCAATGCAAAACTCCTCCTACAAGGCTCATCCTGTGTTAAATCAAATCGGAAGACTCCTATTACAAATTGAAGAACGTCATCAATCAGTGACCTTTTGCTGGATCCCAGCACATTCGGGGATAAAGGGTAACGAACTTGCTGATGAAAATGCTAAAAATCCGTCAACCTTTGATTTAACCTCCAGTCCGGTTCCAGCCTCTGACTACTGTCACATCATACGAACAGCAGGTTTCGCGAAGTGGAAAGAGCTATGGCACACACAAAAGAATAATAAACTCTATCAGTTGAAACAGGATCCAAAGCATTGGCGCTCTAGCACCAAAACAGTGCGAAGAGAAGAAGTGGTTCTTGCACGGGCACGTATTGGACACACATATCTGACCCACCTCCATCTGCTCAGAGGCGAAGATCCCCCTCAATGTCCATACTGTTCAGAAAATTTAACAGTAAAACATATTCTGATAGACTGCCCTCAATATCAACAGGACAGAACATCCGTCCTCTGTTCCCTGAGAAATCTACGAGAACCAATGACATTGCAACATATTATTGGAGATGATGCAAACATCAACGAGTTTTTCTCTTATCTGAAAATAATTGGACTTTATGATAAATTCTAAAGTATCTCTGTAAACGCAACCAAGCTGTTATGCCTAAATTATGTTTTTAGCTATGCTTAAATTTTGTGTTTAGCATTTTCATGTGAATAGGCGCATTATAGCCACAGCAGCTTATGCGCCATTAAACCCCCATAACACACACACACACACCGACTTCCTGCCCGTCTACACAGACGGCTCGAAGTCTGAATCGTTCGTTGGATCTGCTGTTGTGTTTCCGGATACTATAATATCTCAGCAGATTCTTCCCGAATCCAGCATATACACTGCAGAGCTGCTTGCTATAGAATTAGCCTTGGATCACATTCGAACTTGTCAATGCCAAAGGTCAATAATATATTCTGATTCCCTGAGTGTATTACAGGCTTTATTATCTCTGAGACACAACTCTCATCCAGTTCTCTCTCGGGTTCAGCAGAAGATACATTCTCTTCATGAATACAAGTCTGATATTCGATTTTGCTGGATTCCTAGCCACATTGGGATAAAGGGAAATGATTTGGCCGACACTGCAGCCAAATCAACAGCTCACACTAATAATCGTTGCCTGTCAGTCCCCTATACAGACTACAGGCAAATAATACGAGAAAATATATATTCCCAATGGCAAGAACTATGGCATAGAGAGAGAACAAATAAATTATATCAAATAAAGCCTGTAATTGAAACATGGCAGTCCGGTCTGCGCAGGAATCGGAGCGAGGAAGTTGTTCTTGCCCGACTCTGCTTAGGACACACTCATTTGACACATTGTTTTCTGCTGAGGGCGGATGACCCTCGTATGTGCGAGTCTTGCGACACCATTTTAACTGGCCCCGGGTGCCAAGCGATTGTGATCGAGCGTTTTCTCTGTGATTAAAGTGTGATTATTCAAAAGCGATTTAGAGTTATATTAAGTTCCTGCCCTTAAATTTATTTATTTAAAATCAGCTACTGTTACAAAAGTACTTGTACAGAGCGAGAAAGAAAAGTTACCTTTCTTTATTTTTCTTGTATCTTTTACTAACACTTACTACTTTACGCTTGGTCACACCGGGCACTGCTCCTGCCTCCCCGTGGCGGGGCCGGAAATCTTGGCAGAAAAGCTAATCTGCCAAGGGCCAAAAGGAGCAAGCATGGACCAAAATACGTTTCCGCCTCTAGAGCCGACAAGCTCTCGGCCAGAGATAGACATTGACCATAACATGTCGCAACCCAAAAGGTTGAAAACCACTTCCTCAGCGACAATTTATCCTACATTCCTTATAATGCACTCTCTTGCAGATCAACCTCTGAGTAAGCTCTCTCCGTTCCCTATCCAGAAACACCTGGAAAGTCTGGCAGGATCTCCTAAGACAGTCAAGAGGCTACAATCAGGTGACCTTCTATTGGAAACAGTAAATTGTAAACATTCAGAGAAACTGCTAAAACTTACAAGCTTTGCTGGAATTCCAGTAAAAGTTTCTCCCCATGCTACCCTAAATACATCTAAGGGCGTTATATCCAGCTGGGATCTATTGAATGTCACGGAGGAGGAGATAACACAAGAGCTTCAAGATCAAAGTGTCATTGCTGTGAAAAGAATTATGGTGAAAAGAGAAAATATACTCACACCTACAAGGAATATTATTCTAACTTTTAACACGCCAAACCTACCATCATCGATAAAAGCAGGCTACTTACTCTGCCGCATTAGACCATATATTCCTAACCCATTGAGATGTTTTAAGTGCCAGAAGTATGGCCACTCTCAAACGGCGTGCAGAGGAAACCAGGTTTGTCCTAATTGTGGGTCCGCTGACCACACCCAAAGTGACTGCTTGGCAAAAGAAATGACTTGTCCCAACTGTAAAGGAAACCATCCTGCCTACTCAAGGACATGTGACAAATGGAAAACCGAAAAGCAAATCGTAAAATATAAGATAGAAAATAAAGTAAGCTTTCAAGAAGCACGGAAATTACTCACTCCCACTATAAATAAACGTACGTACGCCAATATTGCGCAAAAATATCAATCAGTAGCCACCCAAACTGATGTTACCGTCCCTTCAACCACCTCAATCTCTGACTGGGCTCGGACTGTTCTCTCTCAGCAACAGTCCAATGTCCCGAAACAGTTGAACCAGGCAAGTAATACTGCACTTACAGTACCAGCTACATCTCCTTCTCCTCCCCCAGTGATTTCTTCTATATCGAATAATCGTAACTCAAATTTAAAAAAGAATATCCAAGAAACATCTATGGATACTATTGAATCATCCAGACAAGAAGAACCGATCTTAGAAATATATGCGGAAGAAGAAATGGACACCGGTCGACCATTATTCCCAAAAAAAGACAAACCAAAGCCTGAACGTCACAAGACAGTCACATCAAAAAAACAGTCAGAAGCAGCTTCTTCTACTAAACATCAATAATGCCTTACATTCTACAATGGAATTGTAGAGGATTTCGTAGCAACCTTAACGATATTCAAGTCTTAATTAACCGCTATTCTCCAGTTGGTTTCTGTGTACAGGAAACCTATCTAACTCCGCAAATTTCCACCAACATAAAGAACTATGCCATCTATCGGCACGATCGTAATAATTCAAATGCTGCCCGTGGGGGCGTGGCCATCTTGGTCAGCTCAAAGATCCCTACCAAGCAAATTGTTTTGCAAACTACAATTGAAGTTGTAGCCGTACGCTTAATAACTCAGATTGCGTTAACACTAGCATCAGTCTATCTCCCACCAAGTCATACCTTCTCTTACCAAGATCTGGAAAACCTGCTAATGCAATTACCACCCCCTGTCTGTATGTTGGGTGATTTCAATAGCCACCATCCCTTATGGGGATCAACAAAATTAGATACACATGGCCGCCTAATTGAAACTTTTCTAGACAAGCAAAACCTTACTGTTCTTAATACTGGCGCACCCACTCACATACAATTACCAACTGGACAAATTTCTGCAATTGATCTATCAATATGTTCCCCGAATCTGTTTCCAATCATAGAATGGTCTGTTTTAGATGACCCCTTAAGCAGTGATCATTTTCCGATTATTTGTGATCTGCTCACTGCACAGCCACCAACAGTCAAACCCTGCAGGAAATGGAAGTTCTCTCAAGCCAACTGGGTCAAATTTCAATCAGTAGTCACCCTGGATGAACAATATATACGAACACAGTCAATAGATGAAGCCACAGAGTATATTACTTCACATATAATATCTGCAGCTAAAAGTTCAATTCCATTGTCGAATCCCCAATCCCGACGGCACCTTAACTATTGGTGGAATCAAGAATGCACAATAGCTAAGAAGTTAAAAAATAAAGCATGGAATTTATTCCGTAGATCCCCAACCACAGATAATCTTATCAATTACAAGAAACTAAGAGCGAAAGCACGTCGCACTCAAAGAGAAGCAAAGAAAAATTCTTGGATTCGGTTTGCATCTACCATAAACAGGAACACTAACTCCAGGTTAATATGGAAGAAAATCAGGCAGATTTCCGGAAAATTTCCAACCACCCCTTCACCAATTCTTTCATGGAATGGGCAAGAACTATCTGCTCCTCAAGACATTGCAAATGCCTTGGCAAAAACTTTTGCCGAAGTTTCTGCGGCATCAAATTACTCTCCGGATTTCCAGAAAATAAAGACCAAGACTGAACAACGAGCCATCAACTTTCGAACCTCAGTTTTCTTTCCATATAATCAGCCTCTTCAATATCATGAACTTATACATGTCATTAAAACAACACGCAACAGTGCCGCTGGACCAGATGGAATCTCTTACATTATGTTACAAAACCTTGGTGACAGAAATTTACAAATACTGCTGGTCTATTATAACCGGATATTTATGGAAAACATTTATCCCAGCTCTTGGCATCATGCCACAGTCCTTGCCTTTTTGAAACCTGGAAAAGACCCTACAATTCCATACAATTACCGACCAATTTCCCTCTCCAGTTGCCTCGGAAAATTACTTGAAAAAATTATTCATAATCGACTTGCATGGGCCATCGAAGCACAACATCTAATGAGTAATAATCAGCATGGCTTTCGTAAGAACAGGTCCTCCTTAGATCTCATGATCAAGGCAGAGTCTGCAATTCGCAATGCCTTCGTAAAAAATGAACATCTCGTTTTGGTGTCCATAGACATAGAGAAGGCATTTGACACTACCTGGCGTCATGGCATTCTCAGCGACCTCCATGCCCTTGGTCTACGAGGCAACCTTCCTATTTTCATCAGGAACTTTCTCCAGACTCGTTCGTTCCAAGTTCGATACCACAACTCGCTTTCTATGACATTCTTACAGGAAGAGGGAGTGCCACAAGGTTCAGTATTGAGTGCAACCCTCTTTGCCCTTAAAATTGATTCTATCACAAAGGAACTTCCAAATACAGTTGAGACCTATCTTTATGCGGATGACCTCTCCATATCTTGCCATTCTCAGAATATGAGATCCATTGAGCGGCAACTACAGTTATCCTTGAATAAGGTCCAAAGGTGGGCAGGACTCAATGGCTATCGTCTATCTCAGCAGAAAACTGTTGCAATCCACTTTTGTAATCAACGAAAAATGCATGCAGATCCTGAACTTCAGATGTCAAATTTTACCATTCCAGTGTCCAACAATATCAGATTCTTGGGATTAATCCTTGACAGAAAATTAAATTTCTTAGATCACATTAAATCGCTGCGTACTTCCTGCCTCAAAAAACTGAACATACTCAGAGCTTTATCTGCAATGTCTTGGGGAGCAGACCGTACATCTTTGCTTCTATTATATAGAGCATTGATCAGATCCCGTTTGGATTATGGTGCTCCAATCTACGATTCTGCTCGAAAGAGTACACTACGCTGGTTGGACCCTATACAGCATAGTGCATTGCGGATTGCCCTTGGCGCATTCAGAACATCTCCTACCCACAGTTTATACATTGAAGCACATGAGCCCCCTCTTTGTCTCCGCAGGAAAGCACTACTTCTTAAGTATGCAGCCCGAATACAAAGTTGCTGTCAGCATCCTATTGGGCCATATCTCTTTAATCCACCACTGCAAAACCTTTATAGAAATAAACCCAGTAAAATAAGACCGGCAGGCTTACGCCTAATTGAAGTAACACAGAATTGGAATATTCCTAATGTCAACAGGCTAGATGTAGTGAAATGCCCTCACCCACCTTGGACACCTCCTCCACAATTAACTTGTGATACTTATCTTCAAAAATGGGGAAAGAATCTTCTACCGTCACTCAACGTGAAACAACTCCATGCAAGCCATATTCAGAAATATGCTAATTTATTGCCAATATATACTGATGGCTCCAAATCACATTCAGCCGCTGGAGCCGCAGCAGTATTTCCCTCTACAATCATTTCTGCTTCCCTTCCACCTGAGTATAGCAGCTTCTCTGCAGAACTTCATGCAATAAAGTTAGCTTTAGAAAACCTGAATCGCTACCCATCTCTAAAATATATTGTATATACTGACTCTCTAAGCTCAATTACAGCAATACAAAACTTTTCTTACAAGGTTCATCCTATTTTAAACCAAATCAGAAGCCTCTTATTAAAAATTGAAGAACGTCATCAATCAGTGACCTTTTGTTGGATCCCAGCCCATTCGGGGATAAAAGGGAATGAACTGGCTGACAAAACTGCCAAAAATCCATCAACTTATGATTTAACCCATGCTCCTATTCCAATCTATGACTATAATAATATCATACAAGCAACATGTCTTGCACTGTGGAGAGAGCTATGGCACACCCAAAGCAATAATAAACTTTATCAGTTGAAACAGGATCCACAACTTTGGCGCTCTAGCACCAAAACAGTACGCAGAGAAGAAGTAGTGCTTGCACGAGCGCGGATAGGACATACATATCTGACACACCTTCACCTACTTACAGGAGAGGGTCCTCCTCATTGTCCACACTGTTCCTCACACTTATCAGTCAAACACATTCTCATTGACTGCCCTCACTACGATCAGGACAGAATATCCATCCTCCTTTCCCTAAAAAATCTTCCGGAACCGAAGACATTAAAAAATATTATAGGTGACGATGCAAACATCAACGAATTCTTTTCGTTTTTGAAAAAAATTGGATTGTATGATAAATTCTAAACCATCACTGTAATAAATCATAAATTGATTCTATCAGAAATTTGAATTTTAGCATTTTCCTATGAATAGGCGCACTATAGCCCCAGCAGCTCGTGCGCCATTAAACCCCCATCACAACAACAACAACCATTTTAACTGTAAAGCATATTTTAATAGATTGCGTTAATTTTACCCATGTTCGCAATATATATTTTACCGCTTTTACTCATCCGACTGAGCCTTATACACTCAGTCAGATTTTATCAGACAACGACCACGTGTCAGCAGTTTTTAAGTTTTTACAAGCTGTTAATATAAACAAACATATATAAATTGGATCATTTACTTTTAAACTTATACTGCTCTATATATAGAATAACAATCTGACGAGGTAACCTTTTTAAAGGTTACCAGAATTTATATTTTTTGATCTTTTAATTGATACTTGGCGCAGTATAATCTTAGTCGTTTTTGCGCCAATAAAACTAAAACCAAACCAAACTCAGTCAGATTTTATCCGAAAATGACCATGTGTCTGCTATTTTTAGCTTTTTGAAAGCAATAAACGTTTTTAATCGTATTTAAAATTTATGTTATTATTATTTCGTTTATTGATTTATCTTTGTTATTAGATCTGGACACGGTGGCCTAATTAATTAGGTCACTGAGATGTTAAATTTTTATATATTACCTGGTCTTGGCGCATTATAGCCTTAGATGCTAATGCGCCAATAAAACCAAACCAAACAAACAAACCTATCTTGACTACAAAACTAATATACGAAGAAAATGTCGGGAAGAATGGAAAATTTAATGGCAATCCCAAACGCATAATAAACTTCTCCAAATAAAACATGAACCGCAGTTATGGTCCTCCAGCTTCCGTGTAAACAGAAGGGACGAAGTGATCTTTACCAGAGCGCGGATTGGCCACAATCAACTTACCCACCATTATCTCCTGACGGATAATGACCCTCCGCAATGCATACAGTTCAACTCTCCTCTTACAATGAACCCCTCGACGTGCGCACCTGCACGTGGTGAGGGGACCTCCCAGTGATGCTACTGGTTTCCATATTAGCATTACTGGGATCAAACGCCCATACCTTGGTTCCAGGGTTACACCATTGGAATCCGGCGTGTGCAGCCGTGCGCCGCGACCCGTGGAAGTGGAAAGGGGGATCCTGGTGGTTGAGGGGACCAGCCTTAATACACCACTTTGGCCCTTGCTTCGACAAGACGGGCGGTCCCGGACCGGCTCGACTGGGATCAACCGGCGGGTGGTTTTATACTGCTATGGTCAACTGCGTTCCAATAAGTCTCCCGCCCTTTGGTCCTGGGACGGGATAAAGACTTATTGGTAACGTGGGTATGGTGTCCTATGCGAATTCGGGGTCCCATTCGTGTACGCAGTACCTGCTAGTTCACGAGTGGGCGCCCCCTCGTAGGGCTCCGTGGTGGGTGAGGTACTTAGGCATCAGACATTTTTCTTTACTCTCATGAGTAATTTAAATCCTTTTTCTGGGGCCCCAACAAGGCCCCTAATTAATCGATCAGATGAGAGTGACAGCAATTCTGCAAAAAGAGCCAGAACTGAGGATAAAACACCATCTATAACACCGCTTTTCCTCATTCTCCATTATACCGGGGAGCAGTCAATTGGGAAGATGTCACCCTTCTTTATCCAGAAAGGATTAGAAGGGCTGGCAGGATCACCAAAATCTGTAAAACGGCTGTGTTCTGGCGATCTCTTAATTGAAGCTTCAAATACAAAGCAAGCAAAAAGAATCCTGAATGCAACATCCATAGGGGGAATACCAATCATTGTAACACCCCACAGAACTTTGAACTCTTCACGAGAAATCATTTCAGAGTGGGATCTTCTTCATGTCTCTGAGGAAGAAATCTGCTCTGAACTAAAAGACCAAGGAGTGACGGCTGTCAAGAGAATATCAATGCGGAAGGATGGGAATCTCGTCCCTACTCGAGTTCTCATCATAACCTTAACACCCCATGGCCTCCATGTTCCATCAAGGCAGGCTATTTAAACTGCCCAGTGAGGCTTTACATCTCAAACCCACTGAGGTGTTTTAAATGCCAAAAATACGGCCATTCACAAACGGCTTGTCGTGGTAACCCTGCCTGTGCTCGATGTGGTTCGAAAGATCACGAGAGCAAGGAATGTTCAGCTTCCAAACCGATCTGTATAAATTGCCAAGGAGAGCACCCTGCCTACTCCAGAGCATGCAAGCGGTGGAAGGATGAAAAAGAGACCCAAAAACTAAAAACAGAGCTGAATATCTCCTACCCAGAGGCTAGAAGACGCATGCAACCAATAAATAGCGGGAAACCTTCATATACCCAGAAGGTTTCAGCGAAGTGCACTATCGGTACACAAACAGAGATGACTTTACCACCAAAAGAGTCATTCACTCCGATTGCACGCTATTTATTGAGTTCACAAAAGCCAACCAAAAAAACGCAGTCAGCTGCCACTCCTATATCCGTACCTCCTAGTGCTCCACCACTACCAAAACCAAATGGTAAAGAGCTAACAGATAAAACAGAAACAATGGATGTCGAGCACAAGGAGGTACCGGATGAATCAATCTTGGAACTCTTTGCGGAGGAAGAAATGGACACGGGACAGCGTCCATTCTTCCCCAAAAAAGATAAAGCCAAGACTGATAAAAGTAAGCCCTCAGCACCTCGGAAGCCGCCTGATGGCCCACCAAGCCAAAATAATGGATAAATTCCTACAATCGAATTGTCGTGGATTCCGGCGAAATACTGACGACATCAAGGCCCTCCTGCAAAAGCAGAGGCAGTTTGCTTTTGCTTGCAGGAGACTTATCTAAAAGCAAATTATGATCCCACCATTTATAACATCACAATCTTTCGGAAGGATAGAATTGCGGATGGTCCTGCTCATCGAGGATTCGATATCCTTGTGAGTAATCAGACCCCAGTTCAGCCGTTGCTAATTACAACCAGCATAGAATCTGTTGCAATTCGCCTTACAGTGGGATTTCTATTAACGGTCTGCTCTATTTATTTGCCACCTGGGACTGACATCTCCGAGGAAGACCTTGATGATCTTCTTGCGCGGTTGCTTCCCCCTTTTTTACTTCTCGGGGATTTTAATGGACGTAACACCCTGTGGGGTAGTGCTAACATGAATGGAAGGGGACGGGCCATAGAGCTTATGCTCAATGACAATGACCTTTCCATTCTAAATTCTGGAACAAACACCTTCTCCCACATGCCTACCCGTACTTTTTCTGCCATTGATCTCTCTATCTGCTCCCCTTCTCTACTCCCTTCACTCACTTGGGAAGTGGAGGAGAATCCATACGGAAGTGATCACTTCCCTGTGATAATCTTTTTACACAGTGGGAGACCGTGTCTTCCTGGCCCCGAGTGCCAAGCGAGTGATCTAGCGATTTACAAAGCGAATTTGAAAGCGTTTTTCTAAAGAGAAGTTGTTAAAGAGATTTTCAAAGGCTTTAGTTTCAAAGTTATTTATTTTCTGGCTCTTGTTAAATAAAGAAGGAAGCCTCCTACAAGAAAGGAAAGACACCTTTCTTTTGTATATATAATACTTTTCTAACACACTAACCACTAACCTTTATCGCTTGGTCACTGGTGGCACCGCTCCTGCCTCCACGTGGCGGGGCCGGTAACCTGGGGGATAAATCAACCCTCGGGGCTAAAAGGAGCAGTAATGGAAACGAATGAATTTCCACGTATAGAGCCCAAGAGTGCTCAATATGACAATCATGAACCCGACCATGACTTCTCTACCACGAAGAGAATGAAAAAAGATGCAGGCAGACAGGAATCACCAGGCTTCCTAATTATCCATTCTCTGTCGGCACAGCCTGTTAGTAAGCTCTCCCCTTTCATAATCCAACGATGTCTGGAACATGCAGCAGCATCACCAAAAATGGTGAAACGTCTCCAATCCGGGGACTTGCTAATAGAGACTTCTCTCCCAAGACATTCTGAACAACTATTGAAACTCACCACTTTAAGCGGAATTCCAATACAAGTAACTCCACATAACACCCTGAATTCGTCCAAGGGAGTGAATACTGAGTGGGATCTACTGAACGTGTCCGAAGAAGAAATAGTACAGAACTAAAGACACAAAATGTAACTCAAGCAAAAAAGAATCATGATACGAAAAGATGGTACCTTAGTCCCAACACGTAACATAATTCTAACATTCAATTCACCGAATCTACCAGCATCAGTCAAAGCAGGTTACCTAAATTGCCGTGTTCGGCCCTTTATCCCAAACCCCTTAAGATGCTACAAATGCCAGAAATTTGGACACTCCCAAACAGCAAGGCCCTGGGTGCCAAGCGTTCCGTGGCCAAGCGATTCTAGTGCGTTTTCCAAAGCGTTTTTCTACAGAGAACATTTGAGCGAACAGTTTCTATTTTAGTTTGAAAAACCGTTTTCTTGATTTCTATTGCATAGTAGCTCTCTCGCACTACAAGAAGTAGGCAGAAGCCCAGAAAGGGAAACCACCTTTCTGTTTTTTTCTATTAGTACTAACTTACTAACTCAGCCGCTTGGTCACCTCGTGGCACTGCTCCTGCCTCCCCGTGGCGGGGCCGGAAACCGGGGCGGTAAAGATAAACCCCCAGGGCCAAAAGGAGCTATCATGGATTCAAACAATTTTCCACCCTTAGAGCCTTCAAGCTCAAGACATGAATCCTCTCATGATATTAATCAACCAAAAAGGCTTCGAACTGAAGCACAGCGTCCAGACATCCCTAATTTTCTTGTGATACACTCTCTGTCCACGCAGCCCGTGGGCAAGTTATCACCATTTATGATTCAAAGACATCTAGAATCTATTGCAGGATCACCAAAAATGGTGAAGCGACTACAATCAGGAGATCTCCTGGTTGAAACAGCCACATCCAAACATTCTGAGTGGCTATTAAAAACAACTACATTTGCTGGATTACCAGTGCCTGTCACTCCTCACAATACCTTAAATTCATCTAAAGGAGTCATCACAGAATGGGACTTAATTACAGTGTCTGAGGAGGAATTAGTCCAAGAACTTAGCCATCAAAAGGTAATCGCTGCTAAAAGAATTATGACAAAAAAAGATGGAAATCTCATTCCAACTCGTTCCATCATTTTAACTTTTAGTACTCCTGATTTGCCTTCCTCAGTAAAAGCTGGATATTTAAATTGTCGAATTCGTCCATACATCCCAAATCCTCTTCGCTGTTTCAAATGCCAAAAATATGGCCATTCACAGCAGGCATGCAGAGGTGACGCCATCTGTCCTATTTGTGGAGCAAAAGATCATACACAGGCAGATTGTTCAGCCGCAATTCCCATTTGCCCCAACTGCAAAGGCAATCACCCCGCCTTTTCTAAATCATGTGAGATGTGGAAAACAGGTAGGACAATCCAAAAATACAAAGTAGAACATAAAGTCACATATCCTGAGGCACGCAGACAAATAATGTTGACCATGCCAAGTCCATCATATGCCTCTCGAACTCGCAGTTTTCATACAACTGCAATTCAAACAGATGTCTCAATACCGCCCAACGTCTCGCTAGCTAATTGGGTTAAAACAACCTTATCAACCACTGGAAAAGAAAATTCTAAAACAAAAACCAGCCATGCCACCAACACCCCAATTAGTATCCCAACTGATACTGTGACAGTCTCAAATGATGCAGAAAGATTGAAACCCAATAAAGACTCTAAGGAAACTGATCCACCAACCAACACTATGGAAGTGGATATACACCAAAATGATGAAGACCCTATTCTAGAACTCCATGCCAATGACACTATGGATACTGGACGTCCATTATTCCCAAAAAAAGACCGAAAAAAATGCCCTGCACATAAAAAACAGTCAGATGAATCATCTTCAGCCAAACCAAAATAATGCCTAACATCATACAGTGGAATTGTAGAGGACTAAGCAGCCATTCGGATGACATAAGAGATTTAATCTCTCAGTTTAACCCCATAGGTATATGCCTACAGGAAACATTCTTGTCACCCCAAATTTCGCCGAAATTCTCAAATTTTATGATATATAGACGAGACAGAAGCCCAGAGTCTCCTGCCCGTGGAGGAGTAGCCATTCTTGTAAATACTAACATACCGTCCAGACCGATCCAATTAAGAACCAGCCTAGAAGCTGTGGCAGCTCGGATTGCAGTTGGTATTTCAGTTACCATTGTTTCGATTTACATTCCACCATCTCTATCACTGGCCCAATCAGAACTTGACAACCTCATCGCACAACTTCCAACTCCAATTTGTCTTTTCGGTGACTTTAATGGCCACCATCCATTGTGGGGATCAGCTACAATGGACAGAAGAGGCAAGTTGATCGAGGAATTTATATATAATAATGACCTAAATTTATTAAACTCTGGATCTCCTACCTACATCCACCTACCTACAGGATCTACTTCTCAAATTGACTTGTCAGTTTGCTCACCTTCCATCTTTCCAATCATGACATGGTCTGTATTAACTGATCCTTTTAGCAGTGACCACTTTCCGATCATTTGCTCCTTACAAACAGGAGTAACACCAAATCCTGATAAACGATCCTCTTGGAAGTTTAAAAAGGCGAACTGGGATGGCTATTCTGCTCAAATACTTCTAGACAGATCTTACGTTAAAAAAGAACCTATTGATGATGTAAATACTTACATCACCAATCAGATTCTGACTGCAGCAAATACTTACATTCCAAAATCCAAGACATATCACAATCACCGAAATCACTGGTGGAATGCAGATTGCTTCACTGCCAAACAGGAAAAAAACCGAGCTTGGAATAATTTCCGTAAGAATCCCACCACTAATAACCTCATTGCTTATAAAAGGTTTAAAGCAAAAGCAAGGCAGATTAGACGGAAAGCGAAACGAGACTCGTGGATCGCTTTTGCCTCAACAATCACAAAAGACACCGACACACGCCTCATTTGGAAAAAAATACAGGCACTAAATGGGAAATTCTCTCGTATGCCCTCTCCAATACTTCATTGGAAAGGGAAAGACCTATCTACAGCTGAAGAAGTTGCTAATGCACTTGCTGAATCATTTGCTACAATCTCTGCTTCTGCCTCCTATGGGTCCACATTTCAGAACATCAAAACTAGTGCAGAACGATATAAAATCAACTTTTTCACGAACCGTTCTTTCCCGTACAACCAACCCTTTACATTCATAGAACTTCAAGAATCGTTAAACAGATCTTCAAACAGTGCTGCAGGCCCAGATGGAGTTCATTATGTTATGCTGAAACATTTAATTCAAGAAGATTTGAGTACCATGTTAATCTTTTATAATCGGATATTCTCCGAAAATGCCTATCCTTCCTCCTGGCGTCATTCTTTCATTATTGCTTTACCAAAACCAGGAAAAGATCATTCCTGTGTTGAAAACTATAGGCCAATATCTCTTACGAGCTGCCTGGGTAAAGTTTTCGAAAGAATGGTTCACACTAGGCTTACTTACATCCTGGAGTCACAAAATCTCCTTCCAGATCATCAGTATGGCTTTCGGAAGAATAGATCAACGCTGGACGTGCTTATCAAAGCCGAATCTCATATCCGCAATGCCTTTGTCATGAAACAACATCTTGTCATGGTCAACCTAGATCTTGAAAAGGCATTTGACACTACATGGCGTCATGGGATTATTATGGACCTTTACCACTTGGGGCTTAGGGGCCATTTGCCGAGAATAATTCAAAATTTTCTGCAATTGCGTTCTTTTCAGGTCCGATATAAAAATGTACTCTCTGCATCTCACATTCAGGAAGAAGGAGTCCCGCAGGGATCGATACTTAGTCCAACACTATTTTCAATCCGAGTTAGCAGCATAACACGAGACATCCCAAAAACTGTTGAAACTTACATGTACGCAGATGACCTTACAATTTCTTGTCGATCTCAAAGTATGAACACCATTGAACGGCAGCTCCAACTTGCTATTACCAAAATACAATCGTGGACTTCACGGAATGGCTACAAACTATCAGAAAAGAAATGCACTCTCACCCACTTTTGCAAGAAACGAACTCTCCATCCCGATCCGGAATTACAAATAAACAATATTCCAATCCCGCTTGTAAGTACCATTAAATTCCTTGGAGTGATATTAGATAGCAAGCTGAATTTTCAAGCTCACATCTCTCATTTAAGAAATACATGTCTAAAGCATCTGAATATACTGCGATCAGTCTCGGCTATGTCATGGGGCGCTGATCGGTATACACTATTGCACCTTTATAGAACTTTAATCCGGTCACGGCTAGATTATTGTTGTCCGGTGTATGACTCTGCCAGGAGCACTACTTTACAACGTCTAAATATTGTCCAGCACAGTGCTCTCAGGACTGCGTTGGGCGCTTTTAAGACTTCTCCAATCCAGAGTCTCTATATCGAAGCACACGATCCTCCATTACATCTTCGTAGGAAATCATTATTGCTCCACTATGCTGCTAAGATCCAGAGTCTTCCATCTCACCCCAGTTGGGAGTATCTTTATAATACTCGGTGGGATTTGATATATGACAGCAAGCCAAATGAAAACAGACCTGCTTCACTAAGGATTAAAGAGCTTTCTCAGAGTTGGAATATCAATTTAAGCGATATTTTTCAGAACACAACTGCTCCTGTTCCACCTTGGACATACGTTTCTTCCTCCCACGATACACATTTTTTGGAGTGGGGAAAGAATACTGTACCTTCCTTTAATATCAGGCAGTTGCACTTAGCTCACACTACTCTGAACTCCCATGCCTGTAAAGTCTATACTGACGGATCCAAAACAGCTACTGCGGTTGGTGCAGCTGCAGTTTTTCCTTCTCTAACGGTTACAGCTTCACTACCATTAGTCTGCAGCGTCTTCACAGCCGAATTATATGCCATCAAATTAGCACTCAGTAAAATTATTGAACTTTCCATCTCACCTGTCATAATTTACACTGACTCGCTCAGTGCTGTTTCTGCCATAAGGAAGAATTTTTCATCTTCTCATCCTACCTTGAAACACATTCATTCTCAGCTATTTTCCTGCAGTGTGTCTAATCAATCAATCAGTTTTTGCTGGATCCCTGGCCATTCTGGTATTCCGGGAAATGAAAGTGCGGATCTTGCAGCTAAAAATCCTCATCCAGCTGGCCCAGAACATCTTCAGGTTCCTTACACTGATTATAAGCCTGTTATTCGCAAAGCAAATTATGACAATTGGTCACAGATCTGGAAGAGTAACACCAACAATAAACTTTACCAGATAAAGCAAGAACCAAAGCTGTGGCTCTCAGGCTTTCGACAAAACAGACGAGAGGAAGTAGTACTGGCAAGACTCAGAATTGGACACACTCATCATACTCATCTGTTCCTGCTACTGGGAGAAGATCCACCCCAGTGTTCATCCTGTGACAGTCAACTTACTGTTAGGCATTTCCTCTTCGATTGTCCCCTATATTCAACCATACGGTCAAACACTTTTCAGTCAGCCTCTAGGTTGAACCTCTCACATGATTTAACTCATATCCTGGGAAATGAAGCAAACATAAATGAACTTGTAATATTTTTAAAACGTATTGGACTATATAGGAGTATTTAATTTAACACCAACAGTGCTATATTTCGACTAAATAAACTATGAACAGACACAATTTGGCCTCAGTAGCCCTTGTGTCGTTAAGCTAAATAACAACAACAACAACAACCAAACAGCATGCCGTGGCGTTTCAACATGCCCAAACTGTGGCTCCACATCTCATACCCAGTCAGAATGCAAAGCACAAACTCCTCAGTGTCCTAACTGCAGGGGAAGCCATCCAGCATACTCTAAAGAATGTGATCTCTGGAAGATAGGCAAGAAAATACAAAAATATAAGACTGAAAATAAAGTCTCCTATCAAGAAGCTAAGAAACAAATCAAACTGATCATGCCAAATAGCTCTTATGCCTCGGTTATCCACTCTCACCAATCAGTAGCATGTCAGACGGAAGTGTCACTCTCTCCAGATAAATCGATTGCAGACTGGGCTCGATCAGTTCTCACGACCCAGCCTACATCAAAGCAAACACAGTAGATCAATGTATGAATACACCCCTTACGGTTTCAACCCAGGTCATAACCCAAGTAACAGAAAAACTGCAAAAATCAGATCCTGTTGAGGCTAATCAACCACACTCAACAAGGATGGATACTGATGATACGATTACACAAGACCTTCTTGAATTACATGCAGATGGTGAAATGGAAGATTACAATAATTCAACACGCCCCAACTTCCCCAGAAAAGAAAAACCTAAGCTGGATCGTCACAAACAACCCACTTATAAAAAGCAGTCGGATTCATCTCCCTCTTACAAATCTAAATAATGGAACAGATCATCCAATGGAACTGTAGAGGCCTTCGCAGTAATATCGATGATATCCATGAATTAATTCACCACCACAAACCTCTTGCAATGTGCTTGCAGGAAACGAATTTGACACCTCAGATCTCAATCAAAATAAAAAATTATACTATGTTCAGACAAGACAGAGCTGGCACTAACAGTGCTCACGGAGGAGTAGCAATACTCGTGGATTCAAGCATCCCCTCCAGACGCATCCATTTACAAACCTCCTTGGAAGCTGTTGCCGCTCGCGTTGTAAATGGTATTACACTGACACTGGTTTCAATATATCTTCCACCAAATCATCAATATACCATTCAAGAAATCGAAGACCTTGTCTTGCAGTTACCATCTCCCTTTTGTATCCTAGGAGACTTTAATGCCCACCATCCAATATGGGGTTCCCCTATATCAGACAAACGAGGGAAGCTTATTGAAATGTTGATAGACAGGCAAAATTTAACTTTACTAAATACTGGCACTCCCACATATATCCATCTCCCTACAGATTCAACTTCTACAATAGACCTTAGCATTTGTTCCCCAATCCTCTTTCCAAGTATAGAGTGGGTAACTCTAAGCGATCCTTATAGCAGTGACCACTATCCCATAATCTGCAAAATTCAAACATCCTGTTCCTTCCCAACAGAAAATCCAATGAAATGGAAATTTTCAAGAGCTGACTGGACGAAATACAGAACACACATATCATTTGACAACTACATTATTCAGTCCTGTTCCATCGACAGTGTCACTGAGCACATCACAAATCAAATTCTGTCAGCTGCATCCGCTACCATTCCTCAATATCAAGTAAGAAATAGACGAAAGACAAATTACTGGTGGAATGAAGACTGCAGTCATGCGAAAAAAGAGAAAAACAAAGCGTGGAACCTTTTCCGCAAACACCCAACCACCTCCAATCTTATTAGTTATAAACGTCTCAGAGCAAAAGCCCGTTTCATCAGACGTAAAGCGAAAAAAGAAAATTGGATAAAATTCGCCTCATCAGTAAATAAAAATACTGATATCAGATTAATCTGGAGGAAAATAAAATGTTTAAGCAGTAAATTCCCTCCTTTATCCACCCCACTACTGAACTGGAATGGACAGGAGCTTACTACTCCTACAGAAATATCAAATGCACTCGGAACCACATTTTCTCAATTGTCCTCTTCTATCACCTATGATCAAACATTTCAAAAACTTAAAACAATTGCAGAGAAATCCAGACTAAATTTCACTGAGAATTCTGCATTATCTTATAATAAACCATTTACCATGCTTGAGCTGCAACAATCCCTTAACAACTCAAGGAACAGTGCTGCTGGCCCAGATGGGATATACTATGTAATGCTGCGAAATTTGGATCAGAGATCACTCTCACTACTGCTTATATTTTTCAATCGAATTTTTTCCGAACATACCTTCCCAAGTTCCTGGAGTCATTCTTATGTAATAGCAATTGCAAAGCCCGGTAAAGATCATTCTGTTCCGCAAAATTACAGACCAATATCCCTTACCAGCTGTCTAAGCAAAACCCTCGACAAAATGTTACATCGCCGTCTCACTTGGTTCCTGGAGTCCCAAAATTTGATTCACAACAACCAATTTGGATTCCGGAAAAATCGATCTTCATTGGATCTCATGATCAAAACCGAGACAAACATTAGAAATGCCTTCGTCAAGAAGGAACATCTCGTAATGGTCTGTCTTGACGTTGAGAAAGCCTTTGACACTACATGGCGATTCGGCCTCTTAAAAGATCTACATTCTCTTGGCCTGAGAGGTAATTTACCATACTTTATCAAAAATTTTCTACACCAGAGATCCTTTCAAGTTCGTTACCGGGGAATCCTCTCTAAGACCTTTACCCAAGAAGAAGGAATTCCGCAAGGGTCGGTTCTCAGTGCGACTTTATTTGCAATAAGAATGAACCATATAATTGAACTCATTCCGAAAACTGTAGATTCGTACCTTTTCGCAGATGATCTCTCAATATCCTGTCATTCTCAAAACATGCATTATATTGAACGCCAGCTACAAATATCAATTAATCGCATCGTGACATGGATGACACAAAATGGTTATAGACTCTCCAGCCAGAAATCTGCTGCCATACACTTCTGTAACAGACGCAATATGCATCCTGAGCCGGAGCTCCACTTGAATAACCATCCTCTTCCATCTAATTGTATTCGTCTACTAGGATTATTTTTTGACAGCACGCTAAACTTCCAAAAACACGTTGAATATCTCCGGACAAACTGTCAAAAGAAACTGAACATACTCAGAGTTTTATCAGCGACAACATGGGGAGCAGATCGTTACACCCTACTTCACCTATACAGAACCATAATTAGATCACGCCTGGACTACGGAGCGCCTGTTTTCGATTCTGCTAGGGAGAGTGTTTTATCTCGCCTCAACCCTATCCAACATTCAGCTCTTAGATCAGCAATAGGTGCATTCAGAACATCCCCAGTGCAAAGTTTATATATAGAAGCCCATGAGCCTCCTCTAAATATCAGGAGAAAGATGTTGCTGTTAAACTATGCAATCAAGATCCAAAGCCAGAGAACCCATCCTAATTGGTCAATACTTCATGATCCGCTGTATATGACCCTGTATAGAAATAAACCACAGACAGTTCGGCCTGCTGGTATTAGGCTAAAACATCTAACAGAAGATTGTGATATACACTTTGATAAAATCTTGCAAGATCTTATAGATCCTAACCCTCCATTGTTTATCATCATGCCATGTTGTGACAAGTATTTCCACCAGTGGGGTAAACACTTTCTATCAGACGTTACCATCCAACAGCTACACATTGAACATGCTCAACATTATCCCGACTTCACTAAAATATATACAGATGGATCGAAGTCTGAGAGTGGATCGGGTGCAGCAGTGGTACTCCCTGATAAAATAATTTCTCAATCTCTTCCGACAGAGTGTAGTAGCTACACAACTGAATTATTTGCCATAAACCTTGCATTAGAAAACGTCTTCCATATGTCAACTCAAAAGAGCATAATATACACAGACTCACAAGGTTCCATATTAGCATTGCAAAACAATTCCCCGCCTACTCACCCGATATTAAAGCTCATCAAAACACAGTTGACTCGTCTTAGAGAGCATCAGCAAAAGGTTATCTTCTGCTGGATCCCAGGCCATACCGGAATACCAGGGAATGAAATTGCAGATGATGCTGCCAAAAATCCATCCAACCAAGCCCCAATGAATTCGCTAGTTCCCGTCACAGATTATAAAATGAATATACAAAGAATATGTAAGGATCAATGGACTCTTCAGTGGCAAACACAACTCCATAATAAACTACGCCAAATAAAACCCTTACCAAAATTATGGGCTTCAAGCTTTATAGCAAACAGACAAGAAGAAGTAATTCTAGCCAGAGCCAGAATCGGTCATACTCATTTAACCCATCTGTTTCTTTTGTCAGGAAATGATCCTCCCCAGTGTAATCATTGTCATACACCACTCACAGTCAAACACATACTTCTGGACTGTACTCTTTATAATAATGCCCGATTTATGTCTTTCAGTTCTCTGTCAAATTTAAAGGAATGTTTGTCACTTCGCCATATCATAGGCGAAAATTCAAATCTCGCAGAATTCTTCTCCTTTCTGAAACGAATAAGATTGTACAACCGTATTTAACTGCTTCCAAATCAACAAACGCAGACAGTATGCATCACTTCCATAAGTGCAATATGGCCTAAGTAGCCATTGCACTTTAAACCCCAACAACAACAACAACAACAACAACAACCGTGTCTTCCTTTTAGGTTACCACGGTGGAAGTTTGATCAGGCTGACTGGAATGCCTTCCAACATCAGGCAAATTTTGACCTCAGTACAGTCAGTCAGGAGCCTATCAGTGATGCAGTAACGTACATCACAGAAATCACTGTCCAAGCAGCTGCGAATGCGTCCCAAAAACATCTGCCCGGTTTCCACCATTTCCCAAACCTTGGTGGAATTCACAATGCACAGCAGCAAAAAAGGCTCAAAACAAAGCATGGGGGATATTCCATCGATATCCTACCACTGGTAATCTAATAGCCTTCAAGCGTGCACGAGCCAAAGCACGCTACATTCGCCGTCAGAGTCAAAACGAATCTTGAATCCGTTTTACGTCATCTATTAACCAGGCTACCATTTCTAAGGTAGTCTGGGATAAAATCCGGAAAATGAAGGGAAAATATACATCCCACCCTTCCTCAATCCTAGATTATAATGGATGCGCTATTGCAGATCCAACTGCAATAGCCAATGCTCTTGGGGAAACATTCTCTAACATCTCTGCAACATCTTCGTATTCCCCAGAGTTCCTGGTCCTAAAACATAAAATCGAAAAACGGGCACTTAATTTCACGTCCAAGGGCCTCTATCCCTACAACGGGGCATTGACTATAGAGGAACTGAAAAGAGCCCTCACTCTTTCCAAAGCAAGTGCTGTTGGACCAGATGGCATCCATTATGAGAGGATTAAACATCTTTCACCAAAATCTATGGATTATCTGCTCCTTCTGTATAACAGAATCTTTATTGAAGGGCAGTTTCCGGACTCCTGGCGCAAGGCAATCGTTCTTGCCTTTCCTAAGCCAGGAAAGGATCCAAAAGTCACCACCAATTATCGTCCTATTGCTCTGACTAGCTGTCTGTGCAAAATCCTGGAGAGAATGGTCAATTCTCGTTTAATATGGTATCTAGAATCAAATGACCTTCTCGCCAACATCTAGTGCGGCTTCCGAAGGAACCGGTCCACTTTGGACCATCTTATTAAATTGGAAACATCCATCCGGAATGCTTTCCTAAAACGCGAACACTGGTGTCAATGTTGTTTGACATGGAGAAAGCGTATGACACAACTTGGAGATTTGGCATCTTAAAAGATTTGCATAGCCCTGGTCTTAGGGGACGACTCCCCATTTTTATTAAAAACTTTTTAGCCAATCGATCTTTCCAAGTTCGTGTGGGATCCTCACTCTCTCGTTCCTTTAGCCAAAAGGAAGAAGTACCACAGGGATCAGTTTTAAGTGTCACGCTTTTCGCCATCAAAATAAAATCCATCACAGAACAACTTCCTCCAACCGTAAACGGTGCCGTCTATGTTTATGACTTTAGCATATTTTGTCAGTGATGCAACATGAGGGTTATTGAAAGAGAACTGCAGAAAGCCATTGATCGCCTCAATTCCTGGGCACTTGAAAATGGTTTCAGCTTCTCGCCGGAGAAGACCGTTTGCGTACACTTTTGTCGCAAGCGTAATCTTCATCCTGAACCTGAATTAAGGATCGGACAAAATGCTATTCCAGTAGCGGCGGATACAAAATTTTTGGGACTCGTATTTGATAAAAAGTTGACCTTTCTGCATCACATTCGTCAACTCCGCACAAAGTGTACAAGAGGGCTAAATATTCTCCGCTCTTTCTCCTCTACATCTTGGGGAGCAGACCGATGTACCCTCCTTCGGCTTTACCGTGCACTTGTACGATCCAGACTAGATTACGGGTCCCTGGTATACAATTCGGGCAGAGACAGTGTACTTCGTTGGCTGGATCCTGTCCATCATCAGGCACTCCGTACCGCTATTGGAGCATATCGAACATCTCCTGTCCAGAGCTTATACGTCGAAGCAAACGAACCGCCGTTATCGCTTCGAGGTAAGCAGTTGTCTCTAAACTACGTTTTCAAACTGAAATCCCTGCCAGACCAACCTACGTGGCTATCCGTTTTTGAGCTACGATGGGAAAATTTGTACAACACCCGTAAGACTGCCAACCGACGTTTTGGTATTCGTCTTCAAGAGCTACTCAAAGAATTTAATATCAAGGTAGACAAGGTTGCCCAAACACCAAAGCAACCCTTTCCACCCTGGCATGCTCGTGTTCCAACATGTGACTTATCCCTCAGAAATTGGGGAATGTCGGACACTCCATCATCTGTCTACCTGCAGCTTTTTTCAGCACACCGAGCTGAATATTCTGACTTCGCTCTAGTTTACACAGACGGCTCGAAGGCGGAATCATATGTGGGATCTGCCGCTGTCTTTACAGACAGCACTACATCGGAGCAGATTCCCTCTGAATGCAGCATATTTACTGCAGTGCTGCATGCTATAGAGTTAGCCTTGGATCACATTAGTGAATGCCGATACCAACGGTTCATTTTATATTCCGACTCTCTTAGCATGTTACAGGCTTTAATATCTGTCAGATATAATCCTCATCCAGTTCTGTCTAGTATTCAGCAGAAGATTCACTTCCTCCTTGGACGTGAATATGATATCCGCTTCTGCTGGATTCCCAGCCACATTGGGATTAGGGGAGATGATTTGGCTGACGCCGCAGCCAAATCAGCAATTCCCAATAATAACTGCTGCCTGTCAGTCCCCTATACAGACTACAGGCAAATAATAAACCAAAACATACACTCCCAATGGCAGGATTTGTGGAATGGACAGACGGACAGACTGGGAATAAACTATATCGTATAAAGCCTGTAATTGAACCGTGGCAGTCTACTCTGCGCAGGAATCGTAAGGAGGAAGTTGTTCTTGCCCGGACCCGCATAGGACACAGTCATTTAACTCATTCGTTTTTGCTGAGGGCTGATGACCCTCCTATGTTTGTGTCCTGTGGCACAATTATAACGATTAGACACCTTTTAATTGACTGTCCAGATTTTAGCAATATCCGTTTTAACGCTTTTAACCATCTGACTGAGCCGTATACACACAATCAGATTTTATCCGACAATGACAACGTGTCTGCTCTTTTTAGCTATTTTAAATCAATAAAAGTTTTTAATTGTATTTAATTTATGCGATTGTTACGTCTTTATTGATTTATTTTTTATATCTTTGTTATTATATATCTGGACATGGTGGCCTTACTAATTAGGTCACCGAGAATTTAAAATTTTTAAATATTACCTAGTCTTGGCGCATTATAGCCGTAGTTGCTAATGCGCCAAAAAAACCCAGAGAAACAACAAACAAACATCTTACAATGAAACGTATTCTTGTTGAGTGTATTTTGTACACCACTGCCCGCCAAGTCTCATTTACCTGTCTTCCAAATCTTAAAGAAGCTCTGACACTCTACCACATCATAAGCAACGATGCTAATCTGCTGTAATTTTTCCATTTTATTAAAGAGATAAAATTATATCACAGTTTTTGACTGATGTGATAACAGTCACTATGCACGTGTAACATTCACTATGCACGTGTAACATTCATAACGTTGATTAGTGCAATATGGCCTAAGTCGCCCTTGCACCAAAACACAACACACAACAACTGAGGCCTCAGTGCGTCCCTATTATTTTTGCACTAATGTAAATTCTTTAGTTGGTGGACGAAATGGCACGCAAAATAGCAATGAAAAATCATTGTTCTTTTCGATATCCCTGCGAATAAGGTTTAAAAGCAAAAAAAAAAAAATAAATGAATCAGGAAGAATATTGCTTCTCGAGTGGAATTTCCCCAGAAATTCGAGGTGTAGAGGTGTACATAAGTGCGTGCAAAAGGAACAGCGATTGCGTATTGTACACCTGCTTATTGACAAGAAGGTCTACAGATTTCTATGCCATATTCTTTCATGGAAGTCTTGGCAGTATGTTTCACCATGGCAGATGTTTATTCACTTGCCTCTTGACGTCATCCTATGACTTTGAAAGCATCCCACTTGCTTAAACAATATGAAAGGAGAATCATATATATCCTCTCATTTCCCCCACTTTTCCTCATTCTCCGGGCTTACTAAGTACCCATAACTCTAATCAGAAATGCGATCCCTCATTTTTTTGCTGATGTCCATATTTGTGGTGATGGTGATGGCGCCACCTCCCGACGTTAGAAACTACACCTTTTACGATTGCTTCATGGACATTCGAAGTCAGTGTAATGGATCGACCAATCTTACCCATTTCTCCCCAACAACCTTCTCCTGGAAACATGATATTGACTCCACTGTTGGAACTCTCTGCTCTGATGAAGACGGCTTTAACTCTTGCAAGGACTATGAGCTCCCGGAGTCTTGTGGGAACTCGTCCTACTCACTAAAGCATACAGTCAAAACAGATGGAACTATCGTTGAAGAAATGATGTGGACTGACCCTAGGACCACCAGAAAGTCGAAGGATATAACAGCCTGCAGCATTATGACAGAAGTTGATGGTGAGAAATGCGAGAAAATTAAAGCAACCGGAGTTTCAAAATATAACATCGAGCGTCAAGAGGACTGTAGCAGCGTGGGGTCCTCTGAGTATAACGGAGTATTTCCCATGAATGGTAAGCTCTGCAACATCACTCATACCGCTAAGTGGCATAGAAAGGACAAACAATTCTGGGGTTGCGGGATGAAATGAACAACATCTTAAGGTACTGTTGTTAACGTACTTTATATTCTGTGATTCGTTTAGGAATTTAAAGACATCAACTAATCTGTATTTTCCTCATAATCCACTCGGAAAAATAAATAGTTGATTAAACTTGATTGCTTTATTTTGTTGTCTTGTGTTTAGTGCCCACATAATACAGATTTTGTTTACTCAATGACACGTACTTTTAAAAATTCTCTGCATTTTTCATTTCTGTAATTGGTGAAAAGGAAATACAGTTGCATTGTGCAGGAATTAAGAAATAATCGTAAGAATTTTAATTTGTAATTAAAAATCTTACAATCCCAGTTGATTATCTAATGTCTATTTGTTTCATGAGTAGTGTTAGACAAGTACAGGGCCAGAATATGCGAATATACACAGGGATCCAAGAACAAAGCGGGATACAGGGTCAGAATATGTCAATACCCAGATGGATCCAAGAAGAATGTGGGATACATATTCTTCTCGGATGCATCAGCCCTAACTGTGAGTGAGCGCGGATTGAATTTATTGGGTTGAGCCCTTCCAGATGCCAACATTAGGCAAAGTCCTATGACCCACTCCTCTGAGTTTAGCACTTCCATTCAAATATATACAGATGGATCCAAAATTGGTAATAAAGTTGTTACCTGTAGTATTACCAAATGTCACCATCTCCAGACAGCTTCCGTGTGAATGCAGTACTTATACCTCAGAATTATACGCCATTGTTCTAGCCCTAGAGAATATCAAAGAAGACTCGTGTACCAAATCCATCATATATACGGATTCGTTAAGTGCTGTTAATGCACTACAGTGTAAATTCTTGCCTAGTCATCCGCTGGTACAAAACATTTGGGCACAGCTACTAGAACTTCACGGACATGGACAGCTAGTAATATTTTGTTGGATCCCTAGACACGTCGGAATACCAGGAAACGAGCAGGCAGATTTAGCTGCTAAATGTGCTACAAATGTGACACCATCTAATTTCAGGACTCCTTATATTGACCATAAATCCATTATCAAACAGATGTATAAACAACAGTGGACACGCATGTGGCAAGGTCAAGCAAATAATAAACTTCTTGAAATCAAGAGAGAACCCAAGCAATGGCAATCCAGTCTGAGACGAAACAGAAAGGAAGAAATCATCCTAGCCGGATTACGCATTGGTCATACATTCCTCACTCATAGCTACCTACTAAAAAACGATGATCCTCCACAATGCAGCAACTGCTTATATTCATTGACAGTAAAACATATCATCCTGGAATGCCCGCTATATCTGAAAGAATAGAAAACTGCTTTCTTCTCTCATTTTTCATAACTCCAGCCAGTTATCATTACAGTGTGTTCTAGGAGATCGTGAGGATATGGAAAAATCCATATCCTCACGATCATTTTTCTCTTCCTAAAATTGATAAATAAATATCACAATGTATGAACTATATCACGCGTAAGACAAACTAAGAAGATATTAGACAGTAATCAGTGCATTATAGCCTAAGTTGCTGATGCACCAACAAATTTAACAACAACAACAACAACATTGGGTTGAGCAGCGCTGTTAATGTTTTGCATAAAAAAAAAAAAAAAGAAAAATAATACGATTGATGATATAATAGATTAGATCCTGAAGAATTGGACTGTTTGGAATGGTTCACAGACATCTCCAAACGCGTGCATTTTTTGGGTATGAAAATTATTATTGTATTGAGGACAGTTTCTTTGTTTCCAGGATGAAAATAAAGGAACATTTTTAATTTTTTGTTACAATAAGTATTTTATCACCAATAAAGAATAATACATCCACAGCGTGCAACATTATCATTTACATAAAATAAAAATTCTATGAACTAAGAAATTCTCAGCACAATACAAAAATATTTTCAGGATTAATAAGTTGATAAACCGCATTTTACGCCCCTCGACGTGGGCACCTGTACGTGGTGAGGGGACCTCCCAGTGATGCTGCTGGTTTTCCATATTAGCATCACTGGATCCAACGCCCATACCTTGGTTACAGGATTACACCATTGGAATCCGGTGTGTGCAGCCGTGCGCCGCGACCCGTGGAATGCGGAAAGGGGGATCCTGCTGGTTGAGGGGCCCAGCCTTAATACACCACTTTGGCCCCTGCTTCGACAAGACGGGTGGTCCCGGACCGGCTCGACTGGGATCAATCGGCGGGTGGTTTTATACTGCTAGGGTCAACTGCGTTCCAATAAGTCTCCTTCCCTTTGGTCCTGGGACGGGTATAAAGACTTATTGGTAACGTGGGTATGGTGTTCTAAGCGAACTCGGCGTCCCATTCGTGTACGCAGTACCTGCTAGTTCACGAGTGGGCGTCCCCTCATAGGGCTCCGTGGTGGGTGAGGTACTTAGGCATCAGGCATTTTCTCTTTACTCCTATGAGTAATTCAAATAATATTTCTTCTGGGGCCCCAACAAGGCCCCTACCTAATCGAGATCATGAAGCAGAAAACACCGCTGCAAAAAGAGCCAGAACTGAGGATACACCACCACCACCATTAGTGACACCGCTTTTCCTCATTCTCCATTCCACCGGAGAGCAGTCAGTTGGAAAGATGTCACCCTTCTTCATCCAGAAAGGATTAGAGGGGTTGGCAGGGTCACATAAATCAGTAAAACGACTGCGTTCTGGCGACCTTCTGGTCGAAGCTTCTACAACCAAGCACGCAGAAAAAATCATAAAGTCTACATCCATAGGGGAAATACCTATCATTGTAACCTCCCATAAAACATTGAACTCTTCAAGAGGTGTCATTTCAGAGTGGTACCTTCTTCATGTTTCTGAAGAAGAGATCTGCTCTGAAATAAAAGACAAAGGAGTGACAGCTGTCAAGAGAATATAGATACGAAACGACGGGAATCTCGTCCCTACCCGAGTTCTCATCCTCACGTTTAACACCCCACCGCCTCCAAGTTCCATCAAGGCAGGATATCTAAACTGCCCAGTGAGGATTTATATCCCCCCCACCGCCTCCAAGTTCCATCAAGGCAGGATATCTAAACTGCCCAGTGAGGATTTATATCCCAAACGCACTGCGGTGTTTTAGATGCCAAAAATACGGCCACTCACAAACATCTTGTCGTGGTAACTCTGCCTGTGCTAGATGTGGTGTTAAAGACCACGAGATCAAGGAATGTTCAGCTACAGAACCCATCTGTATCAATTGCCAAGGAGAGAACCCCGCCTGCTCTAGAGCATGCCAGCGGTGGAAGGATGAAAAAGAAATACAAAAACTGAAAACAGAGCTGAATATCTCCTACCCAGAGGCCAGAAAACGTATCCAACCAGTAAATAGCGGGACACCTTCATATGCCCAGAAGGTTTCTGCTAAGTGCACTGTCGGAATACAAACTGAGATGACTATACCACCAAGATGGTCATTCACCCCGATTGCACACTATTTATTGAGTTCACAAAAGCCCATCAAAAAAACACAGTCAGTTGCCTCTCCTATATCCGTACCTCCTAGTGCTCCACCACTACCAAAACCAAGTCGTAAAGAGCCTCAAGTAACAACAGGAACAATGGATGTAGAGAACAAGGAGGTACATGATGAATCAGTCTTGGAACTCTTTGCGGAGGAAGAAATGGACCCGGAGCAGCGTCCATTCTTCCCCAAAAACAGATAAAGCCAAGACTGATAAAAGTAAGCCCTCAGCACCTCGGAAGCCGCCTGATGGACCCACCCAGCCAAAATAATGGCTAAATTCCTATAATGGAATTGTCGTGGATTCCCGCGAAATACTGATGACATCAAGGCCCCCTCCTTCAAAAGCACGAGCCAGTTTGCTTTTGCTTGCAGGAAACTTATCTAAAAGCAAATGATGATCCCACCATATATAACATCACAATTTGTCGTAAGGATAGTATTGCGGATGGTCCTGCTCATGGAGGAGTGACTATCCTTGTGAGTAATCAGACCCAAGTTCAGCCCTTGCTAATTACAACCAGCATAGAGTCTGTTGCAATTCGCCTTACAGTGGGATCTCTATTAACGGTCTGCTCTATTTATTTGCCACCTGGGACTGACACCTCCAAGGAAGACCTTGATGATCTTCTTGCGCAGTTGCTTCCCCCTTTTTTACTTCTCGGGGATTTTAATGGACATAACACCCTGTGGAGTAATGCTAACATCAATGGAAGGGGACGAGTCATAGAGCATATGCTAAATGACAATGACATTTTCCTTCTAAATATTGGAACAAATACCTTCTTCCACATGCCTACTCGTACTTTTTCTGCCATTGATCTCTCTATCTGCTCACTTTCTCTACTCCCTTCACTCACTTGGGAAGTGAAGGAGAATCCATACGGAAGTGATCACTTCCCTGTGATAACACCGTTACACAGTGAAAGACCATGTCTTCCCTTCAGGTTACCACCGTGGAAGATTGATCAGGCTGACTGGACTGCCTTCTAACATCAGGCAAATTTTGAACTCAGTACAGTCAGTCAGGAGCCTATCAATGACGCAGTAACGTACATCACAGAAATCATTGTCCAAGCAGCTGCGAATGCTGTTCCAAAAACATTTGCCCGGTTTCCACCATTTCCCAAACCTTGGTGAAATTCACAATGCACAGCAGCAAAAAAGGCTCAAAACAAAGCTTTGGGGATATTCCGCCGATATCCTACCACTGTTAATCTAATAGCCTTCAAGCGTGCACGAGCCAAAGAACGCTACACTCGCCGTCAGAGTCAAAAGGTATCATGGATCCGTTTTACATCATCTATTAACCAGGCTACCAATTCTAAGGTAGTCGGGGATAAAATCCGGGAAATGAAGGGAAAATATATATCCCACCCTTCTTCAATCCTAGATTATAATGGATACGCTATTGCAGATCCAACTGCAATAGCCAGTGCTCTTGGGGAAACATTCTCTAACATCTCTGCAACATCTTCGTATTCCCCAGAGTTCCTGGTCCTGAAACATAAACTGGAAAAACAAGCACTTAATTTTAAGTCCAAGGGCCTCTATCCCTACAACGGGGCGTTCACTATAGAGGAACTGAAAAGAGCCCTCATTCTTTCCAAAGCAAGTGCTGTTGGAACAGATGGCATCCATTATGAAATGATTAAACATCTTTCACCAAAATCTATGGATTGTCTGCTCCTTCTGTATAACAAAATCTTTACTGTAGGGCAGTTTCCGGACTCCTGGCGAAAGGGAATCGTTCTTGTCTTTCGTAAGCCAGAAAAGGATCCAAAAGTCACCATCAGTTATCGTCCTATCGCTCTGACTAGCTGTCTGGGCAAAATCCTGGAGAGAATTGTTAATTCTCGTTTAATATGATATCTCGAAACAAATGACCTTCTCTCCAACATCCAGTGCGGCTTCCGAAGGAACCGGTCCACTCTGGACCATCTTATTAGATTGGAAGCATCAATCCGGGATGCTTTCCTAAAACGCGAACACTTGGTGTCGGTGTTCTTTGACATGGAGAAAGCGTATGACACAACTTGGAGATTTGGCATTTTAAAAGATTTACCTAGCTTAGGCCTGAGAGGGCATCTCCCCTTTTTTATTCAAAACTTTTTAACCAATCGATCGTTCCAAGTTCGTGTGGGATCCTCACTCTCTTGCTCCTTTAGCCAAGACGAGGGTGTACCACAAGGATCAGTATTAAGTGTCACGCTTTTTGCCATCAAAATAAATTCCATCACAGAACAACTTCCTCCAACTGTAAACAGTGCCCTCTTTTTTGATGACCTTAGGAATTTTTTCAGTCGTGCAACATGAGGGTTATTGAAAGACAAGTGCAGAAAGCCATTGATCACTTTAATTCCTGGGCACTTGCTAATGGCTTCAGGTTCTCGCCGGAGAAGACCGTTTGCATACACTTTTTGTCGTAAGCGTAATTTTCATCCTTTGGCCCCGGGTGCCAAGCGAGTGTGACTGAGCGATTTCTCTGTGCTATTACTGCGATTTTCCAAGAGTGATATATAGTTAATTTACGTTCTTGTCGTTAATAAATTTATTCATTTAAAAACAGCTCTTGTAACAAAAACACTTGTACAGAGCAAGAAAGGAAAGGCACCTTTCTTTATTTCTTCTAGTTTACTACTAACCACTTACTACTTTTCGCTTGGTCACACCAGGCACTGCTCCTGCCTCCCCGTGGCGGGGCCGGTAACCTTGGCAGAAAAGTCCATCTGCCAGGGGCTAAGAGGAGCCAACATGGAACAAAATATGTTTCCAAATTTAGAGCCGTCAAGCTGTCGGCCAACCACAGAAAATGACCATGATTCGTCGCAAGCAAAGAGGTTGAAAACCAATCCCTCGGCGACAGACTTACCTGCATTCTTAATAATGCACTCACTATCTGAACAGCCTCTCAGTAAGCTATCCCCCTTTTTAATTCAAAAACATCTGGAAAGTATTGCAGGGTCTCCCAAGACGGTTAAGAGACTGCAATCAGGGGATTTACTTATTGAAACTCTGGATAGCAGGCACTCTGAGAAATTACTAAAAAAGACAACTTTCGCTGGTATTCCAGTGAAAGTAACTCCACATGCAACCCTAAATACATCAAAGGGTGTAATATCTAGTTGGGACCTGATGAATGTGTCGGAGGAAGAAATTAAAGAAGAGCTTCAGGAGCAAAATGTAATAGCTGTAAAAAGAATAATGATAAAAAAAGAAAATATTCTCACACCCCAGAAATATCAATCTTACCTTCAACAGTCCAATCCTACCCTCATCAGTAAAAGCTGGGTATCTACTTTGCCGCACTCGTCCTTTCATACCAAAACCGTTGAGATGTTATAAATGCCAAAAGTATGGCCACTCTCAAACGACATGCAGAAGCAACCCAGGTTGTCCCAACTGTGGATACTCCGATCACATTCAAAGTGATTGTGTGGCGAAAGAAAAGATATGTCCCAACTGCAAAGGGAACCATCCGGCCTACTCTAAGACATGCGACAGGTGGAAAACAGAGAAAAAAATTGTGAAATATAAAGTTGAAAACAGAATTAGTTATCAGGAGGCTAGAAAATTAATTGCACCGAGTATACCTAACCGTACCTATGCCAATATTACAAAAAAATACCAAACCATTGCCACACAAACCGATGTTACCGTTCCTTCAACCACTTCCATCTCTGACTGGGCTCGAGCTGTCCTCTCTCAGCAACAGTCCAGTGCCGTTAAGCACTCAGACCAAGCAAATAATACGCCTCTCACAATACCAGCAAAATCTCAATCTCCGCCAGTGAATGCCACTACAAATAAAGATAGTTCGACTTTGAAAAAGATTATCCAGGACAAATCGATGGAGGCAGAGTATCCACCCAAACAGGAAGATCCAATTCTGGAAATATTTGCTGAAGAAGAGATGGACACTGGTCGCCCTTCCTTCCCGAAAAGAGACAAACCAAAGCCAGAACGCCATAAGACAGCCACGTCAGGTACAGCTTCTTCCTCTAAATTCAAATAATGTCCAACATCTTACAATGGAATTGCAGAGGCTTTCGTGGAAACATTGACGACATCCGTTATTTAATTAATCGCTACTCTCCAGTTGGTTCCCCTCGACGTGGGCACCTGTACGTGGTGAGGGGACCTCCCAGTGACGCTGCTGGACTTCCAGACAAGCATCACTGTGATCCAACGCCCACAGCCTAGGTTCCGGGCTTACATCAATGGAATCCGGCGTGTTTGCCGTGCGCTGCGACCCGTGGAAATTCGGAAAGGGGGATCCTGGTGGTTGAGGGGCCCAGCTTCAATACACCACTTTGGCCCCTGCTTCGACAAGACGGGTGGTCCTGGAAGGCCCGGCTAGGATCAATCGGCTAGTAGGCTCGCCTGCGAGGGTCAACCGTGTCAATGCCACGCCCCTACCCTCATGGTCCGAGGGACAGGATTCAGGCTGGCAGCGGTGCGGGTATAGTGTCTGGGTAGCCCTGGCGTCCCACTCCTGAGCGCATTTATTGCATGCCGGGTAGTGGGCGTCCCTTTGGGCTCCGTGGTGGGTGGGGAGCCCGGGCACTGAACCATCTAAAAAACTTCATGAATCCTGAGAAACTTACTTCTTCAGGGGCCCCAACCCGGTCCCTATCTGAAAATTTAGACGGAGAATCAGATAGCATTATTGCTAATAAGAGGCAGCGAACTGAATTACCATCAGGTCCTATCCCGCGGTTTTTAATCATGCACTCCACCAATGAAAAACCGATTGGAAAAATGTCACCTTTCTTTATACAGAAAGGATTAGATGGGTTAGTAGGTTCACCCAAATCAGTTAAGAGGCTCCGCTCTGGAGACCTCTTAATTGAAACTAAAAATGACAAGCAATCCGAACATCTACTCCGAGTAACATCAATCGGAGGAATCCCTATAACGGTGACACCACACAGAACACTCAATTCATCGAGAGGTGTCATTTCGGAGTGGGACCTTCTCGACGTCACCGAGGAGGAAATCTGCTCCGAATTAAAACCACAGGGAGTCATTGCCGTCAAGAGAATCACTGCGCGAAGGGATGGAAAAATAGTTAAAACCAGGAGCGTTATCCTGACTTTTAACTCTCCTAAACCTCCTGACGAGATCAAAGCTGGATATATCAATTGTTCAGTGCGTCCATACGTTCCGAACCCTTTACGGTGTTTTAAATGCCAGAAGTATGGACACTCTCGATTGGCCTGCCGTGGAGTCCTTGCATGCGCACGATGCGGTGCAAAGGACCACGAAACAACAGCATGTTCAGCCGCAAAACCCACCTGTATTAACTGTGAGGGCGAACATCCGGCCTACTCACGAGCATGCCAGAGGTGGAAAGAAGAAAAAGAAATTCAACGGCTGAAGGCAGAGCTAAATATATCATACCAGGAGGCAAGGAAATCGGTCAAACCCCTGAATATCAACAGACCTACCTACGCCCAGAAGGTAGCAGGGAGATGTTCCGTCGGAACTCAGACGGACATGACCATTCCTCCAAAGGAGTCTTTCACTCCCATCGCGCGGTATCTCTTAAGTTCGCAAAAACCTACACAGAAGGACCAATCAGCTGCCACTCCTATATCGGTACCTCCTAATGCTCCACAATTAACAAAGGTAATAACGAAAGAAAAGAATAAGAAAGGGGAAGTCCCCCCTAATTCCCAAGAAAAGATGGATGTCGAACAGAAGGAGGTACCCGAAGAATCAGTCTTGGAACTCTTTGCGGAGGAGGAAATGGACACGGGAGAGCGTCCATTCTTCCCCAAAAAATACAAATCCAAGACCGATAAAAGTAAGCCCTCAGCACCTCAGAAGCCGCCAGATGGACCCACCAAGCCAAAATAATGGCTAAATTCCTACAATGGAATTGTCGTGGATTCCGGCGAAATATTGATGACATCAAGGCCCTCCTGCAAAAGCACGAGCCAGTTTGCTTTTGCTTGCAGGAGACATATCTAAAGGCAAATGACAATCCCAGGATGCATAACACCACAATTTTTCGTAAGGATAGAATTGCGGATGGCTCTGTACATGGGGGAGTGGCTATCCTTGTGGGTAACCAGACCCCAGTGCAGCCCTTACTAATTAGAATTAGAATAGAGGCTGTTGCAATTCGCCTTACGGTGGGATTTTTATTAACTGTGTGCTCTATCTATTTGCCACCTGGGACTGACATCTCCCAGGCAGACCTTGATGATCTTCTAACGCAGCTGCCTCCCCCTTTCTTACTTCTCGGGGATTTTAACGGGCATAACACCCTGTGGGGTAGTGCTAACATCAACGGAAGGGGACGAGTCATAGAGCGTATGCTCAATGACAATGACCTTTCCCTTCTAAATACTGGAAAAAACACCTTCTTCCACATGCCTACCAGTACCTTTTCTGCCATTGATCTCTCTATCTGCTCCCCTGCTCTACTCCCTTCACTCACTTGGGAGGTGCAGGAGAATCCATACGGAAGCGATCACTTCCCTGTGATAACCTCGTTACACAGCGGGAGACCATGTCTTCCCTACAGGTTACCACGGTGGAAGATTGATCAGGCTGACTGGACTTCCTTCCAACATCAGGCAAATTTTGATCTTAGCACAGTCAGTCAGGAGCCTATCAATGATGCAGTTAAGTACATCACAGAAAATATTGTCCAAGCAGCTGCGAATGCTGTTCCAAAAACATCTGCCCGGTTTCCACCATTTCCCAAACCTTGGTGGAACTCACAATGCACAGCGGCAAAAAAGGCTCAAAACAAAGCGTGGGGGATATTCCGCCGATATCCTACCACGAACAACCTTATAGCCTTCAAACGTGCACGAGCCAAAGCACGCCACATCCGTCGTCAGAGTCAAAAGGAATCGTGGATCCGTTTTACGTCATCTATTAACCAGTCTACCAACTCTAAGGTAGTCTGGGATAAAATCCGGAAAATGAAGGGAAAATATACATCTCCCCCTTCTTCAATCCTAGATTATAATGGATGTGCTATTGCAGATCCAACTGCAATAGCCAATGCTCTTGGGGAAACATTCTCCAAGATCTCTGCAACATCTTCGTATTCCCCAGAGTTTCTGGTCCTGAAATATAAAATCGAAAAACAGGCACTTAGCTTTAAATCTAAGAGCATTTATCCCTACAACGGGGATTTCACTATTCTGGAACTGAAAAGGGCCCTCGCTCTTTCCAAAGCAAGTGCCGTTGGACCAGATGGCATCCTTTATGAAATGATTAAACATCTTTCATCAAAATCTATGGATTGTCTGCTCCTTCTGTATAACAGAATCTTTACTGAAGGGCAGTTTCCGGACTCCTGGCGAAAGGCTATCGTTCTTGCCTTTCCTAAGCCAGGAAAGGATCCAAAAGTCACCACCAATTATCGTCCTATTGCTCTGACTAGCTGTCTGTGCAAAATCCTGGAGAGAATGGTTAAATCTCGCTTAATATGGTATCTCGAGTCAAATGACCTTCTCTCCAATATCCAGTGCGGCTTCCGAAGGAACCGGTCCACTTTGGACCATCTTATTAGATTGGAAGCATCCATCCGGGATGCTTTCCTAAAACGCGAACACTTGGTGTCTGTGTTCTTTGACATGGAGAAAGCGTATGACACAACTTGGAGATTTGGCATATTAAAAGATCTGCATAGCCTAGGCCTTAGGGGGCAACTCCCCATTTTTATTAAAAACTTTTTGGCCAATCGATCTTTCCAAGTTCGTGTGGGATCCTCACTCTCTCGTCCCTTCGGCCAAGAGGAGGGAGTACCACAAGGATCAGTATTAAGTGTCACGCTTTTTGCCATCAAAGTCAATTCCATCACAGAACAACTTCCTCCAACTGTAAACTGTGCCCTCTATTTTGATGACTTTAGCATATTTTGTCAGTCATGCAACATGTGGGTTATTGAAAGACAACTGCAGAAAGCCATTGATCGTCTTAATTCCTGGGCACTTGCTAATGGCTTCAGGTTCTCGCCGGAGAAGACCGTTTGCGTACACTTTTGTCGCAAGCGTAATCTTCATCCTGATCCTGAATTAAAGCTCGGACAAAATGCAATTCCAATAGCAGCGGACACAAAATTCTTGGGACTCGTACCTCGTACCTGGATCACATCCGTCAACTCCGCACAAAGTGCACAAGAGGGCTGAATATTCTGCGCTCTCTTTCCTCAATATCTTGGGGTGCGGATCGATGCACCCTACAACGCATCTACCGTGCACTTGTACGATCCAGACTAGATTACGGGTCCCTGGTATACAGTTCGGCCAGAGACAGCGTACTTCGGAGGCTGGATCCTGTCCATCATCAGGCTCTCCGTATCGCTATTGGAGCATTTCGAACATCTCCAGTCCAGAGCTTATACGTCGAAGCTAACGAACCACCGTTATCACTTCGACGTAAGCAGTTGTCTCTAAAGTATGCCTTAAAACTGAAATCCCTGCCAGACCATCCTACGTGGCCATTCGTTTTTGAGCCACGATGGGAAAATTTATGCAATACTCGTAAGACTGCCAATCGTCCATTTGGTATTCGTTTCCAAGAGCTACTCAAAGAACTTAATATCAAGGTAGACAAGGTTGCCCAAACATCAAAGCAACCCTTTCCACCCTGGCATGCTCGTGTCCCGACATGCGACTTGTCGCTTAGAAACTGGGGAAAGTCGGACACGCCATCGTCTGTCTACCTGCAGCTTCATTCAGCACACCGAACTGAATATTCCGACTTCGCGCCAGTCTACACAGACGGTTCGAAGTCAGACTCATATGTGGGATCTGCTGCTGTCTTTACAGACAGCACTATCTCAGAGCAGATTCCCTCTGATTGCAGCATATTTACTGCAGAGCTGCACGCTGTAGAGTTAGCCTTGGATCATATTAGTAAATGCCAATACCAACGTTTCATTTTATATTCCGACTCTCTTAGCACGTTACAGGCTTTAATATCTGTGAGGTATAATCCTCATCCAGTTCTGTCTAGCATTCAGCAGAAGATTCACGTTCTCCATGAACGCGAATATGACATCCGCTTCTGCTGGATTCCCAGCCACATTGGGATTAGGGGAAATGATTTGGCTGACGCCGCAGCCAAATCAGCAGTTCCCAATAATAACCGCCGCCTGTCAGTCCCCTATACAGACAACAGGCAAATAATACACCAAAAGATATATGCCCAATGGCAGGATTCGTGGAATAGACAGACTGCGAATAAATTATATCATATAAAGCCTGTTATTGAACCGTGGCAGTCTAGTCTGCGCAGGAATCGTAAGGAGGAAGTTGTTCTTGCCCGGACCCGCATAGGACACAGTCATTTGACTCATTCGTTTTTGCTGAGGGCTGATGACCCTCCTATGTGTCAGTCCTGCGGCACAGTTTTAACTATCAGACACCTTTTAATCGATTGTCCAAATTTTAGGAATATCCGTTTTACCGCTTTTAATCATCTGACTGAACCTTATACACTCAGTCAGATTTTATCCGACAATGACCATGTGTCTGCTGTCTTTAGCTATTTTAAATTAATAAAAGTTTTTAATTGTATCTGAAATGTATACGTTATTGTTATTTCTTTATTAATTTATTTTTTAGCTATTTGTTATTATATACCGTGACGCGGTCGCCTAACCAATTAGGTCACCGAGAGCTTAAATTTTTATGTTACCTCTTCTTGGCGCATTATAGCCTCAGCTGCTGATGCGCCAATAAAACACAAACAAACAAACAAACAAACAAACAAACCCGTAAGACTGCCAGTCGTCCTTTTGGTATTCGTCTCCAAGAGCTACTCAAAGAACTTAATATTACGGTAGACAAGGTTGCTCAAACACCAAAGCAACCCCTTCCACCCTGGCATGCTCGTGTTCCAACATGTGACTTGTCCCTCAGAAATTGGGGAAAGTCGGACACTCCATCGTCTGTCTACCTGCAGCTTTATTCAGCACACCGAGCTGAACATTCTGACTTCGCGCCAGTTTATACAGACGGTTCGAAGTCGGAATCATATGTGGGATCTGCTGCTGTCTTTACAGACAGCACTACATCGGAGCAGATTCCCTCTGAATGCAGTATATTCACTGCAGAGCTGCATGCTATAGAGTTAGCCTTGTATCACATTAGTGAATGCCAATACCAACGGTTCATTTTATACTCTGATTCTCTCAGCGTGTTACAGGCTTTAATATCTGTAAGATATAATCCTCATCCAGTTCTGTCTAGTATTCAGCAGAAAATTCACTTCCTCCTCGGATGTGAATATGATATCCGCTTCTGCTGGATTCCCAGCCACATTGGGATTACAGGGAATGATTTGGCTGACGCCGCAGCCAAATCAGCAATTCCCAATAAAAACTGCTGCCTGTCAGTCCCCTATACAGACTACAGGCAAATAATACACGAGAAGATGCACTCCCAATGGCAGGATTTGTGGAATAGACAGACTGGAAATAAACTATATTGTATAAAGCCTGTTATTGAACCGTGGCAGTCTAGTCTGCTCAGGAATCGTAAGGAGGAAGTTGTTCTCGCCCGGACGCGCATAGGACACAGTCATTTGACTCATTCGTTTTTGCTGAAGGCCGGTGATCCTCCTATGTGTGAGTCCTGTGGCATAGTTTTAACTATTAGACACCTTTTAATTGATTGTCCCAATTTTAGGAATTTCCGTTTTACCGCCTTTAATCATCTGACTGAGCCGTATACACTCAGTCAGATTTTATCCGACAATGACCATGTGTCTGCTGTTTTTAACTATTTTAAATTAATAAAAGTTTTTAATTGTATCTAAAATGCCTCCGTTATTGTTATTTTTTATTGATTTATTTTTAGCTATTTGTTATTATATACCGTGACGTGGTGGCCTAACCAATTAGGTCAACGAGAGCCAAAAAAAAAAAATTTTATTTTACCTGTTCTTGGCGCATTATAGCCTCAGTTGCTGATGCGCCAATAAAATACAAACAAACAATCCAGTTGGTTTCTGCCTGCAAGAAACCTATTTAACTCCTCAAATTTCCATTTCCGTCAAAAACTACTCGGTCTATAGGCGAGATCGGAATACATCCGATTCTGCTCGAGGTGGTGTAGCTATTTTAATTAGTACAAGGATTCCAGCTAAGCAAATTACTCTCCAAACCCAAATCGAAGCTGTCGCTGTGCGTCTGATTACTCAAACTGCATTAACTCTAGTCTCAGTTTATCTCCCACCAAACCATGCTTACACTTATAATGATCTTAAAGAACTTTTACTGCAGCTACCCTCTCCTATCTGCCTGCTAGGGGATTTCAACGGCCACCACCCTTTATGGGGTTCATCTAAATTAGACAGACGCGGCAGATTGATTGAAACTTTACTGGAAAAAGAAAACCTCACTCTTCTTAACAGTGGCTCGCACACCCATATACAGTTACCCAATGGACAGACTTCTGCCATTGACCTATCGATTTGCTCCCCGATACTGTTTTCAGCTATGCAATGGTCCACCCTGGATGATCCCATGGGCAGTGATCATTTTCCAATTGTTTGTAATCTGTTTACTACCCAACCACAATTACAACATCCCTGTAGGAAATGGAAATTCTCTAAAGCCAATTGGGCGAAATTTCAGTCAGCAATCACTCTTGACAAAAAAACTATTCAACTACAGCCCATTGATGAAGTTACTGATTATATTACATCCCGCCTTTTAGTTGCAACTAAGTACTCAACTCCGTTATCAAATCCCCCGTCCCGACGGCATTTCAATTACTGGTGGAACGAAGAGTGCACAAAAGCAAAGAAGGAAAAAAATAAAGCATTTAATTTATTCCATCGATCTCCAACCACAGCTAATCTAATTAGCTACAAGAAACTAAGGGCAAAGGCGCGTTACATTCAAAAGCAGGCCAAGAAAGATTCTTGGACTAGGTTCGCATCAACTATCAATAGGAACACTGACTCCAGACTAATATGGAAAAAAATTAGGCAGCTTTCTGGGAAGTTTCCAACTGTTCCTTCCCCGATTCTCTCCTGCAATGGGCAAGAACTCTCTGCTCCTGTAGATATAGCCAATGCCTTGGGCAAAACTTTTGCTGAAATATCGGCTGCATCAAACTACACTCCAAAATTCCAGAAAATTAAGACTGCCAAAGAACAGAGACCTATCAACTTTCGAACCTCACTGTCACTTCCATATAATCAGCCTCTGCAATATTGTGAACTTTTACAGGCCATCAGAACAACACGAAACAGTGCCTCTGGGCCAGATGGCATATATTATGTCATGCTGCAGCATATCGATGAGAAAAACTTACAAATGATTCTAATCTTTTTTAACCGGATCTTCCTGGAAAATATCTATCCAACCTCTTGGCACCACGCTACAGTATTGGCATTTTTGAAACCTGGAAAAGATCCCTCCAGTTCTGATAGTTACAGACCAATATCACTGTCAAGTTGCCTTGGTAAAATTCTCGAAAAAATGATCCATAGTCATAGTCGACTCACTTGGATCATTGAAACTCAACATCTACTGAGTAATTGTCAACATGGCTATCGCAAAAACAGGTCATCCCTAGATCTGATGATCAAGGCGGAATCTGAAATTCGCAATGCCTTTGTGAAAAACGAACACCTAGTCATGGTCTCCATTGATATAGAGAAGGCATTTGATACTACCTGGCGGTATGGCATTCTCAGTGACCTATATAATCTTGGTTTACGAGGCAACCTACCCATATTTATTACGAACTTCCTGAAGAGCCGATCTTTCCAGGTGAGATATCAAAATTCCCTTTCTGCTACATTCTCGCAGGAAGAAGGAGTACCACAAGGATCAGTTTTGAGTGCAACCTTGTTTGCCCTTAAAATTGATTCCATTACGAAAGTACTCCCAAATACTGTAGAGGCTTACCTTTACGCTGACGATCTCGCTATTTCTTGCCATTCTCAGAACATGAGATCTATCGAAAGGCAATTGCAGATGTCCCTCAATAAAGTTCAAAAGTGGGCTGAGCTGAATGGATATCGTCTTTCCCCACAGAAAACAGTTGCGATCCACTTTTGCTGTCAACGCAAAATGCATGCAGATCCTGAACTTCGGATTTCAAATTCCACCATTCCGATTGCCAGCAATATGAAATTCTTGGGACTAATCCTGGACAGTAAGCTCAACTTCTTAGATCATGTTAAATTAATACGTACTGCCTGTCTTAAAAAGATCAACATGCTAAGAGCTTTATCTGCCCTCTCTTGGGGAGCAGATCGTACAACTTTGCTGCTCTTATATAGAGCACTGATTAGATCCCGTTTAGACTATGGTTCTCCAGTTTATGATTCTGCCCGAAGGAGTGTGCTACGCTGGCTGGATCCTATTCAACATAATGCATTGCGGATTGCAATTGGTGCATACAGGACATCTCCAACTCAGAGTCTATACATTGAAGCTAATGAGCCCCCTTTGCATCTTCGTAGAAAAATGTTACTACTTAAATATGCAGCCAAAATACAGACTTGCCCTTTGCATCCTATTCAGCCATACCTTTTTAATCAACCACTAGTTAATCTCTATAGAAATAAACCAAGTAAAATCCAACCGGCTGGCCTACGGCTCCTTGAAATATCGCAGAACTGGAATGTTCCTCTCCACAATAGGCAACAGATAAAGAATTACTCTCATCCACCATGGACCACCTTTCCTCAACTGACCTCTGATACCTATTTCCTTAAATGGGGAAAGAATTGCCTACCGGCAGTGACTGTGCAACAACTCCATGCTAGCCATATTCAAACCTATGCCGACTTCTTACCGATATATACGGATGGTTCCAAATCTCTGTCAACTGTTGGAGCAGCAGCAGTGTTTCCCTCTGCTATCATATCAGCTTCTCTTCCACCCGAGTATAGCAACTTTTCAGCAGAACTGTATGCAATACAGTTAGCTCTAGAAAATTTGAATTTACATCCATCTGCAAAATATATAGTTTATACTGACTCTCTCAGCTCAATCAAAGCAATGCAGAATACATCTCAAAAGAATCACCATATTGTAATGAAAATCAGGAGTTTGTTATTGCAGATTTATGATCGTCAACAACTAGTGAAGTTTTGCTGGATTCCAGCACATTCAGGCATAAAAGGGAATGAAGTGGCTGATGTATCTGCCAAAAGTCCAAATTCAGACCTAACTTCTGTCCCTATTCCAGCGCCCGATTATAATACCTTAATTCAAGCAGCATGCCATGCACAGTGGACAGAATTATGGCATAACCAAACGAATAACAAACTTTTCCAGCTGAAACAAAACCCGAAGTTCTGGCATTCCAGCAATCAGACAGTGCGGCGGGAAGAAGTGGTACTCACACGAATGAGAATAGGACACACCCATCTGACACACCTCCACCTACTAATGGGCGATGATCCTCCTCAATGTCCACACTGCTTAGAACATCTAACAGTCAAACACATTCTGATTGACTGTCCGCAGTATCAACAACATCGAGATGCAATACTTCAAAATATGGATAATCATTCAGAAACATTGACATTACATCATGTCATTGGAGAGGATGCAAATATTAACAAACTTTTCTGCTTTTTAAAACAAATCGGAGTGTATCATCTTTTATAAATAGGCTACAGAACTGAAACTAATTTAAACTGGATTATTTTTTAATATTCCTAAGAATAGGCGCACTATAGCCATAGCAGCTAATGCGCCAATAAACACCCATACCACACACACACACACACTCTTCATCCTGAATCCGAATTAAGGCTCGGACAATATGCTAGTCCAGTAGCAGCGAACATAAAATTCCTGTGACACATATTCAATAAAAAACTCACCTTTTTGGATCATATTCGTCAACTCCGCACAAAGTGCACACGTTGGCTTAATATTCTCCGCTCGCTCTCCTCTACATCTTGGGGAGCAGACCGATGTATCCTTCTTCGGCTTTACCGTGCACTTGTGCGATCCAAACTAGACTATGGGTCCCATGTATATTCCTCAGCCAGAGACAGTGTCCTGCGATGGCTGGACCCCGTCCATCATCAGGCTCTACGTATAGCTACTGGAGCATATCGCACATCTCCTGTCCAGAGCTTATACGTCGAAGCAAACGAACCACCGTTATCACTTCGACGTAATCAGTTGTCTTTAAAGTACGCTTTAAAACTGAAATCCCTGCCAGACCATCCTACATGGCCCTTCGTTTTTGAGCCACGATGGGAAAACTTGTACAACACCCGTAAGACTGCCAATCGTCCTTTTGGTATTCGCCTCCAAGAGCAACTCATAGAACTTAATATCAAGGTACACAAGGTTGCCCTTAAACCAAAGCAACCCCTTCCACCCTGGCATGCTCTCTGAGCTCTAGAAAGCGATTTAAAGCGTTCTCCTTTAAAGGAATCACTCTTCTTTTCAGTTCCACATTAGTTTCACTTAAGTTCATAAAACAAACACTGTAGACTTCATCTTACAAGTTGTAAGTCAAGTCAGGAAAGAAAAGACAACTTTCCTTTTAATTTTATTAGAGTTACTAACCCAACTAACCTAACAACCGCTTGGCCACTCGTGGCATTACTCCTGCCTCCCCGTGGCGGGGCCGGTAACCTGAGTGGGAAAGCCAACCCTCAGGGCCAAAAGGAGTATAAAATGGACATAGAAACCTTTCCCTCACTTGATCAGTTGAGATTACCTACTGATCAAGACCAACCCGATCATGACACTTATCAAAATAAAAGACAAAAAACAGATCTATGTCAACAAGATGACCCAGCCTTTCTCCTTATTCATTCTGTATCAGGTTCTCCTGTTAGCAAATTATCCCCATTTCTAATCCAGAAATGCTTGGAAAATGCTGCAGGATCACCGAAGATGGTAAAGCGATTACAATCTGGAGATCTGCTGGTAGAGACAATGAAGCCAAAACACTCGGAAATTTTATTGAAACTGACTACTTTTGGTGGAATTCCCGTGAAAATAACGCCTCATGCCACTCTGAATACATCAAAAGGAGTTATAGCAGAGTGGGATCTAATTGGCATCTCAGAGGATGAAATTGTACAAGAATTGACAGATGAAAAAGTAATACATGCAAAAAGAATATTAATCCGGAAAGATGGAGAATTAAAGCCAACAAGGAACATAACACTGACCTTTAGTACCCCCAACTTACCAACAATGGTTAAAGCAGGGTATCTGAATTGTCGTATACGTCCATATATACCAAATCCCATCAGGTGTTACAAATGCCAGAAATATGGACACTCCCAGGTAGCTTGCCGTGGCACTATGATTTGCCCAAACTGTGGTTCAACAGAACACACTCAAGCTGATTGTACCGTAACCTCCTTCACCTGTCCCAATTGCAAAGGTAACCATCCGGCATATTCAAAAAATTGTGAAATGTGGGGAAAGAAATACAAAAATACAAAACAGAAAACAAAGTAACGTATCAGGAAGCCAAAAAGCACATCATGCAGTTTATGCCAAAACGCACGTATGCACAAGCAACCCAACACAATCATTCTATTGCTACTCAAACTGACATTGCAGTCCCTCCAAACATTTCTTTTGCAGATTGGGCCAGGTCCGTGCTTAATGCTAAGCCACAACCTGCCAAACACAAGCAACTGGAACAAGCAATTAATACACCAATTTCAGTTCCTCCTAATGTGCCTGAAACTAGAAAAAAAGCAGAAAAAACAGTACCTACAGATCATGCTCAGACCAAGAAACAATTCCCTATACATATGGATGTTGACAACAAAACTGACCAAGAAGAAACCATATTAGAACTTCATGCAGAAGAACACATGGATACAGAGAGACCGGTTTTCCCCAAAAAAAGACAGAAATAAATCAGATCGTTATAAACAAACTGCTTCAAAAAAACAGACAGATCAAAACACAACTCCTAAAAGCAAGTAATGCAGCACATACCTCAATGGAATTGCAGAGGCATACGAGCAAATATTGATGATATATATGACCTGGTTAATAAGTACAATCCAGTGAGTGTTTGTCTGCAAGAAACAAATTTAACACCACAGGTAACTCTCTTAATTAGTAACTTCACAATGTACAGAAAAGAGAGGAATACTGCAAAATCCGCACATGGAGGAGTAGCAATACTAGTTAACTCTAAAATCCCAGTTCGACATATCTCTCTACAGACTGACTTGGAAGCTGTTGCTGTGCGTATTGCGCTTGGAATAACACTAACTCTTGTTTCAATATACCTCCCATTAAACAGACTTTTCATGCTTAAAGAACTAGAAGATATTATAGCACAATTGCCAAAACCTTTCTGCCTTTTTGGAGATTTCAATGGGCATCACCCGTTGTGGGGATCTTCAAGTATTGATAAAAGAGGACATATGATAGAGACATTACTGAATCAACAGCAGTTAACCTTGCTAAATACTGGCCATCACACTTATGTCCATCTACCCACAGGCTCCTCTTCAGCAATTGATCTGTCAAAGCCCCGGGTGCCAAGCGAATGTGACTGAGCGATTTCTCTGTGCTATCACTGCGTTTTTCCAAAAGTGATCTATAGTTATTTTACGTTCTTGTCGTTAATAAATTTATTCATTTAAAAACAGCTCTTGTAACAAAAACACTTGTACAGAGCAAGAAAGGAAAGGCACCTTTCTTTATTTCTTCTAGTTTACTACTAACCACTTACTACTTTTCGCTTGGTCACACCAGGCACTGCTCCTGCCTCCCCGTGGCGGGGCCGGTAACCTTGGCAGAAAAGTCCATCTGCCAGGGGCTAAGAGGAGCCAACATGGAACAAAATATGTTTCCAACTTTAGAGCCGTCAAGCTGTCGGCCAACCACAGAAAATGACCATGACCATGATTCGTCGCAAGCAAAGAGGTTGAAAACCAATCCCTCGGCGACAGACTTACCTGCATTCTTAATAATGCACTCACTATCTGAACAGCCTCTCAGTAAGCTATCCCCCTTTTTAATTCAAAAACATCTAGAAAGTATTGCAGGGTCTCCCAAGACGGTTAAGAGACTGCAATCAGGGGACTTACTTATTGAAACTCTGAATAGCAGGCACTCTGAGAAATTACTAAAAAAGACAACTTTCGCTGGTATTCCAGTGAAAGTAACTCCACATGCAACCCTAAATACATCAAAGGGTGTAATATCTAGTTGGGACCTGATGAATGTGTCGGAGGAAGAAATTAAAGAAGAGCTTCAGGAACAAAATGTAATAGCTGTAAAAAGAATAATGATAAAAAAAGAAAATATTCTTACACCTACCAGAAATATCATTCTTACCTTCAACAGTCCAATCCTGCCCTCATCAGTAAAAGCTGGATATCTACTTTGCCGCACTCGTCCTTTCATACCAAATCCGTTGAGATGTTATAAATGCCAAAAGTATGGCCACTCTCAAACGACATGCAGAAGCAACCCAGTTTGTCCCAACTGTGGATCCTCCGATCACATTCAAAGTGATTGTGTGGCGAAAGAAATGATATGTCCCAACTGCAAAGGGAACCATCCGGCCTACTCTAAGACATGTGAGAGGTGGACAACAGAGAAAAAAATTGTGAAATATAAAGTTGAAAACAGAGTTAGTTATCAGGAGGCTAGAAAATTAATTGCACCGAGTATACCTAACCGTACCTATGCCAATATTACAAAAAAATACCAAACCATTGCCACACAAACCGATGTTACCGTTCCTTCAAACACTTCCATCTCTGACTGGGCTCGAGCTGTCCTCTCTCAGCAACAGTCCAGTGCCGTTAAGCACTCAGACCAAGCAAATAATACGCCTCTCACAATACCAGCAAAATCTCAATCTCCACCAGTGAATGCCACTACAAATAAAGATAGTTCGACTTTGAAAAAGATTATCCAGGACAAATCGATGGAGGCAGAGTATCCACCCAAACAGGAAGATCCAATTCTGGAAATATTTGCTGAAGAAGAGATGGACACTGGTCGCCCTTCCTTCCCGAAAAGAGACAAACCAAAGCCAGAACGCCATAAGACAGCCACGTCAGGTACAGCTTCTTCCTCTAAATTCAAATAATGTCTAACATCTTACAATGGAACTGCAGAGGCTTTCGTGGAAACATTGACGACATTCGTTATTTAATTAATCGCTACTCTCCAGTTGGTTTCTGCCTGCAAGAAACCTATTTAACTCCTCAAATTCCCATTTCCGTCAAAAACTACTCGGTCTATAGGCGAGATCGGAATATATCCGATTCTGCTCGAGGTGGTGTAGCTATTTTAATTAGTACAAGGATTCCAGCTACGCAAATTACTCTCCAAACCCAAATCGAAGCTGTCGCTGTGCGTCTGATTACTCAAACTGCATTAACTCTAGTCTCAGTTTATCTCCCACCAAACCATGCTTACACTTACAACGATCTTAAAGAACTTTTACTGCAGCTACCCTCCCCTATCTGCCTGCTAGGGGATTTCAACGGCCACCACCCTTTATGGGGTTCATCTAAATTAGACAGACGCGGCAGATTGATTGAAACTTTACTGGAAAAAGAAAACCTCACTCTTCTTAACAGTGGCTCGCACACCCATATACAGTTACCCAATGGACAGACTTCTGCCATTGACCTATCGATTTGCTCCCCGATACTGTTTTCAGCTATACAATGGTCCACCCTGGATGATCCCATGGGCAGTGATCATTTTCCAATTGTTTGTAATCTGTTCACTACCCAACCACAATTACAATATCCCTGTAGGAAATGGAAATTCTCTAAAGCCAATTGGGCGAAATTTCAGTCAGCAATCACTCTTGACAAAAAAACTATTCAACTACAGCCCATTGATGAAGTTACTGATTATATTACATCCCGCCTTTTAGTTGCAACTAAGTACTCAACTCCGTTATCAAATCCCCCGTCCCGACGGCATTTAAATTACTGGTGGAACGAAGAGTGCACAAAAGCAAAGAAGGAAAAAAATAAAGCATTTAATTTATTCCGTCGATCTCCAACCACAGCTAATCTAATTAGCTACAAGAAACTAAGGGCAAAGGCGCGTTACATTCAAAAGCAGGCCAAGAAAGATTCTTGGACTAGGTTCGCATCAACTATCAATAGGAACACTGACTCCAGACTAATATGGAGAAAAATTAGGCAGCTTTCTGGGAAGTTTCCAACTGTTCCTTCCCCAATTCTCTCCTGCAATGGGCAAGAACTCTCTGCTCCTGTAGATATAGCCAATGCCTTGGGCAAAACTTTTGCTGAAATATCGGCTGCATCAAACTACACTCCAAAATTCCAGAAAATTAAGACTGCCAAAGAACAGAGACCTATCAACTTTCGAACCTCACTGTCACTTCCATATAATCAGCCTCTGCAATATTGTGAACTTTTACAGGCCATCAGAACAACACGAAACAGTGCCTCTGGGCCAGATGGCATATATTATGTCATGCTACAGCATCTCGATGAGAAAAACTTACAAATGATTCTAATCTTTTTTAACCGGATCTTCCTTGAAAATATCTATCCAACCTCTTGGCACCATGCTACAGTTTTGGCCTTTTTGAAACCTGGAAAAGATCCCTCCAGTTCTAATAGTTACAGACCAATATCTCTGTCAAGTTGCCTTGGTAAAATTCTCGAAAAAATGATCCATAGTCGACTCACTTGGATCATTGAAACTCAACATCTACTGAGTAATTGTCAACATGGCTTTCGCAAAAACAGGTCATCCCTAGATCTGATGATCAAGGCGGAATCTGAAATTCGCAATGCCTTTGTGAAAAACGAACACCTAGTCATGGTCTCCATTGATATAGAGAAGGCATTTGATACTACCTGGCGGTATGGCATTCTCAGTGACCTATATAATCTTGGTTTACGAGGCAACCTACCCATATTTATTAGGAACTTCCTGAAGAGCCGATCTTTCCAGGTGAGATATCAAAATTCCCTTTCTGCTACATTCTCGCAGGAAGAAGGTGTACCACAAGGATCAGTTTTGAGTGCAACCTTGTTTGCCCTTAAAATTGATTCCATTACAAAAGTACTCCCAAATACTGTAGAGGCTTACCTTTACGCTGACGATCTCGCTATTTCTTGCCATTCTCAGAACATGAGATCTATCGAAAGGCAATTGCAGATGTCCCTCAATAAAGTTCAAAAGTGGGCTGAGCTCAATGGATATCGTCTTTCCCCACAGAAAACAGTTGCGATCCACTTTTGCTGTCAACGCAAATTGCATGCAGATCCTGAACTTCGAATTTCAAATTCCACCATTCCGATTGCCAGCAATATGAAATTCTTGGGACTAATCCTGTACAGTAAGCTCAACTTCTTAGATCATGTTAAATTGATACGTACTGCCTGTCTTAAAAAGATCAACATGCTAAGAGCTTTATCTGCCCTCTCTTGGGGAGCAGATCGTACAACTTTGCTGCTCTTATATAGAGCACTGATTAGATCCCGTTTAGACTATGGTGCTCCAGTTTATGATTCTGCCCGAAGGAGTGTGCTACGCTGGCTGGATCCTATTCAACATAATGCATTGCGGATTGCAATTGGTGCATACAGGACATCTCCAACTCAGAGTCTATACATTGAAGCTAATGAGCCCCCTTTGCATCTTCGTAGAAAAATGTTACTACTTAAATATGCAGCCAAAATACAGACTTGCCCTTTGCATCCTATTCAGCCATACCTTTTTAATCCACCACTAGTTAATCTCTATAGAAATAAACCAAGTAAAATCCAACCGGCTGGCCTACGGCTCCTTGAAATATCGCAGAACTGGAATGTTCCTCTCCACAATAGGCAACAGATAAAGAATTACTCTCATCCACCATGGACCACCTTTCCTCAACTGACCTCTGATACCTATTTCCTTCAATGGGGAAAGAATTGCCTACCGGCAGTGACTGTGCAACAACTCCATGCTAGCCATATTCAAACCCATGCCGACTTCTTACCGATATATACGGATGGTTCCAAATCTCTGTCAACTGTTGGAGCAGCAGCAGTGTTTCCCTCTGCTATCATATCAGCTTCTCTTCCACCTGAGTATAGCAACTTTTCAGCAGAACTGTATGCAATACAGTTAGCTCTACAAAATTTGAATTTACATCCATCTGCAAAATATATAGTTTATACTGACTCTCTCAGCTCAATCAAAGCAATGCAGAATACATCTCAAAAGAATCACCATATTGTAATGAAAATCAGGAGTTTATTATTGCAGATTTATGATCGTCAACAACTAGTGAAGTTTTGCTGGATTCCAGCACATTCAGGCATAAAAGGGAATGAAGTGGCTGATATATCTGCCAAAAGTCCAAATTCAGACCTAACTTCTGTCCCTATTCCAGCGCCCGATTATAATACCTTAATTCAAGCAGCATGCCATGCACAGTGGACAGAATTATGGCATAACCAAACGAATAACAAACTTTTCCAGCTGAAACAAAACCCAAAGTTCTGGCATTCGAGCAATCAGACAGTGCGGCGGGAAGAAGTGGTATTCACACGAATGAGAATAGGACACACCCATCTGACTCACCTCCACCTACTAATGGGCGATGATCCTCCTCAATGTCCACACTGCTTAGAACATCTAACAGTCAAACACATTCTGATTGACTGTCCGCAGTATCAACAACATCGAGATGCAATACTTCAAAATATGGATAATCATTCAGAAATATTGACATTACATCATGTCATTGGAGAGGATGCAAATGTTAACAAACTTTTCTGCTTTTTAAAACAAATCGGAGTGTATCATCTTTTATAAATCGGCTACAGAACTGAAACTAATTTAAACTGGGTTATTTTTTAATATTCCTAAGAACAGGCGCACTATAGCCATAGCAGCTAATGCGCCAATAAACACCCATACCACACACACACACACACTGATCTGTCAATCTGTTCTCCCATACTGTTCCCCAGTATGGAGGGGTCAACCTTATATGATCCACACAACAGCGATCATTTTCCAATTATATGTAAAATTCAAACAAAACAATCCCACTCTCCAGATTACAGAGTAAAATGGAAATTCACAAAAGCGAACTGGACAAAATATTCATTCTGTATTAATTTTGATGATCAATTTATTAAAACCCAACCAATAGATAAAGTCACAGAGCACATCACCGCACAAATTTTGGCAGCAGCTTCTGAGGCAATTCCTCAATCCTCTGCAAACCAAAAAAGACATGTAAAACACTGGTGGAATGATGCCTGTAAGAGTGCAAAACGAGAAAAAAATAAAGCTTGGAACCTATTTCGTAGATTTCCTACAACAGCCAACCTCATTTTATATAAAAAACAAAAGGCAAGGGCACGACAAATCAGAAAACAAGCCAAAAAAGAAGCATGGATAACATTTGCCAGTACCATCACGAAAGACACCAGCAGTCGGCTAATATGGAAGAAAATCCAACAATTAAATAATTAGTACATTCCCTTCTCTGCTCCAATCTTGATTAAGAATGGACGAGAACTGTCCTCTCCAAAGGAAATAGGCGATTTCCTTGGAGAGACCTTCAGTCAAATATCATCAGCTTCTGCGTACGACAATCCTTTCCTGAAAATCAAAACTTGTGCAGAAAAATATAAATTAAATTTCAACACCAACCAATCCCTTCCTTATAATCAACCATTCATCCTAGCTGAACTCCAAGAAGCTCTGAACAGATCAGCAAACAGTTCAGCAGGACCGGACGGAATCTATTACATAATGCTTAAACACCTAAATAATGCAGCTTGAAGATTATTACTAGTATTCTACAACCGGATATTTCTTAAATGTGTTTATCCTTCCTCATGGCATCATTCTGTAATTCTTGCCTTTCCAAAACCAGGAAAGGATCAATCGCTTCCACAAAACAACCGACCAATTTCCCTAACCAGCTGTTTGAGTAAAACACTAGAAAAAATGATACATAGGAGATTAAAATGGATACTAGAAAGCAAAATGCTACTAAATATCAACCAATATGGTTTCAGACAAAACAGATCCTGTTTGGACCTTATGGTAAGAGCCGAAACTAACATTCGGAATGCATATGTTAAAAATGAACATCTGGTAATGGTGAGTCTAGATATTGAAAAGGTATTCGATACCACATGGAGGTATGGCATTCTTCGAGAGCTGCATACCCTAGGGTTGAGAGGACACATACCTCAATTCATCCAGAACTTTCTCAAGTGCAGAACCTTTCAAGTTCGTCACCAGAATGTACTTTCACAATATTTTATTCAATAAGAAGGGGTGCCTCAAGGGTCCATACTTAGTCCCACCCTCTTCGCAATTAGACTAAATACCATGACGCAGAATATCCCCAAAACCGTAGAAATATATATGTATGCCGACGATCTTGCTATATCATGCCATTCACCAACCATTAACAGCATAGAGAGGCAGTTACAACTTACCATAAATAAGTTAGAGACATGGACTGTACAAAATGGTTATCGCCTGTCAAAACAAAAGACAATTGCAGTTCATTTCTGTAAAAAGCGCAGACATCCTGAGCCTGAACTTAAATTAAAAAACCAACCAATCCCTCTTGCCAGCAATATCCGCTTTTTAGGTTTAATATTAGATACTAAACTCAATTTTGCCATGCACATCACTTATCTCAGAACTCTCTGCTTAAAAAAACTCAATATACTCAGAGCCATCTCCGCCATGGCATGAGGTGCAGATAGATGCACTCTCCTGCATTTGTATCGTTCGCTCATCAGGTCTCGTCTAGATTATGGTTCAATAGTATACGACTCAGCTAGGAAAACTGTACTTACAAGACTGAATACAATACAGCACAGTGCTCTGCGCACTGCTCTTGGAGCTTTTCGAACATCTCCGGTCCAAAGTCTCTATATAGAGGCATACGAACCACCACTCCACCTCAGAAGGAAAATGTTACTCCTCACCTATGCAGCCAGGATTAAAAGCCTTTCAGATCATCCGAATCAACCGCTGCTTTCCAATCCTGAAAGGGTAACATTCTATAACAATAAATCCACTGAAAATAGACCAACTGGTATTAGACTACAAGATTTGATGCATTGCTGGAATGTTCATTTTGAAAACACGCTCAAAGAAACCAAAATATCTGACCCGTCTTGGTCCTCAAACCCACCTTACTGTGATACCTATTTCCAACAATGGGGAAAAAAGTCCATGGAAAGCTGCTACATCAAGCAATTGCACGAAGCACATGCCGCTAGCAATGCGCAGAGTTGCTTAATATATACTGTTGGCTCAAAATCAGATGATGCCGTAGGTGCTGCAGCAGTCTTTCCTACATTTACAGTATCTGTATCTCTCCCGACTGAATGTAGCAGTTATACTGCAGAACTTTATGCAATCCACCTAGCTATATATAATATCAATATCTGTCTCAACACTAATAGTTTAATTTATACAGACTCTATGAGTGCGCTTTCCGCAATAAGTAACAATTTCTCAACCCCACATCCCATAATAAAAGAAATCCAGTCTCGTCTAAATCATTTGAGGAATCTGAATCATACCGTAAGTTTCTGTTGGATTCCAGGGCATGCTGGAATCACAGGTAACGAAACAGCAGACCAGGCAGCTAAGCACCCAAAGAGCAACGCACCTCCATCTTACCAAGTACCCTATATAGATTTATTAAAACATATCCGACGTATCTGTAGGGAACAATGGTTAAACATTTGGAAGACACAGACAAACAATAAATTATTTGAAATTAAACAAGAACCAGAAATATGGAGCTCGAGCTTGAGGAAAAACAGGCATGAAGAAGTAATACTGGCAAGATTGCGCATAGGGCACACACTCCTGACCCACTTGTTCCTGCTCATGGGCGATGACCCTCCTGTATGCATGCATTGTTCATCACAACTTACAGTTCGACATATTCTGTTAGATTGTTCGTATTACTCCCATATCAGAAATAATACCTTCCTGACTCCCATCATCCCTGGTCAAGACCTTGATCTGGTAAAAACGGAAATTAACAACACTCTCACTGCAGTCACATCTTACCTCTGCCAGTTCGGGCTCAAGATCAATCCTGCTAAGTCCGAATTCATGGTGTATTCATTGAAGCAAACTCCTTCTTCTCTCCAGCCTTCGGTCGGCAACATCCTCATCCCAATTGCATCCAGCCATCGTGATCTGGGCGTTGTATTCGACTCCAAACTTCGATTCAACGCCCACATAGACATGCTCCTCACACGTGCTTCAAGACTCCGGTGGATAGCAAAACAGCATCTCCTTCATATCAGAGATAAAAAGACAACCGTGAGGTACATAAGAGCAATCATCTTTCCACCTTTACTCTATGCTGCTGAAATTTGGGCGTCAGCGGCACCATCAATAAAGAAACCACTCTTTGCCACAGAATTCTGGCTCCTAAAGTGGGCCAACAGGAAGCACAACCTTCCAGCTCTGATTCACACCACGCAGCTTGCCAACTCTCTCGGGATTCCACGGCTTCCCACCTTAGTCGAAGACCAACGCCTCCTAGCAACAGTCAAGATGATAACAGGCATAATCGCAACACCTTCATTCTGGGATACCTGTGGCTGGAGGATCCCCCCTGCTGCCCTTAGGGCCAATCCCGAGCTCTACTCGCATTCAGCGCGACTCCATCTCTCGGACAGGTTCCTTCCTCAGCAGATGTTCAAGCAAACCCAGGCACTTGACGCCGACCTGAACAAATTCGCTATTGACCGGACTTACAGGAAAAAAATTATGTCTAGTAGGACTAATCTGCATTGACATGTGTACCTTGCATCTGTTCCTGTCTGATTGAGCTGGTGCTCTTATCTCGATGTTAAGTCAGCTCAATCAGACCTAACTCTCGTAAGGAGTTCTCTCCTTTGTATAAAATATGTTTTCTTTTGTAAAATTACCTGTTTTTGTAAATTAATTGTTCTATTTTCCCGGAAGTTTCGGGAAGTTGTACAAATGTAAACCCCTGGCTTTTTGGCCGTGAAGGGCATTAAAGATTATCTCTCTCTCTCTCTCTCTCTCACAAATGCAAGAACCTTTATCACTAACCCACCTATTGGGAAACAATGCCAATCTGGATGAGCTTTTCGCTTATCTCAAACAAACTAGACTTTATGAATGTATCTAATAACAAATAAGGCAAACTCCGGTACCATTCCAAATATTTGAATAGGCACATTTTGGCCACAGTTGCCCTTGTGCCGAAAAACCTCTACACCAACAACAACAACAATTCATATCCCATCAATGATGTGAAGACATTTTATACATATAAATACATATATATATATATATATATAGTTTTTACAATGTGGTTGAGTTAGTGGGTTTCAGGCTTAGGTTTCATGGTTCCAACAACTCGAGTTTTTCGTCCAGCAAACAGGATAATCGACCACTAAGAGTACTCACAATTTAGCGATTTATCCCTCACACACTAAAGTGTACTCCATAAATTTAAATAGATATATTTATCACATAGGTACACTCTAATCTTCACTGATGCTAATTATTATAATATTCTTTAAATATTATAAAACAGGGATTAAAAGTTTTTTTCTATGCGGGTGTCATCTGAACGTACTCCAGAGAATGAGAAATTCTTTGATCAATGTGCCTATATCTCAGAAACAACATGCGAAAAGTAATTTCATGTCTTTTGTGGAATTAGCATTTCTTCTTCACGAGAAGAAGAAACATTTTTTTCTGAAAAGATGGAAGGAATTTCAAATTCTTTTCTCTTTGTGATATAAGCTAACTCGCTCTCTGCTGGAACCAGCTGAGTCAACAGAAAATGAAAAAAAAAATATATTGGCGCAGGGGAATAAGTCACAGAAATCCTCTTTCCTGAAATTTCACAAGGAAACTTTTTTCCTTTAATATGAAAGGATCCTTTCAACCGAATAAAGAACGCCCAACAGAAACAATGAGGCCCACTCCATTCTTGTAAGATTTCTTCAGTTGACGCAATAACAGCTGAATCATCTGATCTGTCATTTTCGTTTCTTCAATCATCTGTGCAAGTACCGCTTATAGGATGATCGGATTACGAAAAAGCTAGAGATTATCGAATTTATGGAAGATTGGTAACATCCCAAAATATTACAACAGTCAATCAATTTTGGGATATTATTTTTTATTATTATTTTTAGGGTTGTCCGTAATTGAATACATTAACCCGTATTTGTGTCTGTAAATTGCGTTTGTTCTATGGTCGATTTGCCTGTTTTGCTGGACGAAAAACCCCAGTTTCTGGAGAAAAACCTTGCTATCTACATCTGAAACCGATTAACTCAGCCACGGAGTGAAAAAAGCCCACTGAAGTTCCTCGCGTCATCGACGGGATTCGAACCCGTGCCTTTTGCACCCGGTGTGGGAAGTACGGTGACGATACCACTGTGCTACACGCGCAGACAAACAATACCACATTAGTAAACATGGATACAGATAATGAAAATGCGGCCCCAAATGAACCTATCCTAGACCACGCAGAAGATGACATGGAATCGGGACGCCCAACGTTACCAAGAAGAGAGAAAGTGACGCTCGATCGCCATAAATAGCCTGGAAATAAAAAAAAAGAATCAGAATCAGAATCACCCTCATGTAACCAAACTAAATAATGCATCATATCATACAATGGAACTGTGGAGGAATTCCAGTAACATTGAATATATCCACGAGCTAATCTGTTGCTATCATCTTTTTGGTATCTATTTAAAACAGACAAACTTAATACTGCCTGTATCTCTCTCAGTTAAAAATTATATTCTTTTTAGAAAAGACAGATCTGACACAAATAATGTTCATGGAGGGGTAGCCATACTCCTAGATTCACAAGTGCCCTTCAGAATTCCATTAAAAACCTCCATCGAAGCTGTTGCGACGCGTATAGTAATTGGTATTACTGTTACACTTGTCTCTATCTACCTACCACCCAATGAACCTTATACCATTCATCAACATGAAGATCTTATTCTGTAGTTGCCAATCCCTATCTGTTTTAGAACGACGCAATAGATCTCTCGATCTGCTCTCCGTCTCTTTTTCCTAGTATTGAATGGATGGCCCTTGAAGATCCGCTCAACAGTGATCACTTCCCCTTAATATGTAAAATTCAAACATCACATTCCATAATATTAAAAAACCATACAAAATGGAAATTTTCTAAAGCAAATTGGGAAAAGTATACTTCACGTGTGTCTTTTGATGATCCGATTATTGAAACCTGTCCTATCGACACAGTTACTGATCACATTACAAAACAAATACAGGCAGCTGCATCTTCTGCGATTCCACAATCGAAGTCAACAATCCATAGAATCACTAACTATTGGTGGAACTAAGAGTGTAGACGTGCAAAAGTAGAAAAAACCGAGGGTGGAATTTGTTTCGTAAACATCCTACCACCGCCAATATCATAAACTACAAGAGACTTAGAGCCAATGCCCGTCAAATTAGGAAAAAAGCTGAAAAAGATTCTTGGATTCGATTTGCAAGCTCGATTAATAAAAATAATGATACAAGAATAATATGGAGAAAAATAAAACAGTTAAACTCCTGTAGAGATTGCGAATGCCTTAGGGACTGTATTCTCACATTTGTCTGCCTCGTCAGCGTATGACCCATCATCCAGCGTATGACCCAGAAGATCAAAGTAACAGCAGAAAAATCCCGTCTGAACTTCAGATCTACCTCTTCTTTACCCTACAATCAACTTTACATTGCTTGAACTTCAAGAAGCCATATCTACCTCAATAAACAGTGCTGCAGGCCCCGACGGAATATATTACATAATTCTCCAACTCAGATAATAAATCAGTCTATTCATTGTTGAGTTTTTTCAATCGCATCTTCCTTGAACATTCTTTCCCCAGTTCCTGGCACCACTCCTATACACTGGAAATTCCCAAACCAGGGAAAGACAACTCTATTCCGGAAAACTATAGACTCATTTCTCTTACCAGCTGCTTAAGTAAAACTCTAGAGAAAATAATTCGCCGTCGACTCACTTGGTTTCTTGACTCTAAATATCTAAATCTAATTTCTGATAATCAGTTTGGTTTCAGAAAGAATAGATCAGCCCTGGATCTCATGGTCAAAGCGGAAACAAACATTAGGAATTCTTTCATCAGAAATGAGCATCTCGTCATGGTATGACTTGACATACAGAAAGCTTTTGACAACACGTGGCGATTTGGTATCCTGAGAGATCTCCATTCCCTTGACCTGAGAGTCCACTTACCACATTTCATAAAGAATTTCCTTCAGCATCGATCTTTTCAAGTTCGATACCGACAAGTCCTCTCCGAAACATATGTACTAGGAGGAGTTCCACAGGGCTCTGTTCTCAGTGCCACCTTATTCCCAATAAGAAAAAATCCCATGACTATAAATATTCCCAACCGTGTGAATTCATCCCTCTATGCCGACGATCTGACTGTTTTTTTGCAGTTCACAGAACATGACCTTCATTGATCGGCAGCTCCAAATTTCAAACAATTATATTCAGCTATGGATGGCACAGAATGAGTATCGAATATCTTTTCTGAAGTCTAAAGTTTTTCACTTTTGTAACAAACGGAAGATCATCCAGATCCAGAGCTACACTTTAAAAAGCATCCTGCCCCAGTTGTGAACAGCATTCGTCTCCTTGGTCTGATTTTAAATAGAAAATTAAACTTCATGGAATACGTTAAATACCCACTGACGTCTTTCCAGAAAGAAATTAACATAATCAGAGTTATTTCATCAACAGCATGGGGTGCAGATCGATATACGCTACTTCATTTTCTCGTCACCCTCTTCTACAAGAAATTGAGTTTTTAATCAACCTTTGTCAAAAGAAACACTCCGAAATAACTCTTTATTGGATCCCAGGACACTGCGGAATAGAAGGCAATGAAAAAGCAGACATTGTAGCTAAGTCAGCATCAGAACTGCTAAATAAAACAATGATAGTTCCACACACTGATTTTAGTCCAATCATTATTAGAGAAAGTGAAAATGAATGGACCCAAATATGGAAAAATGAAGTCAACAATAAACTACATGAAATAAAACCTAATCCAGAAATATGGAACTCCAGCATCAGAGAGAGTCGCAGAGAAGAAGTAATACTTGCCAGACTGAGAATTGGCCATACTCATCTTACTCATTTTCATCTATTGGCAAACAAAAATCCCCCACTCTGTTTTCAATGCCAAGTTCAACTTTCAGTAAAACACATTCTTTTGGTATGCCCTCGATTCAGAAATTCCAGATTCCTTTGTTTTCAGAGTTTATGCGATAACCAGAATCAAGTTACCCTTCAACAGATCTTAGACAACTCTGCGAATATAGATGAATTATTTAATTTTATTCGGCAAATCAGATTTGATAAACAAATCTGAAAAAAATGTTTGGTTTACATTAAAAACCTGGAAAGACACATCTTGGCCATTGATGCCCTTGTGTCTTAAAACCCTTAACAACAACAACAACAACAACAACAGCTACTTCATTTGTATAGAACGCTAAACAAATCTCGCCTTGATTAGGTTTTTGAGCCACGATGGGAAAACTTGAACAATACCCGTAAGACTGCCAATCGTCCTTTTGGTATTCGTCTCCAAGAGCTACTCAAAGAACTTAATATGAAGGTAGACAAGGTTGCCCAAACATCAAAGCAACCCTTTACACCCTGGCATGCTCGTGTCCCGGCATGCGACTTGTCGCTTAGAAACTGGGGAAAGTCGGACACTCCATCATCGGTCTACCTGCAGCTTCATTCAGCACACCGAACTGAATATTCTGACTTCGCGCCAGTCTACACAGACGGCTCGAAAGCGGAATCATATGTGGGATCTGCTGCTGTCTTTACAGACAGCTGTATATCGGAGCAGATTCCCTCTGAATGCAGCATATTTACTGCAGAGCTGTACGCTGTAGAGTTAGCCTTGGATCACATTAGTGAATGCCAATGCCAACGGTTCATTTTATATTCCGACTGTCTTAGCATGTTACAGGCTTTAATATCTGTGAGGGCCCCGGGTGCCAAGCGTTATTGTGATCGAGCGATTCTCTGAGATATTTACAAAGCGTTTTCGCAGTGCGACAGTTCTTGTTAATTTTGAAAGTTTTTCTTACGTTTAAAGTTATTTCTTGTTAACTTACTCTTACGAACTGTAAGTAAGTTACAGAAAGGAAAACCACCTTTCTTTTTTCTTTCCTTAAATCTAACAAACTAACTTATACCGCTTGGTCACTCTAGCGGCACTGCTCCTGCGGCCCCTAGTGCCAAGCGATAGTGTCCAAGCGATTTTTCCTAAGTGATATATAGTGCTCTTTCTAAGCGATTTCGTTATATTTTCTTTCCAGTGCTTTCCTCATCCTTATTTCTTTATAAGTGGTTCTGTACTTAACAGATCCTAAGTAAGAACCCAGAAAGGAAAATCACCTTTCTTTTCCTAGTATATTTATTAATTTTCGCACTAACAAACTAACCTCTCCAACCGCTTGGCCACTAGGTGGCACCGCTCCTGCCTCCACGTGGCGGGGCTGGAAGTCTGGGAGAAAAAATCCACTCTCCCAGGGCTAAAAGGAGCAACGATGGACAAAAATAAACAGTCCTCGTGTGGATCTTATGATTCAGCACTGGACAAACATAACCCAGATCATGACGACACAAATGTATCCCATGCTAAGAGCCAAAAAAAAAAAAGGAATGGATAAGACCACACCACTCTTTCTAATACTACACTCCTCCACAGACCAACCATTGAGTAAGCTGTCCCCATTTTTGATACAGAAATGTCTCGAAAATGTGGCTGGCCCTCCAAAAATGGTTCGGCGATTAAGATCCGGAGATTTATTGATCGAAATGACCGAACATAGACATGCTGAGAGGCTATTGAAAATATCTACTTTCGGTGGAATCCCCACGAAGGTTACCCCACATGCCACCTTAAACTCCTCTAAAGGGGTAATATCAGAGTGGGATCTATTAAACGTATCAGAGGATGAACTTGTGCATGAACTAAGAGATCAAAACGTGGTACAAGCCAAAGGAATTGTTATTAAAAGAGATGGAGAGCCTACCCCCACACGGACGGTGATTCTAACATTCGAAACACCAAATCTACCTACTTATATTAAAGCTGGTTATCTTAGATGCCAAGTAAGACCATACATTCCAAATCCAGTCCGGTGCTTTAAGTGCCAAAAATTTGGTCATTCCCAAGCTGTCTGCAGAAGTATAGCCACTTGTGCTAATTGCGGATCAAAAGAGCATACACACACAAACTGTAACACTGAAGTGCAAATTTGTCCTAACTGCCATGGTAACCACTCTGCCTTCTCTAAGGAATGCCCTCAATGGAAAAGAGAAAAGAATATTCAAAAATATAAGATTGAGCAGAAAGTATCCTATCAAGAAGCTGAAAAACATTTTGCAGTACCTGCTAAGTCACCTACATATGCTTCAGTTACCCAACGGCTACGCTCAGTAGAAACTCAAGACAGACTGCTCAGTCCCTCCAAATATCTCAATATCTGGTTGGGCTAAATCGCTCCTCTCGTCATCAAAGGAAAAACCTATTCCTAAATATGCTACTCGAGAAGCAAATACTCCTGTAACAATACCTCCGGATAAGAAGCCTAATGAGAAACCAAATGAACGAGCCAAGACCCCTGAAAGAAGCAACACTACTAAATTTATATCCGATACCATGGATATTGATGAAAAGATAGATGAAGATGACTCAATTCTTGAGATTCATCCAGAGGATGACATTGACACCGGTAGGCCAGTCTTCCCAAAAAAAGAAAAAGCAAAAGTAGACAAGCGCAAACAAAAAAATCCGCCGTAAGAAACCAAACCCTCCCTTTAAAACCAAACAATGCAGACACTGATTCAATGGAATTGTCGCGGATTTCGTGCTAATTTAGATGACCTCTACGATCTGCAAAGTGAATATAAGCCCGTCGCAGCATGCTTACAAGAAACAAACCTGACGAATGCAGTATCTATAACAGTTAAACGCTTCACCATGTATAAAAAAGATAGAAACTGCTCTAATGCATCACACGGAGGAGTAGCGCTGTTAGTAAACTCTTCAATTCCCTCCAGACCTGTTCCCTTGCAAACACCGTTGGAGGCAGTTGCAGCCCGTATCACCATTGGCATAACGATAACATTAGTCTCATTGTATCTGTCACCAAACCACGCTTTCACCCTGGCTGATTTAGATGACCTAGTAGGACAAATACCCGCTCCTTTCTGTATTCTGGGTGACTGGAATGGACATAACCCTCTATGGGGTTCTCAACAACTTGACTGCAGAGGGAAAATAATTGAGAAATTCTTGGATAAACACAATCTAACAATTTTAAACACAGGTGATCACACATACGTTCATGTACCATCTGGCTCAAGTTCTGCCATTGACCTCACAGTATGTTCTCCAACAATATTTCCTCTCATAGACTGGACAGTTACTGATAACCCTCTTGGTAGTGATCACTTTCCGATCATCTGTAATTTCTGTACAAGTTCTCCTCCGATCAACAGAATTAGAACAATCTGGAAATTTGACAAGGCCAACTGGGCTAAATATCAAGAAATAGGCCCCGAGTGCCAAGCGATATTAGTGACCACAGCGCCTTTTCATAGTGATTATCTGATACGCTTTACTGTATATACGTTTCTCCTGAGTTTCGCAAGTCCGTTAACTCTTGAGCATTATAATTGAATAGATCTCTTATATTATATAACCCAGAAAGGAAAGTACCTTTCTTTAACCCCCTTTTTTATTTTTCGTTAATACTAACCTTCACTTCGCTTGGGTCACTAGGCGGCACCGCTCTTGCCTCCACGTGGCGGGGCTGGTAACCTGGGAGAAAAAGGTAATCTCCCGGGGCCAAAAAGAGCACGTCATGAGTAAATCAAACTCTGACTTATCTGGGCTGCCAGATGCACCCCAGTCAACAAAAAAGAAAGACAGTTCTATTGCAGGAACTTCAAAACGGCAGAAAACTGACTCTGACATCTATCCTACTCCAGCTTTCCTGATCATGCACTCAACTGGTGAAAATGCAATTGGCAAAATCTCGCCATTTAGGGTACAGAAGGAATTAGAAAGCAGAGCTGGAACTCCTAAGTCTGTAAAAAGACTTAGGTCAGGAGATATTCTGATCGAGACCTCTAATAGTAAACACTCAGAGCGACTCTTGAATATTAATCTCTTTGCTGGAATACCAGTTACTGTGACACCCCACAGATCACTGAACACCTCTAAAGGAGTGATTTCTGATTGGGATTTAATAGATGTATCCGAAGAGGAGATGCTTGAAGAACTTAAAGAAGAAGGCGTTATACAGGTCAAGAGAATTTCCACCAGAAAAGAAGGAGTTCTGACTCCTACACGTAATCTCATTTTGACCTTTAATACACCACATCGCCCAGCATCCATTAAGGCTGGATATCTCGTCTGTAATGTCAGACCTTATATTCCAAATCCCCTACGGTGTTTCCGATGCCAGAAGTACGGACATTCCCAGACAGCTTGCCGGGGAACTCCTGCTTGTGCAAAGTGCGGGTCAGTTGATCACAACTGCGAAGCCTGTACTGCACCCCAACCGATATGCCCAAACTGCAAAAAAGATCATCCCGCTTACGCTAGAACATGTGAACGCTGGAAAACTGAGAAACTTATTCAGATTTATAAAACCAATCATAACGTGTCCTATCAAGAAGCTAAGCGAAATATCTCACCACCAAACCTTGCAAATAGATCTACGTATGCTCAAATCACCAAAAAATTCCAATCAACCGCATCGCAAACTGATCTAACAGTACCCCCAAAAGAGTCTTTCTCGAACTATGTAAAAACACTGTTCAATACAACTGAAACTCAGGCAGTCAATACGCCTATTTCTGTACCAATCGAAAATCACCACTCCCCGGATGAAGGGCACAAAGAAAAACAAATCGTAACTACTCACCAACAGGAAATGGATACTAAGGAAATACCCCCAGATGACCCGGTCCTACACATTTTTGTAGAAGAAGACATGGAAACAGAAAGGCCCTACTTTCGAAAGATAGACAAAAACAAGAGTGAAAAACAGAGAACCTCAGCACCAAGAAAACGCTCGGAAAGTCTAACTAGAGATAAACAATGAACACAATAATTCAATGGAATTGTCGTGGTTTCCGTGCCAATATTAATGACCTATACGACCTTATCTCTAAATACACACCAATATGTCTCTGCCTCCAAGAGACATATTTCAAACCTCAAGACACACCAAAACTGTCTTATTACAATATCTTTAGAAAAGATAGAACTGATCAAAATACTGCACATGGTGGAGTAGCTGTTATAACAAACCCATTTGTTCCTGTCAAACAGGTCTTACTAAACTCTCCTCTCGAGGCAATAGCGGTCCGTGTAGCTGCTGACATCCATATTACAATCTGCTCCTTATATATTCCACCAAGCCTTTCCATCCAACAAAATGATCTAAACAACCTCATAGCTCAACTCCCCACACCTTTCCTCATTCTGGGAGACTTAAATGGTCATCACACACTATGGGGTAACAACAATATTGACCAAAGAGGAAAACTAATTGAAAAATGTTTAGATGATAACAACCTTCTCCTTCTAAATGACGGCTCACCTACTTACGTTCACCTTCCTTCTGGAACATATACTGCAATAGACCTGTCTATCTGTTCTGCAAGTTTGTATCCTACTCTAAAGTGGACGGCAAACAATGATCCACTGCATAGTGATCACTTTCCCATTACAATTGAATTAGTAAATAAACCCTCTTATCAACTTACTAGAATTCCTCGGTGGCTAATTGATAAAGCAGACTGGGAGATGTATAAAAAATTAGCTAAAGTGGACCCTGAAATTATACAAAAATCCCCAACCAAGGAAGCGGTTGAGTATGTCACAAAAACTATACTACACGCAGCAGGACAAGCTATACCAAAATCCTCCTCAAAATTACCTGTACACCCAAAAATATGGTGGAATGACGAATGCCGTGCAGCAAAAAGAGATCAAAATAAAGCTTGGAATACTTTTAGGCGCTATCCAACCACAGCTAATCTCATTCAGTTTAAACGCGTTAGAGCAAGAGCCAGGTATGTTAGACGCAGTAATAAAAAGGCCGCTTGGATTCGCTTCACTTCAACCATCAATCAAGCAACTCCCACACACAAAATTTGGAAAACAATCAGGAAAATGAGTGGTAAATATCAAACGACACCTCAGCCTATCATGGAATGGAGAGGGCAGAACATTTCTGACCCCGCCCAAATTGCCAATATACTAGGAGAAACTTTTGCCAAAACATCAGCAACAGAAAGTTACATACCAGCCTTCAGAAGATTCAAAGCAAATTCAGAAAAACAAAAGTTAAACTTTTCTTCAAAAGCAGAAGAACAATATAACTTACCATTCACTATCCACGAACTACATAGAGCCTTGTCAACATCTAGGCGTAGCGCTGTAGGACCAGATAATATCCATTATTCAATGATACAGGAACTAAGTGCTGAATCACTGCAGTCACTTCTTGATCTGTTCAATAGGCTCTACCGGGAAGACACATTCCCTGAGCAATGGCACCACGCTACAGTCCTTGCATTCCTTAAACCTGGAAAAGACCCGACAAACCCTACTAGCTATAGACCCATTGCTTTGACCAGTTGCCTTTGCAAAATTCTGGAAAAGATGGTGAACCGTCGACTGATATGGTACCTGGAAAATTTCAATCTCTTAAATTCTGCACAATTCGGCATTCGACAGAACAGATCAACACTAGATATACTAGTAAAACTAGAGAATTCCATTCGGAATGCATTCCTTAGATCGGAACACCATGTAATGGTTTGCTTTGACATCAGCAAGGCCTATGATTCCACGTGGAAGTATGGAATACTCCGTGAGCTACATCGCCATGGACTTCGGGGCCATCTCCCGATTTTCATACGCAACTTCCTAGACAAGAGAACTTTCCAGGTTCGATTTAAAACTTCGCTGTCCAAACTATTTTTTCAGGAAGAAGGAGTTCCCCAGGGCTCTGTACTCAGCGCTACACTCTTTATAATTGTGATAAACACCATTGCTGAACAACTTCCGAACACTATTGATAAGGCACTGTTCGTAGATGACCTTAGTATTTCTTGCCATGCGAAAAACATGAATACGATCGAGAGACAATTACAAGGGGCAATAAATAAGATCAGTACATGGGCACAAACCAATGGTTTTCAGCTTTGTTCTCAAAAAACGTTGTGTATCCATTTTTGCCGACAACGTAAATTGCACCTACACCCGGAACTACAACTGAACGGAAAACCAATAGCAGTTCAACCCAGCATACGATTCTTAGGAATCACCTTAGATCATAAACTTACCTTCCTGGAACATATTAAAAGACTAAGAACATCCTGCCAACAAAAATTAAATATCATCCGGGTTCTCTCAGCAACAAAGTGGGGAGCTGATCGCCTTACCTTATTACGGCTATACAGATCTTTAATAAGATCAAAACTTGATTACGGGGCCCCAGTATATAGCTCAGCAAGGCCTAGTGTCCTTCGCTGGCTTGATCCTCTCCATCATAGTGCAATACGCATTGCTCTAGGAGCATATCGTACGTCACCAACACATAGTCTATATGCCGAAGCTCACGAACCCCCTCTCTCTATCAGAAGGCAACAACTTATATTACGCTATGCATATAAAATTAGATCTATGCCCGAACACCCAAATTGGGAATTACTTTTCACTCCCCAACACAGCAGGTTATACCATAACCGCCTTACTGCTAACAGACCGTTAGGTATAAGAATAAGACATCTTCTAGAAGAACTTAATCTGAGTTTTGATAATATCACAAGTACCCCTCCACTACTCCTTCCACCGTGGAGAATTACTCCACCTTTATGTGATAAATACCTTCATAAATGGGATAAATCTGCACTAAATAAAGAAAATTTTTTGCAATTGTACCATGCAGTGGTGGAGCAGTTTCCAAACTTCATTGTAGTTCATACAGATGGGTCAAAGAATGACACCCACGTTGGAATCGCCGCAGTTTTCCCGAACATAACATTAGCCTACAAACTGCCACATGAGTTCAGTATCTTTTCTGCTGAACTAATGGCAATTCAGGTTGCACTGAAGCATATCGAGTCCTCCAATATTGAAAGCAGCATAATATTCTCTGATTCTCTAAGTGCACTTCAAGCCCTGGAAAACACCATGAACATCACCCACCCTGTCGTTAAAGAAATAACAAACTCTTTATATACCTTATCTGAACTTGGAAAAACCATACACTTCTGTTGGGTCCCAGGACATATGGGAATTCCAGAAAATGAATTAGCGGACAGTGCCGCAAAAACGGCCGACTTACCACCTGATGTACAGTGGAGAGTTCCACATCACGATTATAGACAAATAATACAGGAAAAATGCATGTACCAGTGGCAATCAACATGGCAAAATCAACTTGAAAATAAGCTTCGAAGTATCAAGCCAAAACTTGAGCAATGGCCTTCAAGCCTCAGTGCAATTCGACAACAGGAGGTAATACTAGCTCGTCTCCGAATAGGTCACACTAATATTACTCATGGTTATCTTTTAAGAGGGGAGAATCACCCCCAGTGTGATCACTGTAAAACAGTACTTTCAGTGAAACATATCCTTGTGGAATGCGCAAAATTTGCAATAGAACGCCAGAATATCTTCACTCCAGCCACAACTGAAGACCCACTAACACTTGTTTCACTTTTGGGCAATAAAACAAATGTCTCAAAGATTTTTACTTTTCTCAAAGCGATCAATGTATACCACCTCCTTTAGCTAGTCAAAAATCAGTCTCCTGACCCTCGATCTATAACGAAATAGCAGAAATACTAACCTATGTATGGCGCACTATGGCCATAGATGCCCATGCGCCAAAAAAATCCCCAACCAAACAAACAAACAAACAATCAAGAAATAGCTCATTTAGATTCCACTATCATTGCTACTGACAAGATCGATTCTGCAGTAAGCTATATCACAGAACGAATAATGACAGCAGCTGAATCCGCTATCCCGAAATCATCATTTAAAATCCGACTCCATCCAAAAATGTGGTGGAACGAAGCATGTAGCATTGCTAAAAGAAAAAGAAATAAATCCTGGAATCAGTTTAGAAAACATCCAACCACAGCCAACCTCCTACAGTTTAAAAGAGCAAGGGCTAAGGCTCGTTATATAAGACGGATAAGTAAAAAAGAAGCATGGGCACGCTATGCTGCCACAATAAACAGATTCACAGATACTGCTACAGTCTGGAAAAAAATCAAACGTATCAATGGCAAATACCCACTTGTTACTTCTCCAATTCTATTTCTGAAAGGAAAGGAAATTTCTGAACCCGAAGAACTTGCTAATGCATTTGGCTCGTCTTTTGAATCACTCTCAGCTGTCTCCGCCTATGAACCAGGCTTTCAGATGCTAAAACGCGATACAGAAAAGTATAAACAGAATTTTAATACCGCTCTCCAACATTCATACAATCTGCCGTTGACCATGACTGAATTGCTTAATGCGCTCACAAAAGTGAAAAACAGTGCTCCAGGTCCTGATGGAATTTATTACGCAATGATTTCCCATTTAAGTGAAAGATCATTAAGTGCTCTCTTACTACTCTATAATAGAATTTTCTTAGAGGAATATTACCCCACCAGCTGGTGCCATTCTTATGTGCTAGCCTTCCCGAAACCAGGAAAAGACCACACAGACCCAACAAACTATCGACCTATCTCCTTAACAAGTTGCTTGGGAAAAACAATGGAAAAAATACTGAACACCCGACTAACGTGGTATTTGGAAACTCAAAACATTCTGAGTCCAAGCCAGTATGGTTTTCGGAGAAGTAGATCGACGCTCGATCTCATTATCAAAGCAGAAGCAAATATTCGGAACGCCTTTCTAAGAAATGAGCACTTTGTTATGATATGCATTGACATCGAGAAAGCATTTGATACAACTTGGCGTTATGGGATTCTTCGGGACTTACATAACTCTGGTCTTCGGGGTCATCTCCCGAAATTCATTCAGAACTTCCTATCTAACAGATCCTTCCAAGTCCTCTACCACTCGTCACTTTCTGGCACATATGTTCAAGAAGAGGGAATTCCCCAGGGCTCAGTGCTGAGTGCAACACTTTTTGCCATCAGGATCGATTCTATAACTAATAGTATACCTAACACAGTTGATGCATACCTGTATGCCGATGACCTTGCCATCTCATGTCATTCTCAAAATATGCGACTTATTGAGAGACAACTACAAGTCACCATTAATAGAATAGTCTCTTGAGCCAAAAACAATGGCTACAGAATTTCTAAACCGAAAACAACTGCAGTACACTTCTGTCGTAAACGTACATTGCATCCTGATCCAAACCTCCAGTTAGACTCCCATTGTATTACATTTCAACCAAGCACTCGTTTTCTTGGTATAATACTTGATAAAAAATTAAACTTCCTTGAACATATAAAATATATTCGTACCAGCTGTCTTAAGAAACTAAATATTCTCAGAGTAATCTCCTCTATGTCATGGGGTGCAGATCGGTACATGTTGCTACATTTATACCGCTCATTAATTAGATCCCGCTTAGACTATGCATCCCCTGCATACGCCTCAGCCAGGCCAAGTGTATTGAAATGGCTTGATCCCATTCATCATAGTGCACTTCGAATAGCACTGGGTGCCTTTCGTACATCTCCCATTTTAAGTCTATATACGGAAGCCAATGAACCGCCGCTAGACCTTCGGCGACAAATTCTTCTCCTAAATTATGCCGCAAAAATCAGCAGCTTTCCACATCAACCGATATGGCAATATCTCTTCAGACCAAAATGGGAAAACCTCTATCGTACTAAATCACATCTCAACAAACCATCTGGCATTAGGCTTCAAGCTATAAACACTAGCTGGGGAATCAGCATGAATAACATAATGCAGGATACTAGCATGCAAATCCAGCCATGGCAAATACCCACAATATACGTTCCAGATATTAACATCAGACAATTACATCTGGCCCACTCAATTCAGTTTAGGAGTTATATGCAGATATATACAGATGGATCCAAGACTGCCAGTAAGGTTGGTACAGCTGTAGTCCTGCCGGATGCTATCATCGCGAAACAGCTTCCCTTAGAATGTAGTAATTATACTGCTGAGTTGTATGGTATTTTACTAGCCCTGGAGAAAATAAAAGAAGCCTCATATACTCAATCCATAATATATACCGATTCATTAAGTGCCGTGAATTGTATGCAAAGTAAACGCCCCAACAGTCATCCTCTGGTACAACAAATCTGGGCTCAGTTAATGGCAATTCATGCCCGTGGTCACCTCATAATTTTTTGTTGGATTCCTGGTCACTCTGGAATCCCAGGAAATGAACAGGCAGATTTAGCTGCCAAAAATGCTTCAAATCCTATTTCTTACAATTTCAGGACACCTTATGTTGACTATAAATCCATTATACAGCAGACCTCTAAAGAACAGTGGAAACATATATGGGAAAAAGAAATAAATAATAAACTTTTTGAAATAAAGAAAGAACCCAAACAGTGGCGCTCCAGTCTGAGAGGAAATAGAAAAGAAGAATTGTACTAGCACGACTGCGCATAGGTCACACATACCTCACTCACAGTTATCTATTAAGAAAGGAAGATGCCCCACAATGCAGTAACTGTTCATGTCCACTCACTGTAAAGCATATCGTTATCGAATGCCCGCTATATCTAAGAGAACGAAAAACTGCCTTCTCCTTACTTTTCAAAAATTGCAATCAATTAACACTACGTAATATTCTGGAAGATCGTCAAGATATGGATGACGTTTTTGTTTTCCTAAAATCAATTGATAAATATCACCTTGTTTAAATTTTTATCAGAATCAGCATCAACAGCAAAGATATACTAGTCAGAAATCAGTGCATTATAGCCACAGTTGCTGATGCACCAACGAACCTAACAACAACAACAACTGCTCCTGCCTCCCCGTGGCGGGGCCGGTAACCTTGGCAGAAAAGGCTCTCTGCCAAGGGCTAAAAGGAGCTGACATCGATTCCAAAGATAGTTATCCATATGTTGAGCCTCGTGCCTCAACCTGTCCAAGGACAGACCAAACCGAATTTGACACTTCCCAACCTAAGAGACAAAGAACAGAAGTTTCCAAAAAGGAATCACCACTGTTTCTTTTAATTCATTCCCAAACAAGTCAACCAATTGGTGCACTTTCTCCATTTCTTATCGAGAAATGTCTCGAGAATGCTGCCGGACCACTAAAATGGTGAAAAGACTCCGCTCCGAGAGAACTACTTATAGAGACTATGAATAGTAGGCACTCTGAAGCCCTACTGAGAATCTCAAAATTTGCTAATATTCCTGTCACAGTAACTCCACATGCCACCCTAAATTCATCCAAAGGAGTGCTCTCTGAGTGGGACTTAGTAAATGTTACTGAAGAGGAATTAGTCCAAGAGCTACAAGATCAAAAAGTTATACAGGCCAAAGCGAATTAAAATCAAGAAAGATGGTGAACTGGTTCCGACACGCATTGTTATACTGACGTTTTCAACACCAATCCTTCCAGCTACAGTTAAGGCTGGATATCTAAACTGCCATATCCGACCTTATATCCCTAATCCGCTCAGGTGCTTCAAGTGCCAAAAATTTGGCCATGCTCAAACAGTGTGTAGAGGGGTTTCAGTGTGCCCCAACTGTGGATCCAAGGAACACACTCAGACAGACTGCCCAGCACAAACACGGCCCCGGGTGCCAAGCGTTTCCGTGGCCAAGCGATTCTTGCGTGTGTATAAAGCGATTTTCCTCCAAGTGACAGAGTTTTCCTTGTTTTTCTCTTCGAATTAAAATTTTCTGTTAAGTAGCTCTACTTACTTAAAAACACTAAGAAGAGAGCCCAGAAGAAGGCAAGTACCTTTTTCTTTAATTTAGCTAGCCGTACTAACTTACTAACTCTACGCTTGGCCACCAAGCGGCACTGCTCCTGCCTCCCCGTGGCGGGGGCCGGTAACCTGGGTGGTAAAGGCAAACCCCCAGGGCAAAAAGGAGCGATCATGGATAAAAATCATTATCCAAACTTAGAGCCTTTGAGCTCAAGAGCGGAAGATTCTAAACCTGACCATGACTCAAGTCAACCTAAAAGACTGCGAAGAGAAGCAGAATGTCATGACGATTGCCCAAACTTCCTGGTGATCCATTCCCTATCTGCCCAACCTGTGGGTAAGTTGTCACCATTCTTAATTCAGAAAATCTTGGAGTCAATTGCTGGATCACCAAAAATGGTTAAAAGACTGCAATCCGGAGACCTTCTGATAGAAACAGCCACCTCAAAACATTCTGAGCGGCTGTTAAAAACAACAACATTTGGTGGGTTGACAGTAGAAATTACTCCCCACAAAACTCTAAATTCATCAAAAGGTGTCATCAGCGAGTGGGACCTAATTACAGTCTCCGAAGAAGAACTACTCCAAGAACTCAGCAGTCAGAAAGTAGTAAATGTAAAACGGATCATGACGAAAAAAGATGGAAATCTTACTCCAACAAGATCCATCATTCTGACATTTGGCACTCCAGACTTACCATCCTCTATTAAAGCTGGTTATTTAAACTGCCGGATTCGACCATACATCCCGAATCCTGTTCGTTGCTTTAAATGTCAGAAATATGGCCATTCCCAGCAGGCTTGTCGCGGGGAAGCCACATGTCCCATCTGTGGCTCTAAAGATCACACCCAAGCGGATTGTTCAGTCAAAACTCCTGTTTGTCCAAACTGCAAAGGAAGCCATCCAGCCTTTTCCAAAACTTGTGAGCTATGGATAACAGGAAAGAAAATACAAAAATACAAAATTGAAAATAAAGTCACGTTTCCTGAGGCACGTAGACAAGTTATGTCGACCATGCCTAGTGGTCGTTCTTATGCAGCTCGAACTAGAAACTTTGTTTCTACTGCAGCTCAAACGGATGTATCAGTTCCGCCTAATACCTCTCTAGCGAATTGGCTTAAAGTTACACTTTCAACCTCTAAAAAAGATAAAGATAATCCTCCGAAAAAAACTAGCGAAGCCACAAATACTCCAATCAGTATTCCTACTCATACCCCATTAGTCTCAGTTGAAAAAGAACAATTAAAATCTCACTCAGTCTCAAACAAAATGGAATCGCCTACCAATAATATGGATGTAGATGAGCTGCTAAGTAACGAGGAGCCCATTCTAGAACTCCATGCAGATGACACCATGGATATTGGACGCCCCACATTCCCAAAAAAAGACCGGAAGAAATGTCCCACGAACAAAAAACAGTCAGACGAATCATCCTCAGCTAAATCTAAATAATGTATAACATCATACAATGGAACTGCAGAGGACTAAGTAGTCATTCTGATGACTTAAGGGATTTACTAGCTCAATTCAATCCCATAGGTGTATGCCTACAGGAAACTTTCTTGTCACCCCAAATTTCACCAAAATTTTCAAATTATGTGATGTACAGACGAGATAGGAGTTCAAACTCTCCTGCTCGTGGCGGAGTAGCTATTCTTGTTAACTCCGACATTCCATCCAGGCCGATCCAATTGAGAACCACTCTAGAAGTTGTCGCAGCTCGTATTGCAGTTGGTATTTCAGTTACCCTTGTTTCCATCTATATTTCACCATCTCTACCATTTCCGCATTCAGAACTTGACAGCCTGATTTCACAACTCCCAACTCCAATTTGTCTCTTTGGTGACTTTAATGGACATCATCCATTGTGGGGGTCTACTACAATGGATAGAAGAGGCAAATTGATTGAGGAATTCATGAACAATAATGATCTTAATTTATTAAATTCTGGATCTCCTACTTACATACACCTAGCAACAGGATCTGTTTCTGCAATAGACTTGTCAATTTGTTCACCATCTATCTTTCCAATCATGACATGGTCAGTTTTAACCGATCCCTTTAACAGTGATCACTTTCCAATTATTCATGGAAATGAATAATTGGTGAAAGTGATCACTTCATGCTCACTACAAACAAGAGTAACTCCGAATCCTGTTCAACGATCCAACTGGCAGTTTAAAAAGGCAAACTGGGGAGGGTATTCTGCAAAAATACTCTTAGACAGATGTTATGTTCAAAGGCAACATATTGATGAAGTAAATACTTATATAATCAATCAGATTCTCACTGCAGCTAATGGTTCCATTCCAAAATCCACGCCTTATCACAAACACAGAAATAACTGGTGGAATACAGAGTGTTCAATTGCCAAACAGAAAAAAAACCGTGCTTGGAATAATTTTCCGTAAGTATCCCACCACTAGTAACCTAATTGCTTATAAAAAACTCAAAGCGAAAGCTAGACAAGTTAGGCGGAAAGCGAAACGGGATTCTTGATTGCTTTTGCCTCAACCATTACCAAAGACACGGATACACGAGTCATCTGGAAAAGAATAGAGGCATTAAATGGCAAATTTACTCGGCTGCCCTCTCCGATACTTCATTGGAGAGGGAAAGACATTTCTACTCCTGAAGAAGTTGCAAATGCATTAGCAGAATCATTTGCAAAAGTATCAGCTTCTGCCACCTATGCGTCCACCTTCCAGAACATCAAAGCAGGTGCGGAACGATATAAAATCAACTTCTTCACGCGCCGCTCACTGCCGTACAACCAACCGTTTACATTAATAGAACTTCAAGAATCATTAAACAGATCTTCCAATAGCGCTGCAGGTCCAGATGGAGTTCATTACATTATGCTAAAGCATTTACTTGATGAAGACTTGAGAACTCTATTAATTTTTTATAATCGGATCTTCACCGAAAAATGCTATCCTTCTTCATGCGTCATTCGTGTCGTTATTGCCTTACCAAAACCAGGAAAAGATCCTTCCTGTGTTGAAAATTACAGGCCAATGTCTCTTACGAGCTGCATGGGAAAAATTTTCGAAAGGATGGTTCATACTAGGCTCACCTACATCCTGAGTCAGAGAATCTTCTTCCAGAACAACAATATGGCTTTCGGAAAAATAGATCAACACTGGACGTGCTTATCAAAGCCGAATCTCATATCCGCAATGCCTTTGTCATGAAACAACATCTAGTCATGGTCAATTTAGATCTTGAAAAGGCATTTGATACAACATGGCGTCATGGTATTATTAGGGACCTTTACCATCTGGGGCTTCGGGGCCATTTGCCGAAAACAATTCAAAATTTTCCTGCAATTGCGCTCTTTTCAAGTCCGATACAAAAACGTCCTCTCTACATCTCACATACAGGAAGAGGGAGTTCCGCAGGATCAATACTCAGTCCAACACTGTTTTCAATCCGAGTTAGCACAATGACACGAGATATCCCAAAACCTGTTCAAACTTATATGTATGCAGATGATCTTACCATTTCCTGTCAATCTCAAAGTATGAATACCATGAACGGCAGCTACAACTAGCCATTAACCAAAATAGAGGCCTGGACTTCACGGAACGGTTACAGATTGTTAGAAAAGAAATGCACTGTCACTCACTTTTGTAAGAAGCGAGCGCTCCATCCGGAACCTGAACTACAAATAAACAATACTCCAATCCGAATTGTTAATACCGTCTAAATTTCTTGGACAATTACTAGACCGCAAACTAAATTTCCAAGCTCACATCAGTTATTTGAGAACTTCTTGTTTAAAGCATTTAAATATACTTCGTTCGGTCTCATCTATGTCATGGGGAGCTGATCGCTGTACTTTGTTGCATCTTTATAGAAGTTTAACCGTTCACGATTAGATTATGGTTGTCCAGTGTACGACTCTGCCAGGAGCACTACTTTAAAACGGCTAAATATGATCCACCACAGTGCTCTGAGGACTGCGCTGGGAGCTTTCAGGACTTCTCCTATCCAAAGTCTATATATTGAAGCGCATGATCCCCCATTACATCTGCGTAGAAAAACACTACTGCTTCACTACGCTGCTAGGATCCAGAGTCTACCATCGCACCCAAGTTGGGAGTATCTCTATAATACTCATTGGGACGCCTTCTATGAGAGCAAACCAAATGAAAATAGACCCGCCTCTATCAGGATAAAAGAGATTGTTCAGACTTGGAATATCAATTTAAATGAAATTTTCCAAGACACAACTACACCTGTTGCTCCTTGGACATATGTGTCTGTCTCTCAAGATACATACTTCCTCCAGTGGGGGAAAAATATACCTTCCTGCAATATCAGACAGTTACATAAAGCTCATGCTATGAACAACCATGCCTGTAAAATTTATACGGATGGTTCAAAAACTGAGAGTACGGTAGGTGCTGCTGCAGTTTTCCCTTTATGTACAATTTCAGCCACAATACCGCTTGCCTGCAGCGTCTTCACAGCCGAATTATATGCCATTAAGTTAGCGCTTAGTAAGATAATTGAGCTTTCCATCTCATCTGCCATAATTTACACAGATTCTCTTAGTGCTGTCTCTGCCATAAGGAAGAATTCCTCCATTTCTCACCCTACATTGCAACAGATTCATTCCCAGCTATTCGTTTGCAGTGTGTCCAATCAGTCAGTCAGATTTTGCTGGATCCCTGGCCACTCAGGCATTCCGGGAAATGAAAGTGCTGACTTTGCCGCTAAACATCCGGAAACCGCTCTCTCACAACATCCTCAGGTTCGTTTCTCTGATTTTAAGTCTGTCATGCGCAAAGCCTGCTACAATAAATGGTCACAGACCTGGAAAAGTGCCCCTCGACGTGGGCACCTGTACGTGGTGAGGGGACCTCCCAGTGACGCTGCTGGACTTCCAGACTAGCATCACAGGGATCCAACGCCCACAGCCTAGGTTCCGGGCTTACATCAATGGAATCCGGCGTGTTTGCCGTGCGCTGCGACCCGTGGAAATTCGGAAAGGGGGATTCTGGTGGTTGAGGGGCCCAGCTTCAATACACCACTTTGGCCCCTGCTTCGACAAGACGGGTGGTCCTGGAAGTCCCGGCTAGGATCAATCGGCTAGTAGGTTCGCCTGCGAGGGTCAACCGTGTCAAAGCCATGCCCCTACCCTCATGGTCCGAGGGACAGGATTCAGGCTGGCGGCGGTGCGGGTATGGTGTCTGGGTAGCCCTGGCGTCCCACTCCCGAGCGCATTTATTGCATGCCGGGTAGTGGGCGTCCCTTTGGGCTCCGTGGTGGATGGGGAGCCCGGGCACTGAACCACTTAAAAAAACTCATGAATCCTGATAAACTAACTTCTTCAGGGGCCCCAACCCGGTCCCTATCTGCAAACATAGATGAAGATCCAGATAGTACTATTAGTACAAAGAGGCAGCGAACAGAAGTAACATCAGGGCCTGTACCCAGGTTCCTAATTATGCACTCAACCGGTGAAAAACCGATTGGTAAAATGTCGCCCTTTTTCATTCAAAAAGGGTTAGATGGGATAGCAGGTTCCCCCAAATCAGTTAAGAGGCTCCGTTCTGGAGACCTCTTAATCGAAACCAAAACTGACAGGCAATCAGAACATCTACTCCGAACAACATCAATCGGAGGAATCCCTATAACAGTGACACCACACAGAACACTCAATTCATCTAGAGGTGTCATTTCGGAGTGGGACCTTCTCGACGTATACGAGGAGGAAATCTGCTCCGAATTAAAACCACAGGGAGTCATTGCCGTCAAGAGAATCACTGCGCGAAGGGATGGAAAAATTGTTAAAACCAGGAGCGTTATCCTGACTTTTAACACTCCTAAACCTCCTGAGGAGATTAAAGCTGGATACATCAACTGTTCAGTGCGTCCATACATACCAAATCCTTTACGGTGTTTTAAATGCCAAAAGTATGGACATTCCCAAATGGCCTGCCGTGGAGTCCTTGCATGCGCTCGATGCGGTGCAAAGGACCACGAAACAACAGCATGTTCAGCCGCAAAACCCACCTGTATTAACTGTGAGGGCGAACACCCGGCCTACTCACGAGCATGCCAGAGGTGGAAAGAAGAAAAAGAGATTCAACGGCTGAAGGCAGAGCTTAACATATCATACCAGGAGGCAAGGAAATCGGTCAAACCCCTGAATATCAACAGACCTACCTACGCCCAGAAGGTAGCAGGGAGATGTTCCGTTGGAACTCAGACGGACATGACCATTCCTCCAAAGGAGTCTTTCACTCCCATCGCGCGGTATCTATTAAGTTCTCAAAAACCTGCACAAAAGGACCAATCAGCTGCCACTCCTATATCGGTACCTCCTAATGCTCCACAAGTTACAAAGTTAACTATTAAAGAAAAGAATAAAAAAGGGGAAGTACCCCCTAGTACCCAAGAAAAGATGGATGTCGAGCAGAAGGAGGTACCCGAAGATTCCGTCTTGGAACTCTTTGCGGAGGAGGAAATGGACACGGGACAGCGTCCATTCTTCCCCAAAAAAGATAAATCCAAGACTGATAAAAGTAAGCCCTCAGCACCTCGGAAGCCGCCTGACGGACCCACCAAGCCAAAATAATGGCTAAATTCCTACAATGGAATTGTCGTGGATTCCGGCGAAATATAGATGACATCAAGGCCCTCCTGCAAAAGCACGAGCCAGTTTGCTTTTGCTTGCAGTAGACATATCTAAAGGCAAGTGACGATCCCACGATGCATAACACCACAATTTTTCGTAAGGATAGAATTGCGGATGGCTCTGTACATGGGGGAGTGGCTATCCTTGTGGGTAACCAGACCCCAGTGCAGTCCTTACTAATTACAACTAGCATAGAGGCTGTTGCAATTCGCCTTACGGTGGGATTTTTATTAACTGTGTGCTCTGTCTATTTGCCACCTGGGACTGACATCTCCCAAGCAGACCTTGATGATCTTCTAACGCAGCTGCCTCCCCCTTTCTTACTTGTCGGGGATTTTAACGGACATAACACCCTGTGGGGTAGTGCTAACGTCAACGGAAGGGGACGAGTCATTGAGCGTATGCTCAATGACAATGACCTTTCCCTTCTAAATACTGGAAATAACACCTTTTCCACATGCCTACCCGTACTTTTTCTGCCATTGATCTATTTATCTGCTCCCCTTCTCTACTCCCTTCACTCACCTGGGAAGTGGAGGAGAATCCATACGGAAGCGATCACTTCCCTGTGATAACCTTGTTACACAGTGGGAGACCATGTCTTCCTTTTAGGTTACCACGGTGGAAGATTGATCAGGCTGACTGGACTGCCTTCCAACAACAGGCAAATTTCGATCTTAGCACAGTCAGTCAAGAGCCGATCAATGACGCAGTAAAGTTCATCACAGAAATCATCGTCCAAGCAGCTGCTAATGCTGTCCCAAAAACATCAGCCCGGTTTCCACCATTTCCCAAACCTTGGTGGAATTCACAATGCACAGCAGCAAAAAAGGCTCAAAACAAAGCGTGGGGGATATTTCGCCGATATCCTACCACGAACAACCTTATAGCCTTTAAACGTGCACGAGCTAAAGCACGCTACATCCGTCGTCAGAGTCAAAAGGAATCTTGGATCCGTTTTACATCATCTATTAACCAGTCTACCAACTCTAAGGTAGTCTGGGATAAAATCCGGAAAATGAAGGGAAAATATACCTCCCACCCTTCTGCAATCCTAGATTATAATGGATGCGCTATTGCAGATCCAACTGCAATAGCCAATGCTCTTGGGGAAACATTCTCTAAGATCTCTGCAACATCTTCGTATTCCCCAGAGTTCCTGGTCCTGAAATATAAAATAGAAAAACAGGCACTTAACTTTAAAACTAAGGGCATTTATCCCTACAACGGGGATTTCACTATTGTGGAATTGAAAAGAGCCCTCGCTCTTTCCAAGGCAAGTGCCGTTGGACCAGATGGCATCCATTATGAAATGATTAAACATCTTTCACCAAAATCTATGGATTGTCTGCTCCTTCTGTATAACAGAATCTTTACTGAAGGGCAGTTTCCGGACTCCTGGCGAAAGGCAATCGTTCTTGCCTTTCCTAAGCCAGGAAAGGATCCAAAAGTCACCACAAATTATCGTCCTATTGCTCTGACTAGCTGTTTGTGCAAAATCCTGGAGAGAATGGTCAATTCTCGTTTAATATTTAGAATCAAATGACCTTCTCTCCAACATCCAGTGCGGCTTCCGACGGAACCGGTCCACTTTGGACCATCTTATTAGATTGGAAGCATCCATCCGGGATGCTTTCCTAAAACGCGAACACTTGGTGTCGGTGTTCTTCGACATTGAAAAAGCGTATGACACAACTTGGAGATTTGGCATTTTAAAAGATTTACATAACCTTGGCCTTAGAGGGCATCTCCCCCTTTTTATTCAAACGTTTTTAGCCAATCGATCTTTCCAAGTTCGTGTGGGATCCTCACTCTCTCGCTCCTTTAGCCAAGAGGAGGGAGTACCACAAGGATCAGTATTAAGTGTCACGCTTTTTGCCATCAAAATAAATTCCATCACAGAACAACTTCCTCCAACTGTAAACAGTGCCCTCTATGTTGATGACTTTAGCATTTTTTGCCAGTCGTGCAACATGAGGGTTATTGAAAGACAACTGCAGAAAGCCATTGATATAATCTGAATGTCTGGGAACTTGCTAATGGCTTCAGGTTCTCGCCGGAGAAGACCGTTTGCGTACACTTTTGTCGCAAGCGTAATCTTCATCCTGAACCTGAATTAAGGCTCGGACAAAATGCAATTCCGGTAGCAGCAAACACAAAATTCTTGGGACTCATATTCGATAAAAAACTGACCTTCTTGGATCATATTCGTCAACTCCGCACAAAGTGCACACGCGGGCTTAATATTCTCCGCTCGAACTCCTCTACATCTTGGGGAGCAGACAGATGCACCCTTCTTCGGCTTTACCGTGCACTTGTGCGATCCAAAGTGGACTATGGGTCCCAGGTATATTCCTCTATATTCCTCAGCCAGACACAGTGTCCTGCGATGGCTGGACTCCGTCCATCATCAGGCCCTCCGTATTGCCACTGGAGCATATCGCACATCTCCTGTCCAGAGCTTATACGTCGAAGCAAACGAACCACCGTTATCGCTTCGACGTAAGCAGTTGTCTTTAAATTATGCTTTAAAACTGAAAACCCGGCCAGACCATCCTACGTGGCCATCCATTTTTGAGCCACGATGGGAAAATTTGTACAACACCCGTAAGACTGCCAATCGTCCTTTTGGTATTCGTCTCCAAGAGCTACTCAAATTACTTAATATGAAGGTAGACAAGGTTGCCCAAACACCAAAGCAACCCTTTCCACCCTGGCATGCTCGTGTCCCGGCATGCGACTTGTCGCTTAGAAACTGGGCAAAGTCGGACACTCCATCATGCGTCTACCTGCAGCTTCATTCAGCACACCGAACTGAATATTCCGACTTCGCGCCAGTCTACACAGACGGTTCGAAGTCGGAGTCATATGTGGGATCTGCTGCTGTCTTTACAGACATCACTATATCAGAGCAGATTCCCTCGGAATGCAGTATATTTACTGCAGAGCTGCACGCTGTAGAGTTAGCCTTGGATCATATTAGTAAATGCCATTACCAACGGTTCATTTTATATTCCGACTCTCTTAGCATGTTACAGGCTTTAATATCTGTGCGGTATAATCCTCATCCAGTTCTGTCTAGCATTCAGCAGAGGATTCACGTTCTCCATGAACGCGAATATGACATCCGCTTCTGCTGGATTCCCAGCCACATTGGGATTAGGGGTAATGATTTGGTTGACGCCGCAGCCAAATTAGCAGTCCCCAATAATAATGGCTGCCTGTCAGTCCCCTATACAGACTACAGGCAGATAATCCACGAGAAAATACATTCCCAATGGCAGGATTCGTGGAATAGACAGACTGCGAATAAATTATATCAAATAAAGCCTGTAATTGAACCGTGGCAGTCTAGTCTGCGCAGGAATCGTAAGGAGGAAGTTGTTCTTGCCCGGACCCGCATAGGACACAGTCATTTGACACATTCTTTTTTGCTGAGGGCTGGTGACCCTCCTATGTGTGTGTCCTGTGGTACAATTTTAACTATAAGACACATTTTAATCGATTGTCCAGATTTTAGTAATATCCGTTTCACCGCTTTTAATCATCTGACTGAGCCGTATACACTCAGTCAGATTTTAACCGACAATGACAATGTGTCTGCTATTTTTAGATTTTTAAAATCAATAAATATTTTTACTCGTTTATAAAGTTTACCTTTTTCTTATACTTGTTGACATAGTGACCTAAATAATTAGGTCACTGAAAGTTTAAATTTTTTTATAAATGACACGGTCTTGGCGCATTATAGCCTTAGTAGCTGATGCGCCAATAAAACCAAAACAAACAAACAAACAAACATCTATGACTCTGCTAGGAAAAGGGCACTAAGCAGACTGAACACCATCCAACATAGTGCCCTTCGTACTTCGCTAGGAGCCTTTAGAACGTCCCCTGTCCAGAGTCTGTATGTAGAGGCGTACGAACCTCCACTTCACCTTAGAAGGAAAATGCTACTCCTTAATTTTGGAGCCAAAATTCAAAGCCTTCCAGCCCATCCTGTTCGACCATTGCTTCTCAACCCTGATTGGATCACGTTCTACAACAGCAAAGTTACAGAAAATAGAGCCACTGGTATTCGATTAAAAGAATTGATACATGCCTGGGACATAAACTTTGACAATATGCTTCAAGAGAATGATGTACCTAATCCACCCTGGTCTGTAACTCTCCCTCACTGTGATAAATATTTTCAGCAATGGGGAAAGAAATCCCTGCTAGACGAAAGTATTAAACAGCTCCATAAAGGACATGCCCTCAATAATGCTCAACGCTGTATAATATATACAGATGGTTCGAAAACAGACTCTTCTGTTGGTGCTGCAGCTGTCTTTCCCTCTTTTACAATTTCTATATCACTACCAGTTGAGTGTAGCAGTTACACTGCAGAATTATATGCAATAAAATTAGCCCTAGAAAATATAAACACTTCCTATAATACTAGCAGTCTAATATACACAGACTCCAGGAGTGCAGTGTCTGCTTTCGACAATAATCTTTCAATATCGCATCCCATCATAAAACAAATTCTTTCCTGCTTAAACCACCAACGAAGTAAGAATCATAAAGTGTTATTTTGCTGGATTCCAGGGCACTCTGGTATCACAGGTAATGAGAGAGCAGATCAGGCAGCCAAACAACCAATCAGTGCAATACCATCACATTACCAAGTACCATACATAGATTATTTGAAGCGCATTAAAAAAATCTATACAATCCACTGGTCTGAAATCTGAAGGTCACAAACGAACAACAAATTGCTCGAAATCAAAGAGGAACCAGCACTATGGAAATCTAGCTTAAGGAAAAACAGACAAGAAGAGATTGTGCTAGCAAGATTACGCATAGGGCATACGCATCCAACCCATGTATATCTACTCAAGCAGGATGTCCCACCTCAATGCACTCATTGTGCTTTACCACTTACTGTGAAGCATATACTCTTAGATTGTAAGCAGTATTCCTACTTCCGAAGGAATAGTTTTCTTTCACTCTCACAAATGAAAGAGCCTCTATCACTTGCTCATATTATTGGAAACAATGCGAATTTAAATGAACTTTTTACTTTTCTTAAGCAGATACAAATATATGATTTTCTATGATTAAAAACTGGAATGAAATATTATATAAAAACATGTTATAGGAACAGGCACATTTTGGCCTTAGTTGCCCTTGTGCCCAAAATACCAATACCAATACCAATCACCCCCTCAACGTGGGCACCTGTACGTGGTGAGGGGACCTCCCAGTGATGCTGCTGGTTTTCCAGATTAGCATCACTGGGATCCAACGCCCATACCTTGGTTCCAGGGTTACATCATTGGAATCCGGCGTGTGCAGCCGTGCGCCGCGACCCGTGGAAGCGGAAAGGGGGATCCTGGTGGTTGAGGGGCCCAGCCTTAATACACCACTTTGTCCCCTGCTTCGACGAGACGGGTGGTCCCGGACCGGCTCGACTGGGATCAATCGGCGGGTGGTTCTATACTGCTAGGGTCAACTGCGTTCCAATAAGTCTCCCTCCCTTTGGTCCTGGGACGGGATAAAAACTTATTGGTAACGTGGGTATGGTGTTCTAAGCGAACTCGGCGTCCCATTCGTGTACGCAGTACCTGCTAGTTCACGAGTGGGCGTCCCCTCGTAGGGCTCCGTGGTGGGTGAGGTACTTACGCATCAGACATTTTCTTTTTACTCATATGAGTAATTTAAATTCTTCTTCTGGGGCCCCAACAAGGCCCCTACCTAATCGATCGTCAGATGAGAGTGAAAGCAATTCAGCTAAAAGAGCCAGAACTGAGGAGAAAACAACATCTGTGACACCTCTTTTCCTCATTCTCCATTCCACCGGAGAGCAGTCACTTGGGAAAATGTCACCTTTATTTATCCAGAAAGGATTAGAAGGGATGGCAGGCTCACCCAAATCCGTTAAACGGCTGCGTTCTGGAGATATTCTAATTGAAGCAGCAAATATAAATCAAGCTGAAAAATTTTTGAAAGCCATATTTATAGGGGGAATACCCATCATCGTAACCCCTCACAAAACTTTGAACTCTTCAAGAGGTGTGATATCAGAGTTGGATCTTCTTCACGTTTCTGAAGAAGAGATCTGCTCTGAATTAAAAGAACAAGGAGTGACAGCTGTAAAGCGGATATCCATGCGTAAGGATGGGAATCTTGTCCCTACCCGAGTTCTCATCCTAACATTCAACACCCCACGGCCTCCAAGTTCCATCAAGGCAGGGTACTTAAACTGCCCAGTGAGGATTTACGTTCCCAACCCACTGAGGTGTTTTAAATGTCAAAAGTACGGCCACTCACAAATATCCTGTCGTGGTAATCCTGCCTGTGCTCGATGTGGTGTTAAAGACCACGAGAGCAAGGAATGTCTTGCTCCTAAGCCTAATTGTATTAACTGCCAAGGAGAGCACCCTGCATACTCTCGAGCATGCCAGCGGTGGAAGGACGAAAAGGAGATACAGAAATTAAAAACGGAGCTAAACATCTCCTACCCAGAGGCTAGAAAACGCATACAACCAATAAATAGCGGGAAACCTTCATATGCCCAGAAGGTTTCTGCTAAGTGCACTATCGGTACACAAACTGAGATGACTATACCACCAAAAGAGTCATTCACCCCGATTGCACGCTATTTATTGAGTTCACAAAAGCCCACCACAAAAACACAATCAGCTGCCACTCCTATATCCGTACCTCCTAGTGCTCCACCACTACCTAAACCAAGTGGTAAAGAAAAGCCAAAAACTTTAGAAGAGTCATCCGTGACACCAGAAAGGGATGTAGAGAACAAGGAGGTACAGGATGAATCAGTCTTGGAACTCTTTGCGGAGGAAGAAATGGACACGGGACATCGTCCTTTCTTCCCCAAAAAAGATAAAGCCAAGGCTGATAAAAGTAAGCCCTCAGCACCTCGGAAGCCGCCTGATGGACCCACCAAGCCAAAATAATGGCTAAATTCCTACAATGGAATTGTCGTGGATTCCGGCGAAATACTGATGACATCAAGGCACTCCTGCAAAAGCACGAGCCAGTTTGCTTTTGCTTGCAGGAGACTTATCTAAAGGCGAATGATGATCCCACCATGCATAACATCACAATCTTTCGTAAGGATAGAATTGTGGATGGTCCTGCTCATGGAGGAGTGGCTATCCTTGTGAGTAATCAGACCCCAGTTCAGCCCTTGCTAATTACAACCAGCATAGAGGCTGTTGCAATTCGCCTTACAGTGGGATTTTTATTAACGGTCTGCTCTATTTATTTGCCACCTGGGACTGACATCTCCCAGGAAGCCCTTGATGATCTTCTAAAGCAGTTGCCTCCCCCTTTCTTACTTCTCGGGTATATGAATGGACATAACACACTGTGGGGTAGTGCTAACATCAATGAAAGGGGACGGGTCATAGAGCGTATGCTCAATGACAATGCCCTTTCCCTTCTCAATACTGGAACAAACACCCTCTTCCATATGCCTACACGTACTTTTTCTGCCATTGATCTCTCTATCTGCTCCCCTTCTCTGCTCCCTTCACTCACTTGGGAAGTGGAGGATAATCCATACGGAAGTGATCACTTCCCTGTGATAACCTTGTTACACAGTGGGAGACCATGTCTTCCTTTTAGGTTACCACGGTGGACGTTTGATCAGGCTGACTGGAATGCCTTCCAACATCAGGCAAATTTTGAACTCAGTACTGTCAGTCAGGAACCTATCAATGATGCAGTAACGTACATCACAGAAATGATTGTCCAAGCAGCTGCGAATGCTGTTCCAAAAACATCTGGCCGGTTTCCACCATTTCCCAAACCTTGGTGGAATTCACAATGCACAGCAGCAAAAAAGGCTCAAAACAAAGCGTGGGGGATATTCCGTCGATATCCTACCACTGCTAATCTAATAGCTTTCAAGCGTGCACGAGCCAAAGCACGCTACATTCGCCGTCAGAGTCAAAAGGAATCATGGATCCGTTTTACATCATCTGTTAACCAGGCTACCAATTCTAAGGTAGTCTGGGATAAAATCCGGAAAATGAAGGGAAAATATACATCCCACCCTTCTTCAATCCTAGATTATAATGGATGCGCTATTGCAGATCCAACTGCAATAGCCAATGCTCTTGGGGAAACATTCTCTAACATCTCTGCAACATCCTCGTATTCCCCAGAGTTTCTGGTCCTGAAACATAAACTGGAAAAAGAGGCACTTAATTTTAAGACTAAGAAGATCTATCCCTACAATGGGCCGTTCACTATTCAGGAACTGAAAAGAGCCCTCGCCCTTTCCAAAGCAAGTGCTGTTGGACCAGATGGCATCCATTATGAATTGGTTAAACATCTTTCACCAAAATCTATGGATTATCTGCTCTCTCTGTATAACAGAATCTTTATTGAAGGGCAGTTTCCGGATTCCTGGCGCAAGGCAATCGTTCTTGCCTTTCCTAAGCCAGGAAAGGATCCAAAAATCACCACCAATTATCGTCCTATTGCTCTGACTAGCTGTCTGTGCAACATTCTGGAGAGAATGGTCAATTCTCGTTTAATATGGTATTTAGAATCAAATGACCTTCTCTCCAATATCCAGTGCGGCTTCCGAAGGAACCGGTCCACTTTGGACCGTCTTATTAGACTGGAAACATCCATCCGGGATGCTTTCCTAAAACGCGAACACTTGGTGTCGGTGTTCTTTGACATGGAGAAAGCGTATGACACAACTTGGAGATTTGGCATTTTAAAAGATCTGCATTGCCTCGGTCTTAGGGGGCAACTCCCCATTTTTATTAAAAACGTTTTAGCCAATCGATCTTTCCAGGTTCGTGTGTGATCCTCACTCTCTCGTTACTTTAGCCAAGAGGAGGGAGTACCACAAGGATCAGTATTAAGTGTCACGCTTTTTGCCATCAAAGTAAATTCCATCACAGAACAACTTCCTCGAACTGTAAACAGTGCCCTCTATGTTGATGACTTTAGCATATTTTGCCAGTCATGCAACATGAGGGTGATTGAAAGACAACTGCAGAAAGCCATTGATCGACTCAACTCCTGGGCACTTACAAATGGTTTCAGGTTCTCGCCGGAGAAGACCGTTTTCGTACACTTTTGTCGTAAGCGTAATCTTCATCGTGAACCCGAATTAAGGCTCGGACGAAATGCTATTCCAATAGCAGCGGATACAAAATTCTTGGGGCTCGTATTTGACAAAAAGTTGACCTTTCTGGATCACATCCGTCAACTCCGCACAAAGTGTACAAGAGGGCTGAATATTCTGCGCTCTCTTTCCTCTACATCTTGCGGTGCGGATCGATGCACCCTACTACGCATCTACCGTGCACTTGTACGATCCAGACTAGATTACGGGTCCCTGGTATACAATTCGGCCAGAGACAGTGTACTTCGGTGGCTGGATCCTGTCCATCATCTGGCTCTCCGTACCGCTATTGGAGCATATCGAACATCTCCAGTCCAGAGCTTATACGTCGAAGCAAACGAACCGCCGTTATTGCTTCGACGCAAGCAGTTGTCTCTAAACTACGCTCTAAAACTGAAATCCCTGCCAGACCACCCTACGTGGCTATCCGTTTTTGAGCTACGATGGGAAAATTTGTACAACACCCGTAAGACTGCCAATCGCCCTTTTGGTATTCGTGTCCAAGAGCTACTTAAAGAACTTAATATCAAGGTAGACAAGGTTGCGCAAACACCAAAGCAACCCCTTCCACCCTGGCATGCTCATGTCCCGGCATGTGACTTGTCCCTTAGAAATTGGCGAAAGTCGGACACTCCGTCATCTGTCTACCTGCAGCTTTTTTCAGCACACCGAGCTGAACATTCTGACTTCGTGCCAGTCTACACAGACGGCTCGAAGGCGGAATCATATGTGGGATCTGCTGCCGTCTTTAGAGACAGCACTACATCGGAGCAGATTCCCTCTGAATGCAGCATATTTACTGCAGAGCTGCACGCTATAAAGTTAGCCTTGGATCACATTATTAAATGCCAATACCAACGGTTCATTTTATATTCAGACTCTCTCAGCGTGTTACAGGCTTTAATATCTGTGAGATATAATTCTCATCCAGTTCTGTCTAGCATTCAGCAGAAGATTCACGTTCTCCATGAACGTGAATATGATATCCGCTTCTGCTGGATTCCTAGCCACATTGGGATTAGGGGAAATAATTTGGCTGACGCCGCAGCCAAATCAGCAATTCCCAATAATAACCACTGCCTGTTAGTCCCCTATACAGACTACAGGCAAATAATACACGAGAAGATGCACTCCCAATGGCAGGATTCGTGGAATAGGCAGACTGCGAATAAATTATATCGTATAAAGCCCGTAATTGAACCGTGGCAGTCTAGTCTGCGCAGGAATCGTACTGAGGAAGTTGTTCTTGCCCGGACCCGCATAGGACACAGTCATTTAACGCATTCGTTTCTGCTGAGGGCTGATGACCCTCCTATGTGCGTGTCCTGTGGCACAATCTTAACGATCAGACACCTTTTAATTGACTGTCCAGATTTTAGCAGTACCCGTTTTACCGCTTTTAATCATCTGACTGAGCCTTATACACTCAGTCAGATTTTATCCGACAATGACAATGTGTCTGCTGTTTTTAGCTTTTTAAAAGCAATAAAGGTTTTTAATCGTATTTAAAATTTATATGTTATTGTTGTTTATTTATGTTTTTAGATCTGGACATGGTGGCCTAATTAATTAGGTCACCGAGATGTTAAATGTTTTAGATATTACCTGGTCTTGGCGCATTATAGCCTTAGTTGCTAGTGCGCCAATAAAACCCAAATCAATCAATCAATCAATCAACCCTTTGCAAGATGGTAAAGTAAACCTTTGCCCACAATCTCCAGATCAAGGGGGAGGACTCCGGTCAAGACCTGTAAAGCGTGGGTGCTCACCGTGCTGCAGGCACGAGAAGTAAATAGTAGAATCAACCTTTGGGTTGAGTTGATGATACGTCGGTTGACTGCGGTAGTAGCCTTGTGATACCATACGCCAGAGGCATATGTGATGATAGGTATGAATATGGCTTTTTAGAAGATATGTAGCGCACGCCGGCCAAGGCCCCAGTCCCTTCGAGCCAGTGTATGATTCTTCTAGGAGAGCGTGCTAGCACGGCTTTCCTCTGTTCAACATTCTGCCCAGACGATTGCTAAAAGCGCTTATAGAGCTTCGCCAATTCAAAGCCTTTACGAAGATGCCCATGAACTTCCTCTAAGTCTCTGAAGAAAGAAGTTACTTCTCAACTATACAACTAAAATTCAAATTCTACCTAACCACCCCATTAAGTCGATACTTAATGATCCTCAGTTCCCAATGTATATAGAAATACACCCAGGGCGATTCAGCCAACTGCTATCAGATTGATTGCAGGGATTGTCAAGAACTTTGGATATATATCTTGGAAAAGTTCTCCAAAAATCCAATCAGCCGGGATCCCCCATGGTCCTCTAACAAACCATCCTGTGACAGTTATTTTCTAGACTGGGGAAAGCACTCTCTTGCAAATGTCAACTTACAACAACTCCATATTGCCCACACCCAAATTTATTTGAGTTTTACAAAAATATATACGGATGGGATCCTCCGAAACGCACACAATGCAACTCTCCTCTTACAATGATACATATTCTTGTTGAATCTGCTTTGTATACCACTACCCGACAATTCTCTTTCAGCTTTTCTGCCTAACCTTAAAGAACCCCTGACGCTCACCCATATCATATGTAACGATGCTAATCTGCAGGAGTTTTTCCACTTTATCAAGCAGATAAAATTACACGATCGTTTTTGACTGATGGCATAGTAATGACGATGCATTTGTACCATTCTTACGATTGAGAGGTGCAATATGGACTGTGTAGCCCTTGCACCAAAAGAAAGAAAAACCCAATAACAATAATTAAAATTTAACGCCAACAATTTTGAAGATACGAAGTCAATCCCTGAAATTTCTGATCACAGTCATATATTCATCTCCTCATTATTCCAGGTAGGATTAATCGATTCTCACAGAAATCCCTTACATTTCGGGCAATGTAAGGGATTTCTATTTTTAATAATGCTGACAGCACTTTGAACTGCAGTGCCAAGTGACATTCCCCTGTAAATATCGATTCACTGCACGACATCGTTGTTAGCCAGGGAAATCCCAATTTGAAAGTAGCATTCGCAATAGGAAAATTTTTAGTGTATATAATTTGAGATTAATGTATTTTAAATAACAGAAAATTAAACTTCTACACTTAAAAGTTTTTAATTTTTTAAATAAAAAATCCCACCAAGGAAGCGAGGAATTTTTATGGGTGGTTTTCACAGCGTGGCTCAGTTAGCCGGTCTCAGGCGACGTTAACATTGATTTTCTCACGGATATTCTGTTTTGTATCCAGCAAACAGCAAATCGACCACAGTATATACACAATTTACAGACTTATTATACACGGCACAGCGTGTACTAAGTTTTTGATGCGCCTTAGGCTTAAGGCACCAAATTATAGTCAGCTTCGTTGTTACAACAATCAGCTAAGGATAGAAAAGGAGCCATAATATTTATGTGCAACCGAAGATGCTGTACATGAAAATTAGTATTAATATTACTATCGATATTGTTTTATCGCTAAACGATGGAAGGAAGATACGCTAAGTATTTTCCTTCCATCGTTCAATCAATATTAATAAAGGAATCCTAAATCATCCGTACACCGGCAAGGATTTTATATATTTAATTCTGTTTTTTGTCTCTCCTACACTGAGAATTGTTTGTTTTATTAATTTTACTAATCACATTAGGACCTCATAAATCGCAGTAAGGTTTCTCTAATTGAGGCTTATACTTAAGCTGCAGAAACATGCAAACTTCAAAATTTGGTCCCTAGTCATCAATTTTTGCAAATTTGTGTGTTCTAAGCCATTCTTCATGTGGATATCGATCATCTACGCCACTCAACAATCTGGCCTTCCTTTTTTTGAACCATTCTACTTCTACCTTTCAGATGGAACATTTATCTCTACGTCCTCCAGACGTAGATTCATTACTTTTTGAAGCAGAATAGCTTGATTTTGACAATTATGCACCCGCTGCAACCTTTAATCATCGAAAAATTTTGACAACTTCCCCTGCATTTCCTCATCAATCTCATAAGGAACATAAGAAACAGAAGTGCCCTCAACGCTGATTCCTAAGGGACTCCACTTTCAACACTTGTCCATCCTGAGGAATGCGCATTTATGATCACTCATAAGATTCCTTGAGCCTTCCTAGTATCCTGTTCACACCGCATTGGAAATTACATGTCTCATTGAGTTGTAACCCCTCAATCTTTTTCTTTCTCGATCACTTTTAACTCCATTCCCCTCCTAGCATGTAACCCCACGAGTTCTGTTCCCTACGTGAAAAACCTTACATTTAGATACATTAAATTTCAGTTGCTATTTTTCAGACTATTTTTTGGAACTGAATCTAAGTCATGGAGAAGCAAAATGGTCTTGTTCTGATAATTAATCAGCCTAGCAACCTTCAAATCATCGAAATATTTATGAGAAGCAGAAGCTGTCCAACACAGATCCCCGAGGGACCACTTACTACGCTGGTCCACCCTGAAGAATGTGCCTTTATGATCACTCTCTGTCTTCTATCTTTTAGCCAACGCTTGATTCAACAAGGTATCTTACTAGTAATTCTAATTGACTTGAGTTTAAATAATATCCTTTTGTGAGGATTCTTACCAAAAGTTTTATTGAGGTCAATGTAAATAATGTCTAAGTTGTTTCTTGTATCCAAATATTTTATGCCGTTGTCATAACAATTAACTAAATTTCTCAGTTAAGACTTTCCCTTCAAAAACGCACGCTGTTGTTCTAATCAAACCTTAAAAGGATATTTGCTGCAGAATTCTGGATATTAAAATAGGCCAACATCAAACTACACCTTCCCGCAGCTCTCAGACCTACACAGTTAGCAGACGCCCCTTTTAACTCGGTAGGCTCCGATCCTACATCGGAGAAAGAAGGCTGCTATTCACGACCAAAGTACCTCCTTCCTTTTATCATAGAAAGTTCTTACTCTACCAACGAGAATACAGTAAAATTAAGGTCAAAGGTAGACAAACATGTGATTAAAGCTGCATGAATAAAGGTTCTTTAAACACGCATCTCTCCTCTTAATTTTGTTATTGGTTTTTAAGCGCATCAATGACCTAGAACATATTGCTTCGTTGATGTTATGGAGGCTGAAAAACCCGAAATAAATCACCATAAAACCCAAATCCCACCCCCTGAGATCGGGTAACTACAACCTCGATTAAAGTGGGCTTTAGAAATTCCACCAGTCATCGACGGGACTCGAACCCAGATCTCTCCAAATGAGTAATACGTTTCGAAATAACCATGCTGTCATAGAGGACACTTTTAACGATATACAGTGATAAATATGAGTGTTGGAGGACGGTGATAAAAGTCACATTCCTTCCACACCGGTGTAATAGGCATCAGTTCGAATCTCGTCAATGACGTGAGGAATTCATGTGCTGAAATGCCTTGGCGCAAAATCAGTCAGCAATAAGTGCATTCAAAATAAAAGTTGAAATTGCAATTCAACTTTGTTCTCCGAATTCCGTTTCCTTTTTCTTCTTCTCTCTTTATTTGAAATAGGAACAGTGAATGAATTCTGAAAAACACACAAGTAAATTCTACTGAAAGCTAAGTTCCTGGAAAGAAAATAACCTACGTCAGCAAGAACAATGAAAAGTCCTTCTGTTGATGTTTCACCTAGATCTCTTTATAATTCCTAGTTGCTTTTCGATGAAAAAGCAGCTGGTAAAATATTTGCCTACACGTTTTAAACCCTCAATGCCATGCGCGCTCTATATATACTGTAGAAGGAACCCAGCAGGATCTCTAGCAAGTGTTTGTACCGTATTCTTCTCTCTGTTGACCCTTTCAGCTCGATAGCGATGTGTTTCAATACAGCAGTACAGTTGGTCAGCTTCCTGGCGGTGTGCATGGTGGGAAGTGTTCTGAATTCAATGACAGATATGTCGACGAAGAGTTTTCCAGGCCCCGAGAAGATTCAAGGATGTGCCGAAGGCCTCTTTAGCAAGATGTTCGTGAAAGCAGCGCAGTCAGGAGATGCTATAGAAAGCGTGTCATGGAGTCATGACTCTTCCAATAAAGAGAAAGGTACGCTATGCACAATCTACAACCAAAACAGCAATGAAGTTTGTCTACAGGAAGAAATTCCAGGTCACTGTAAATGCAGCGATAAATCTTCAATAAATGCCGGTGTCACTTTAGCGAAAGGTGGTGTTAACATCGCATTCGACTGGATCTGTGATTCGATAGCTCAGAATGGAAAAATCAATATATCCTTCGCCCCGGTTTCAGATGGCAAGTATGACGGAATTGGTCTCAATTTCTGTGGTACTTACAGCTTTAAAGGGGAGAAGGGATCCCCATTAAGTAACATGATTGCAAACCGCTAATCCTTGGATTGATGTGTTTTTTAATATTCTCCTGTATAATGTAGCTTAAGAGCTCTTTGTTCAATAATAAAACTCAACTAAAGTCATTTCTTGGTAATTGTTTCTTGCTTCTTCACTCATCGCAGAATTTATACGCTCATCTACAGTGGCTGATAAAAAAAATGCAACACTCGTTTAAGTCTTTACAAACAGCTACAGAAGACGAATATAATTCGATAATTGGATATCATAACAAGACGTTTTGTAATATATTCCAGAAACCTTATTACTAGCTAAAAATAAGAATATATATACCGATGAGCCAAAACATTACGATCATCTACCTAATATGAAGTTTATCCTCCACGTGCAGCCAAAATAGCTCGTATCCGGCGAGGCATGGACGTTACAAGATTTCTAAATGTATCTTGTGGTATCTGGTACCAACACGTAACCAGCAGATCCTTTAACTACTGTAAGTTTCGTGGTTGAGACGCCGCAGATCGGGTTTGCTAATCCAACACAAACCACAGACGCTCGATGGAATAAATGCCAAAAAAGTGTTCTGTGTTGAATACGTAGTTTTGTGTTGTGTTCTGTTGGGTGTCCTGGAATTTGGCCACTGGGCCCTTGGTGAAACCCCATGTTTCCCGCACACAACGCTAGGAGGTAGCCAGGGTGTCCATTATTCTTTGGCTAGTCTCTGCCACGGTCACCTAAGCTTCCTGACAGAGACTAATGTAAAATAAAAAAAAAAATGTTAGAGTGGGTAGGCTTTAGAGTCAAGAATGGAAGGGGGGGAATGAAGAAGAAGGCATCCTCCAGGTACGATGGAATACATCCATCAGGCGAAAATAGAGGATGGGAGTGGGAGAAAAGTTGCCGTGCAAGAGAGCACAGCGCGATCGCCATTTTTCACAAATTTCTTACTCTTTTTATTCAGGTCCGATCGTGAATAAATTCAAATTATTATATTAGGGTCAACCGTAATTTCTTCCATCTACCCATATATTTATTTATCTGTAAATTGAGTGTGTTCTCTGGTTGATTTTCCTGTTTGCTTAATGAAAAAACTCCAATATCTGGGGGTCAGTCTCAGGCGTAATTAGAAAAACTTGCTAATTACGCCTGAGACTAACTCAGCCACGGAGTGAGTGAAAAAAGCCCATTAAAGTTCCTCGCGTCATCGACGGGATTCAAACCCGGGCCTTTTCCACCCACTGTGAGGAGGATGGTGACGATACCACTCTGCTACCCGCGCAGACGGTCTGGTCGTGATGTCAATTTCAGTGGCGATGTCCAGTTTGGTAGTTAAAGTCCTATCCGGTGATCTGTAAGTCAGTAGGGATATAAATAGGAATGCAGCTGTGGTTGTCCTATACAGCAGCTACAACAATGGGCTTCCAAAAACCAATTAAGAATTTCACCAGAAAAAACCTCATCAATCCTCCTCAAAGGGAAACTACAATTGCGGCGGCCCCCGCAAATAAAAATTGAAAATGTCACCATAAAATTCGCGAGCGAGCTAAAATACTTAGGCGTAATCCGGGATAATAACTTGTCTTTCCAGCAGCACCTGAAATACATCCCGAGAAAAATCAGGGGCTACTCTGGGATGGTAGCCAGGATCACAAAGAAAGACTGGGGTCTCAAAAAGAGAACCCTGTCAATATACTACAAAACAACTTTCCTACCAGCAATCACCTATGGAGCAGCGGTGTGGTTTCCCAAAGCAGCACTGGTTGTGAACAGAAGAACACTTTAAACGATCCAAAGGACCATATTACTCACAACAACGCGAGCTTGCAGCACAGTAAGCACCCCAGCACTGCAGGTGCTTGCCGGAGTGCTCCCCATGGATCTGGAGGTTATCCAGGCAGGGTTGCTGTTCATGCTGTCCAGGGGAGTGGCTGCCACCCACCAGGGCTACACGACTGATCCGGCGAACAGCCTAAAGAATGAAAAAGTCAGGTTACAGACCCACCTCCTAAACCTTTGGCAGAGAAGGTGGACTGAGACCACCAAGGGAGAAGCGACAAAAAAATTCCTACCGGACATCCGCAAGATATATTCAAAACAACCGGTGTGGTACTTCCCAGGGTACCACATGACAACACTGTTAACAGGACATGGCCCCTACAATGAAAGGCTTTTCGGGCTGGGTCTCACCGACGATCCCAGCTGTAACGCGGGGAGAGCGAAAGCTGGAGCCACATAGCTTATGAATGTCCACAATATGAGGACCTCAGAGGGATTCTCATATCAAGAATCAGATACCTTCCGAAGGGATTGGAGTCCCATTTCCTGGATTCAGAGGAAGAATACAGGGCGCTCTCCCTCTTCGCGCAGGATCTATTCGCTAGGAGGAAAATGCTAATTGCAATCTACAGCAATCAACACAGAGACTGACAAGAAACGCTACCAGATGAAACAGAAAATCGAAATTCGCGGAATACCAGCCTAGGTTCCGGGCTTACATCAATGGAATCCGGCGTGTTTGCCGTGCGCTGCGACCCGTGGAAATTCGGAAAGGGGGATCCTGGTGGTTGAGGGGCCCAGCTTCAATACACCACTTTGGCCCCTGCTTCGACAAGACGGGTGGTCCTGGAAGGCCCGGCTAGGGTCAATCGGCTAGTAGGCTCGCCTGCGAGGGTCAACCGTGTCAATGCCACGCCCCTACCCTCATTGTCCGAGGGACAGGATTCAGGCTGGCGGCGGTGCGGGTATAGTGTCTGGGTAGCCCTGGCGTCCCACTCCCGAGCGCATTTATTGCATGCCGGGTAGTGGGCGTCCCTTTGGGCTCCGTGGTGGGTGGGGAGCCCGGGCACTGAACAACTAAATAAACTTCATGAATCCTGATAAACTTACTTCTTCAGGGGCCCCAACCCGGTCCCTATCTGAAAAATTAGACGGAGAGGCAGATATTATTATTGCAACAAAGAGGCAGCGAACGGAAACACCATCATCAGGGCCTGTCCCACGATTTCTTATTATGCATTCTACCACTGAAAAACCGATTGGTAAAATGTCGCCCTTTTTTATTCAGAAAGGGTTAGATGGGTTAGTAGGTTCTCCCAAATCAGTTAAGAGGCTCCGTTCTGGAGACCTCTTAATTGAAACTAAAAATGACAGGCAATCCGAACATCTACTCCGAGTAACATCAATCGGAGGAATCCCTATAACAGTGACACCACACAGAACACTCAATTATTCTAGAGGTGTCATTTCGGAGTGGGACCTTCTTGACGTATACGAGTAGGAAATCTGCTCCGAATTAAAACCACAGAGAGTCATTGCCGTCAAGAGAATCACTGCGCGAAGGGATGGAAAAATTGTTAAAACCAGGAGCGTTATCCTGACTTTTAACACTCCTAAACCTCCTGACGACATTAAAGCTGGATACATCAACTGTTCAGTGCGTCCATACGTTCCCAACCCTTTACGGTGCTTTGAGTGACAGAAGTATGGACAATCTCAAATGGCCTGCCGGGGAGTCCTTGCATCCGCTCGATGCAGTGCAAAGGACCACGAAACAACAGCATGTTCAGCCACAAAACCCACCTGTATTAACTGTGAAGGCGAACACCCCGCCTACTCAAGAGCATGCCAGAGGTGGAAAGAAGAAAAAGAGATTCAACGGCTGAAGGCAGAGCTTAACATATCATACCAGGAGGCAAGGAAATCGCTCAAACCCCTGAATATCAACAAACCTACCTACGCCCAGAAGGTAGCAGGGAGATGTTCCGTCGGAACTCAGACGGACATGACCATTCCTCCAAAGGAGTCTTTCACTCCCATCGCGCGATATCTATTAAGTTCTCAAAAACCTGCACAAAAGGACCAATTAGCTGCCACTCCTATATCGGTACCTCCTAATGCTCCACAAGTTCCAAAGGTAACTGCGAAAGAAAAGAATAAAAAAGGGGAAGTCCCCCCCTAGTACCCAAGAAAAGACGGATGTCGAGCAGAAGGAGGTACCCGAAGAGTCAGTCTTGGAACTCTTTGCGGAGGAGGAAATGGACAAGAGACAGCGTCCATTCTTCTCCAAAAACGATAAATCCAAGACTGACAAAAGTAAGCCCTCAGCACCTCGGAAGCCGCCTGATGGACCCACCAAGCCAAAATAATGGCTAAATTCCTACAATTGAATTGTCGTGGATTCCGGCGAAATATAGATGACATCAAGGCCCTCCTGCAAAAGCACGAGCCAGTTTGCTTTTGCTTGCAGGTGACATATCTAAAGGCAAATGATGATCCCACCATGCACAACATCACATTTTTTCGAAAGGATACAATTGCGGATGGCCCTGTACATGGGGGAGTGGCTATCCTTGTGGGTAACCAGACCCCAGTGCAGCCCTTGCTAATTACAACCAGCATAGAGGCTGTTGCAATTCGCCTTTCAGTGGGATTCTTATTAACTGTATGCTCTATTTATTTGCCACCTGGGACTGACATTTCCCAGGCAGACCTTGATGATCTTCTAACGCAGCTGCCTCCCCCTTTCTTACTTCTTGGGGATTTTAATGGACATAACACCCTGTGGGGTAGTGCTAACATCAATGGAAGGGGACGAGTCATAGAGCGTATGCTCAATGACAATGACCTGTCCCTTCTAAATACTGGAACAAACACCTTTTTCCACATGCCTACCCGTACTTTTTCTGCCATTGATCTCTCTATCTGCTCCCCTTCTCTACTCCCTTCACTCACCTGGGAAGTGGAGGAGAGTCCATACGATAGTGATCACTTCCCCGTGATAACCTTGCTACACAGTGGGAGACCATGTCTTCCCTTCAGGTTACCACGGTGGAAGATTGATCAGGCTGACTGGACTGCCTTCCAACACCAGGCAAATTTTGATCTTAGTACAGTCAGTCAAGAGCCTATCAATGATGCAGTTAAGTACATCACAGAAAATATTGTCCAAGCAGCTGCTAATGCTGTCCCAAAAACATCAGCCCGGTTTCCACCATTTCCTCACCCTTGGTGGAATTCACAATGCACAGCAGCAAAAAAGGCTCAAAACAAAGCGTGCGGGATATTTCGCCGATATCCTACCACGAACAACCTAATAGCCTTCAAACGTGCACGAGCCAAAGCACGCTACATCCGTCGTCAGAGTCAAAAGGAATCGTGGATCCGTTTTGCATCATCTATTAACCAGTCTACCAACTCTAAGGTAGTCTGGGATAAAATCCGGAAAATGAATGGAAAATATACATCCCACCCTTCCTCAATCCTAGATTATAATGGATGCGCTATTGCAGATCCAACTGCAATAGCCAATGCTCTTGGGGAAACATTCTCTAACATCTCTTCAACATCTTCGTATTCCCCAGAGTTCCTGGTCCTGAAATACAAAACCGAAAAACAGGCACTCACCTTTAAATGTAAGAGCATCTATCCCTACAACGGGGATTTCACTATTCTGGAACTCAAAAGAGCCCTCGCTCTTTCCAAAGCAATTGCCGTTGGACCAGATGGCATCCATTATGAAATGATTAGACATCTTTCACCAAAATCTATGGATTTTCTGCTCCTTCTGTATAACAGAATCTTTACTGAAGGGAAGTTTCCGGACTCCTGGAGAAAGGCATTCGTTCTTGCCTTTCCCAAGCCAGGAAAGGATCCAAAAGTCACCACCAACTATCGTCCTATTGCTCTGACTACCTGTCTGTGCAAAATCCTGGAGAGAATGGTCAATTCTCGTTTAATATGGTATTTAGAATCAAATGACCTTCTCTCCAGCATCCAGTGCGGCTTCCGAAGGAACCGGTCCACTTTGGACCATCTTATTAGAATGGAAGCATCCATCCGGGATGCTTTCCTAAAACGGGAACATTTGGTGTCGGTGTTCTTTGACATGGAAAAAGCGTATGACACAACTTGTAGATTTGGCATTTTAAAAGACTTACATAGCCTAGGCCTAAGAGGGCATCTGCCTTTTTTTATTCAAAACTTTTTAGCCAATCGATCGTTCCAAGTCCGTGTGGGAGCCTCACTCTCTCACTCCTTTAGCCAAGAGGAGGGAGTACCACAAGGATCAGTATTAAGTGTCACGCTTTTGCCATAAAAATAAATTCCATCACAGAACAACTTCCTCCAACTGTAAACAGTGCCCTCTATGTTGATGACTTAGCATTTTTTGCCAGTCGTGCAACATGAGGGTTATTGAAAGACAACTGCAGAAAGCATTGATAGTCTGAATTCGTGGGCACTTGCTAATGGCTTCAGGTTCTCGCCGGAGAAGACCGTTTGCGTACACTTTTGTCGCAGGCGTAATCTTCATCCTGAACCTGAATTAAGGCTCGGACAAAATGCCATTCCAGTAGCAGCGAACATAAAATTCTTGGACTCATATTCGATAAAAAATTGAACTTTTTGGATCATATCCGTCAACTCCGCACAAAGTGCACACGTGGGCTAATATTCTCCGCTCGCTCTCCGCTACATCTTGGGGAGCAGACAGATGCACCCTACTACGGCTGTACCGTGCACTTGTGCGAACCAAAATTAGATTATGGGTCCCAAGTATATACTTCAGCCAGAGACAGTGCCCTTCGATGGCTGGACCCTGTCCATCATCAGGCTCTACGTATCGCTACTGGAGCATTTCGAACATCTCCTGTCCAGAGCTTATACGTCGAAGCAAACGAACCACCGTTATTGCTTCGTCGTAAGCAGTTGTCTCTAAAGTACGCCTTAAAACTGAAATCCCTGCCAGACCATCCTACGTGGCCATTCGATTTTGAGCCACGATGGGAAAATTTGTACAACACCCGTAAGACAGCCAATCGTCCTTTTGGTATTCGTCTCCAAGAGCTACTCAAAGAACTTAATATGAAGGTAGACAAGGTTGTCCAAACACCAAAGCAACCCTTTCCACCCTGGCATGCTCGTGTCCCGGCATGTGACTTGTCCCTTAGAAATTGGGGAAAGTCGGGCACTCCATCTTCGGTCTACCTGCAGCTTTATTCAGCACACCGAGCTGAATATTCCGACTTCGCGCCAGTCCACACAAACGGTTCGAAGTCGGAATTATATGTGGGATCTGCTGCTGTCTTTTCCGGCTCTGTATCAGAGCAGATTCCCTCTGATTGCAGCATATTTACTGCAGAGCTGCACGCCGTAGAGTTAGCCTTGGATCACATTAGTGAATGCCAATACCAACGGTTCATTATATATTCCGACTCTCTTAGCATGTTGCAGGCTTTAATATCTATGAGGTATATTCCTCATCCAGTTCTGTCTAGCATTCAGCAGAAGATTCACGTTCTCCACGAACGCGAATATGACATCCGCTTCTGCTGGATTCCGAGCCACATTGGGATTAGGGGAAATGATTTGGCTGACGCCGCAGCCAAATCAGCAATTCCCAATAATAACTGCTGTCTGTTAGTCCCCTATACAGACTACAGGCAAATAGTACATCAAAAGTTACATTCCCAATGGCAGGATTCATGGAATAGACAGACTGCGAATAAATTACATCGCATAAAGCCTGTAATTGAACCGTGGCAGTCTAGTCTGCGCAGGAATCGCAAGGAGGAAGTTGTTCTTGCCCGGACCCGCATAGGACATAGTCATTTGTCTCATTCATTTTTGCTGAGGGCGGATGACCCTCCTATGTGTGAGTCCTGTGGCACAATTTTAACAATTAGACACATTTTAGTTGAATGTCCAGTTTTTACCAATATCCGTTTTACCGCTTTTATTCATCTGACTGAGCCGTACTCAGTCAGATTTTATCTGACAATGACAATGTGTCTGCTGTTTTTAGCTTTTTAAAAACAATAAATATTTTTTCTCTTATATAAAATTTTTACATTGTGCTTTTATATATTTGTTATACCTTTTGACATAGTGACCTAACTAATTAGGTCACTGAAAATTAAAAAAAAAAAAAAAAAAAATTTTTTTTTTATAAATGAGCCAGGACTTTACACTTTACTGGAACTCCAGGAGTCATACAGACCCATAGCCCTACTGCCAGTACTAAGTAAATTGTATGAACACCTACTACACAGCAGGATACAAGCCCACTACCAAGAAGCAGGCCTCCCCTCTCCCAAGCAATTTGGCTTTCGACGAGGATATTCCACCGTGGATGCCCTGGAACGTATAATAAATGCAGCTACACACAGCAATAGTAAATACTTCCTTATTATTTCCATCGACTTTGCCGGGGCATTTGACTCACTTTGGTGGCCAAGTGTCCTCGGCAGACTCCGGAAGGCAAACATTCCCAGCAACTTATACCAATGCATTAAAACCTATCTTTCGGACAGAAGGATCTCAGAATCTACACCCTATAGTCAACTCACCCGGCCGGTGTTCCGTGGATGCCCACAGGGATCAGTCCTGGGGCCTCTCCTCTGGAACTTGGTGTTGGACGGATTCCTTAACCAGGATCTAAACGGAGCAGATACTCAAGCCTTCGCAGATGACCTGGTCCTGATGCTGGAGGCGGACAATCGTGCACAACTTGAGGCTATTGCAAACAGGACCATAGATACCCTCCAAGAATGGTCAAAAAATCATCACTTAAGAATATGTCTCATAAAGATCAACATGCTAAGAGCTTTATCTGCCCATTCTTGGGGAGCAGACCGTACAACTTTGCTGCTCTTATATAGAGCATTGATCAGATCCCGTTTAGATTATGGTGCACCAGTTTATGATTCTGCCCGAAAGAGTGTACTACGCTGGCTATTCAACATAATGCACTGCGGATTGCAATTGGTGCGTATAGGACATCTCCAACTCATAGTCTATACATTGAAGCTCATGAGCCCCCTCTGCATCTCCGCAGAAAAATGCTGTTACTTAAATATGCAGCCAAAATACAGACTTGCTCTTTGCATCCTATTCAGCCATACCTTTTTAATCAACCACTAATTAATCTCTATAGAAATAAACCAGGTAAAATCCGACCAGCTGGCCTACGGCTTCTTGAAATATCACAGAACTGGAATGTTCCTCTCCACAATAGGCAACAGATAGAGAATTACTCTCATCCTCCGTGGACCCCGTTTCCTCAACTAACTTGTGATACTTATTTTCTCCAATGGGGAAAGAATCGCCTACCGACACTGAATGTGCAACAACTCCATGCTAGCCATCTTCAAAGCTGTGCTGACTTCTTGCCGGTATACACGGATGGTTCCAAATGTCTTTCAACTGTTGGAGCAGCAGCAGTGTTTCCCTCTGCTATCATATCAGCTTCTCTTCCACCTGAGTATACCAACTTTTCAGCAGAACTGTATGCAATACAATTAGCCCTAGAAAATATGACTCTACACCCATCTGCAAAATATATAGTTTACACTGACTCTCTCAGCTCAATCAGAGCAATGCAGAATCCCTCTCAAAAGAATCACCATATTTTAATTAAAATCAGGAGTTTGCTATTGCAAATTGACAACCGTCAACAACTAGTGAAGTTTTGCTGGATTCCGGCACATTCAGGAATAAAACGAAATGAACTAGCTGATATATCTGCTAAAAATCCATCAACCTTAAAATACCTAGACTTAACCTCTGCCTTCATTCCAGCATCTGATTATAATATCATAATTCAAACAGCATACCATGCACAGTGGACAGCGCTATGGCATAAAGAAACAAATAACAAACTTTTTCAATTGAAACAGGACCCAAAATTATGGCACTCATGCACTCAGACAGTTCGGCGAGAAGAAGTGGTACTCGCACGGATAACAATAGTGCATACCCATCTGACTCACCTCCATTTACTTACCGGCAATGATCCTCCAACCTGGCAAACACGGTGGCAAAACTCAACAAAAGGGCAAATAACGCGAAAATTCCTCCCAACTGTCTCGGCCGTATACCCAAAATACCCAAGCTGGCTCTCCCCAGGATTGCTGGCCACGTACCTCCTAACTGGCCACGGCGCCATCAGATTCAAACTAATGACCTTTGGACTGAGCAACACTGCCCTCTGTCATTGTGGCTTAGTGGAAACGTGGGAGCATTTAATGTACCACTGCAAGCTTTATGAAGACCTCCGATGCCGACTAATTACAGAATTACATTATGTAGCAGAGAATCAAGAGGAACGCTTATTGGAGGAGGAGCACAGCTACAAAGCACTGGCAAACTTTGCACAAGATCTTTTTCACAGAAGGTATACTCTTCCGCCCCCACAGCCACAATAGCGTTTCTCAGGCCCACAATATATGACTTTGCAAACAACCATATAAGGTGCACGGACAGTCACCATCAAGACAATCCACAAAGGGATTGCATCCCAGGAAGAAACAGCAATAAAAAAAAAAAAAAAAAAAAAAAAAACACCCGGACTCGACAAACTCGGATCCAACAAATGGACCCAGGATCCAATAACTAATGACCATGACTCCAGATAGAGACATAAGTACAGACTGGACTAAATACCCACAACTACGGACCTGACTAAGGCACCTGTCCTGCTGCCAAGTGACAACCACAGACAGGAACCTACACACGGATGGGACAACAAGGACCTGACTCAAGCAGACATGCAGCCGCCAGGCCATATGGCGACCTGTGCCGGCTCCCTTGCCGGGCACACTTTCCTCCCTTCCCTGGCAGAGGGGGAGGCGACAGCCTTCTTGTTGCCTCCTCCCCCCTGCCATCCCACATCTTTCTCTCTGGTGGGGCATGGGCATGCCCCACTGGCACATGCTGGGGTCGTCTACTCTATTGACCCCAGTCTTTCCTAGCTATTCCCCCCTAGCCTTCAGTCTCCTCCCCTCTCTATCTCTATGCCAGCGCAGGACCCACACCAAAATTCTAGCTTCTCTAAATTATTTCGCCCTCTCCTCGGCCATTAAATTTTCAAATGCAACCCCTTCAAACCGGGAAACATGTATGTGATCAACATACAACGTGCGAATTTTTTTTTTTTTTTTTTAAGGTCCTAGCCACTGAAATCTCAGGAAATTAGGTGGCAGGACCTGCCAGAGTAAATTAATTATAATACTGGTGTACCGGGTCTGCCTCCACGGGGCGAAAGTGGGGCAACGTTGGGCCTCAGTAGGGGTCCAGCGGCTAAATGACCAGATGAACAACGGTACACGACACTACATATGAACAATATCCATACACTTTTAAATCTCTGGCATTTCCAGCAAACTGGCACACCTATCACAATGTAAACAACGCGGAGATGGGGGAAACCCCTGGTGCCGTATGACCCTAAATACACTTTACACTTTACACTTTACTGTTCACACTGCTCTGAACATCTAACAGTCAAACATATTTTGATTGACTGTCCAGACTATCAACCACATCGTACTTCAACACTTCAAAATCTGGCTAATCTTCAAGAACCGCTGACACTACATCATATCATAGGAGAGGAGGCAAATATTAAGGAACGTTTCTGCTTTCTGAAACAAATTAGAGTGTATAATCTTTTATGAATAGCTCTCAGAACTGAAATGAATTTGAATTGTTACGTTCTTTATTATTTTCTGATATAACTACGAATAGGCGCACTATAGCCATAGCAGCTAATGCGCCAATAAACAACCATACCACACACACTTAAGAATATCACCTTATAAGACATCCTCAATACTTTTAAAAGGCTCCCTTGATATCGGGAGGCCACCTCAGATAAAAATAGAAGGAAAAACCATAAAACTGGCCACGGAATTAAAATACCTAGGAATCATCCTTGACAAAAATCTTTCATTCACCCCACACCTCGTATATCTATAAAAAAAGATCAAAAACAACTCAACCCTCATAGCAAGAGTCTCGCGAAAGCATTGGGGCTTAAGGAAAAGAACCCTGATCCTCTTTTACAAGGCTTTCTTCATTCCAGCCATCAGCTATGCAGCAGGGATCTGGTTTAAAAAATCAACCACAGCAGTCAATAAAAGAAAGCTAGAAACGATATAGCGCAGCATCTTACTCACCATCTCCAGAGCATGCTGCACGGTCAGCTAACATGCACTGCAGGCCCTTGTGGGGCTCCCACCCTTGGACCTGGAGATTGTCCGCTGTGGCATGCTATATCAACTATCAAGAGGGAACAGTGTAACTTGCATTGGCTTCACCACAGACCCGACCAACAACAGCAACGCAGAAAAGAAACGACTAACCAAATATCTTCAACAAACCTGGCAGTCCCGATGGGCGGACTCAACTAAAGGTGAGTTAACCCGGAAGTTCATCCCAGACATTACCCAAGTGTATCCCAAACAGCCAAACTGGTTCTCACCGGGGCTCTACACCACCTTTCTTCTAACAGGGCATGGCTCTTTTAATGCCAAGCTGTCAACTTTCGGCATCAGGGATTCCCCATTATGCCACTGCGGAGAAAACCAAACATGGTCACACCTAATGCACGATTGTCCCCTCTTTGAGGACATCAGATGTCATTTCATGGCCCCGGGTGCCAAGCGATTGTGACTAAGCGATTTCTCTGTGCTTTCACTGCGATTCTCAAAAGGTGAATTCTAGTTCTCTTTTACGTTCTTCTCCTTAATAAATCCTTTTATTTAATAGCAGCTCTTTTTTCAAAAGTACTGATCGAGAGCAAGAAAGGAAAGGAACCTTTCTTTTTTCATATTTAATAGACTAATCACTACTAACTTCGCTTGGTCACACCAGGCACTGCTCCTGCCTCCCCGTGGCGGGGCCGGTAACCTTGGCAGAAAGGTCCATCTGCCAGGGGCTAAGAGGAGCCAACATGGAAAAAAATAAGTTTCCAACTATAGAGTCGACAAGCTGTCGACCAGATACCGAAAATAAACATGACTCGTCACAAGCAAAGAGGTTGAAAACAAATCCCTCGGTGACAGACTTACCAGCATTTTTAATAATGCACTCACTATCAGAACAGCCTCTCAGTAAGCTATCCCCTTTTCTAATCCAAAAACATCTGGAAAGTATTGCAGGGTCTCCCAAGACGGTTAAGAGACTGCAATCAGGGGACTTACTTGTTGAAACTCAAAACCACAGGCATTCTGAAAAACTACTAAAAATGACAACATTTGCTGGTATTCCAGTTAACGTAACTCCACATGCAACCCTAAATACATCAAAGGGTGTAATATCTAGTTGGCACCTGATGAATGTGACGGAGGAAGAAATTAAAGAAGAACTTAAGGAACAAAATGTCATCGCTGTAAAAAGAATTATGGTCAAAAGAGACAATATACTGATACCTACCAGAAATATAATTCTCACCTTTAACAGCCCAAATCTGCCCTCATCAATAAAAGCAGGATATCTTCTTTGCCGCACTCGTCCTTTTATACCAAATCCGTTGAGATGTTATAAATGCCAAAAGTATGGCCACTCTCAAACGACATGCAGAAGCAACCCAGTTTGTCCCAACTGTGGATCCTCTGATCACATTCAAAGTGATTGTTCAGTGAAAGAAATGATCTGTCCCAACTGCAAAGGCAACCATCCGGCCTACTCTAAGACATGTGAGAGATGGAAAACAGAGAAAAAAATTATGCAATATAAAGTCGAAAATAAAGTTAGTTATCAGGAAGCAAGAAAATTAGTTGCACCCATTATACATAACCGTACCTATGCCAGTATCGCAAAAAAATATCAGACAATAGCCACGCAAACTGATGTTACCATTCCACATAACATATCAATCTCCGACTGGGCTCGAGCTGTCCTCTCTCAGCAAGAGCCCAATACCTGAAGCACTCAGACCAAGCCAGTAATACGCCTCTTAAAATTCCAGCAAAATCTCCTCCTCCACCAGTGATTGCTACTACTTCAAATAATCTTAATTCATCCACAAAAAAGATTATTCAGGACACATCAATGCATTCAGAGTATTCACCCAAACAGGAAGATCCAGTTCTGGAAATATTTGTAGAAGAAGAAGATATGGACACAGGTCGCCCTACATTTCCAAAAAGAGACAAACCAAAGCCAGAACGCCATAAGACAGCCACGTCAGGTACAGCTTCTTCTTCTAAATTCAAGTAATGCCTAACATCTTACAATGGAATTGCAGAGGCTTTCGTGGCAACATTGACGACATTCATTACTTAATTAACCGCTACTCTCCAGTTGGTTTCTGCCTGCAAGAAATTGCAGGCAGAAACCAACCTATTTAACTGCAACCTATTTAACTGCAACCTATTTAACTCCTCAAATTTCCATTTCCATAAAAAACTATTCAATCTATCGACTAGATCGGAACACATCCAATTCTGCTCGAGGTGGTGTAGCTATCTTAATTAACACAAGGATTCCAGCTAGGCAAATCACTCTCCAAACCCAAATCGAAGCTGTCGCTGTGCGTCTGATTAGTCAGACTGCTTTAACTCTAGTCTCAGTTTATCTCCCACCAAATCATACTTACTCTTATACTGATCTTAAAGAACTTTTATTACAGCTCCCCTCCCCTATCTGCCTGCTAGGGGATTTCAATGGCCACCACCCTTTATGGGGATCAACTAAATTAGACCCACGCGGCCGACTGATCGGAACTTTGCTGGATAAAGAAAACCTCACTCTTCTTAACAGGGGTTCGCACACCCATATACAGTTACCTAATGGACAGACTTCTGCCATTGACCTATCGATTTGCTCCCCAATACTGTTTTCAGTCATGCAATGGTCCGCTCTGGATAATCCCATGGGCAGCGACCATTTTCCAATTGTTTGTAATCTGATGACTACACAACCACCATTAGACGAACCCTGCAGGAAATGGAAATTTTCTAAAGCTAATTGGGACAAATTTCAGTCAGCAATCACATTGGACAAAAAAATTATACAACTACATCCCATAGATGAAGTTACCGACTATATCACTTCCTGCCTTTTATTTGCAGCTAAAAGCTTAATTCCAATATCAAATTCAAAGACTCGACGCCATTTCAACTGTTGGTGGAATGAGGAATGCACAAAAGCGAAGAAAGAACAAAATAAAGCATGGAATTTATTTCGGCGAACTCCAACTACAGTTAATCTTATTCAATACAAGAAACTAAAGGCAAAAGCTCGTCTCATTCAAAGACAAGCCAAGAAAGATTCTTGGACTCGGTTCGCATCCACTATCAATAGAAACACGAACCCACGATTAATATGGAAGAAAATTAGGCAGCTTTCCGGGAAGTTTCCAACTGTTCCTTCCCCAATTCTCTCCTGCAATGGTCTAAACGTTTCTGCTCCTCTGGATATAGCAAATGCCTTAGGCAAAACGTTTGCTGACGTCTCAGCTGCTTCCACCTACTCTCCGGAATTTCAGAAAACTAAGAGCACCGCAGAACAGAGACACATCAACTTTCGAACTTCACTGCTACTTCCATATAACCAGCCACTCCAAAAATGTGAACTTATGCAAGCCATCAGAACAACACGCAACAGTGCCGCTGGGCCAGATGGGATATATTATGTTATGTTACAGCACCTTGATGAAGAAAACTTACAAATGCTGCTAGCCTTTTTTAACCGAATCTTCCTGGGAAATGTTTATCCCACTTCTTGGCACCATGCTACAGTTCTGGCCTTTTTGAAACCTGGAAAAGACCCCTCCAATCCTAATAGTTACAGACGAATATCTCTGTCCCGTTGCTTCGGTAAAATTCTTGAAAAAATGATCCACAGTCGACTCGCTTGGATCATTGAAAGCGAACATCTACTAAGTAATAGTCAGCATGGCTTTCGCCAAAACAGGTCCTCCTTTGATCTGATGATCAAGGCTGAATCCGAAATTCGCAATGCCTTTGTTAAAAACGAACACCTAGTTATGGTCTCCATAGATATAGAGAAGGCATTCGATACTACCTGGCGTTATGGAATTCTTCGTGACCTCCATAATCATGGTCTCCGTGGCAACCTGCCTATATTTATTAAGAACTTCCTCAAGAGCAGATCCTTCTAGGTGCGATATCAAAATTCCCTTTCTACTACATTCTTGCAAGAAGAAGGAGTTCCACAAGGGTCAGTTTTGAGTGCAACCCTGTTTGCCCTCAGAATTGATTCTATCACAAAAGAACTTCCAAATACTGTAGAGGCGTACCTTTACGCTGACGATCTCTCTCTTTCTTGCCATTCACAGAATATGAGATCTATTGAAAGGCAATTGCAGATATCTCTCAATAAAGTACAAAAGTGGGCTGAGCGCAATGGATATCGTCTTTCCCAACAAAAAACAGTTGCGATCCACTTTTGCAATCAACGCAAACTGCATACGGATCCTGAACTTCGGATATCAAATACCACCATTCCGATCGCCAGCAATATCAGATTCTTGGGACTAATCCTGGACAGTAGCTGAATTTCTTTGAGCATGTTAAATTGTTACGTACTACCTGTCTCAAAAAGATCAACATGCTAAGAGCTTTATCTGCCCATTCTTGGGGAGCAGACCGTACAACTCTGCTGCTCTTATATAGAGCATTGATCAGATCCCGTTTAGATTATGGTGCTCCAGTTTATGATTCTTCCCGAAAGAGTGTACTACGCTGGCTGGATCCTATTCAACATAATGCACTGCGGATTGCAATTGGTGCGTATAGGACATCTCCAACTCATAGTCTATACATTGAAGCTCATGAGCCCCCTCTGCATCTCCACAGAAAAATGCTGTTACTTAAATATGCAGCCAAAATACAGACTTGCTCTTTGCATCCTATTCAGCCATACCTTTTTAATCAACCACTAATTAATCTCTATAGAAATAAACCAAGCAAAATCCGACCAGCTGGCCTACGGCTTCTTGAAATATCACAGAACTGGAATGTTCCTCTCCACAATAGGCAACAGATAGAGAATTACTCTCATCCTCCATGGACCTCGTTTCCTCAACTAACCTGTGATACTTATTTTCTACAATGGGGAAAGAATCGCCTACCGACACTGAATGTGCAACAACTCCATGCTAGCCATCTTCAAAGCTGTGCTGACTTCTTGCCGGTATATACGGATGGGCCCCGGGTGCCAAGCGTTTCCGTGGCCAAGCGATTCTTGCGAGTTTATAAAGCGTTTTTCCTCCAAGTGACAGAGTTTTCCTTGTTTTTCTCTTAGAATTAAAATTTTCTGTTAAGTAGCTCTACTTACTTAAAAACACTAAGAAGAGAGCCCAGAAGAAGGCAAGTACCTTTTTCTTTAATTTAACTAGCCGTACTAACTTACTAACTCTACGCTTGGCCACCAAGCGGCACTGCTCCTGCCTCCCCGTGGCGGGGCCGGTAACCTGGGTGGTAAAGGCAAACCCCCAGGGCAAAAAGGAGCAAGCATGGATAAAAATCATTATCCAAACTTAGAGCCTTTGAGCTCAAGAGCGGAAGATTCCAACCCTGACCATGACTCAAGTCAACCTAAAAGACTGCGAAGAGAAGCAGAATGTCATGACGATTGCCCAAACTTCCTGGTGATTCATTCCCTGTCCGTCCAACCTGTGGGTAAGTTGTCACCATTCTTAATTCAGAAAATCTTGGAGTCAATTGCAGGATCACCAAAAATGGTTAAAAGACTGCAATCCGGAGACCTTCTGATAGAAACAGCCACCTCTAAACATTCTGAGCGGCTGTTAAAAACAACAACATTTGGTGGGTTGACAGTAGAAATTACTCCCCACAAAACTCTAAATTCATCAAAAGGTGTCATCAGCGAGTGGGACCTAATTACAGTCTCCGAAGAAGAACTACTCCAAGAACTCAGCAGTGAGAAAGTAGTAAATGTAAAACGGATCATGACAAAAAAAGATGGAAATCTTACTCCAACAAGATCCATCATTCTGACATTTAGCACTCCAGACTTACCATCCTGTATTAAAGCTGGTTATTTAAACTGCCGGATTCGACCATACATCCCGAATCCTGTTCGTTGCTTTAAATGTCAGAAATACGGCCATTCCCAGCAGGCTTGTCGCGGGGAAGCCACATGTCCCATCTGTGGCTCTAAAGATCACACCCAAGCGGATTGTTCAGTCAAAACTCCTGTTTGTCCAAACTGCAAAGGAAGCCATCCAGCCTTTTCCAAAACTTGTGAGCTATGGATAACAGGAAAGAAAATACAAAAATACAAAATTGAAAATAAAGTCACGTTTCCTGAGGCACGTAGACAAGTTATGTCGACCATGCCTAGTGGTCGTTCTTATGCAGCTCGAACTAGAAACTTTGTTTCTAATGGAGCTCAAACGGATGTATCAGTTCCGCCTAACACCTCTCTAGCGAATTGGCTTAAAGTTACACTTTCAACCTCTAAAAAAGATAATCCTCATAATCCTCCAAAAAAAACTAGCGAAGCCACAAATACTCCAATCAGTATCCCTACTCATACCCCATTGGTCTCGATTGAAAAAGAACAATTAAAATCTCACTCAGTCTCAAAAAAAATGGAAGCGCCTACCAATAATATGGATGTAGATGAGCTGCTACGTAATGAGGAGCCCATTCTAGAACTCCATGCAGATGACACCCTGGATCTTGGACGCCCCACATTCCCAAAAAAAGACCGGAAAAAATGTCCCACGAACAAAAAACAGTCAGACGAATCATTCTCAGCTAAAACTAAATCATGTATAACATCATACAATGGAACTGCAGAGGACTAAGTAGTCATTCTGATGACTTAAGGGATTTACTAGCTCAATTCAATCCCATAGGTGTATGCCTACAGGAAACTTTCTTGTCACCCCAAATTTCACCAAAATTCTCAAATTATGTGATATATAGACGAGACAGGAGTTCAAACTCTGCTGCTCGTGGCGGAGTAGCTATTCTTGTTAACTCTGACATTCCATCCAGGCCGATCCAATTGAGAACCACTCTAGAAGTTGTCGCAGCTCGTATTGCAGTTGGTATTTCAGTTACCATTGTTTCCATCTACATTTCACCCTCTCTACCACTTCCTCATTCAGAACTTGACAGCCTGATTTCACAACTCCCAACTCCAATTTGTCTCTTTGGTGACTTTAATGGACATCATCCATTGTGGGGGTCTGCTACAATGGATAGAAGAGGCAAATTGGTGGAGGAATTCATGAACAATAATGGTCTTAATTTACTAAATTCTGGATCTCCTACTTACATACACCTAGCAACAGGATCTGTTTCTGCAATCGACTTATCAATTTGTTCACCCTCTGTCTTTCCAATCATGACATGGTCAGTATTAACTGATCCCTTTAACAGTGATCACTTTCCAATTATTTGCTCACTACAAACAAGAGTAACTCCGAATCCTGTTCAACGATCCAACTGGCAGTTTAAAAAGGCAAATTGGGAAGGATATTCTGCCCAAATACTCTTAGACAGATGTTATGTTCAAAGACAACATATTGATAAAGTAAATACTTATATAACCAATCAGATTCTCACTGCAGCTAATGCTTCCATTCCAAAATCCACGCCTTATCACAAACACAGAAATAATTGGTGGAATACAGATTGTTTAATTGCCAAACAGGAAAAATACCGTGCTTGGAATAATTTCCGCAAGTATCCCACCACTAGTAACCTAATTTCTTATAAAAGACTCAAAGCGAAAGCTAGACAAGTTAGGCGGAAAGCGAAACGGGATTCATGGATTGCTTTTGCCTCAACCATTACCAAAGACACGGATACACGGGTCATCTGGAAAAGAATACAGGCATTAAATGGCAAATTTTCTCGGCTGCCCTCCCCGATACTTCATTGGAGAGGGAAAGACATTTCTACTCCTGAAGAAGTTGCAAATGCATTAGCAGAATCATTTGCAAAAATCTCAGCTTCTGCCACCTATGCGTCTGCCTTTCAGAACATCAAAGCAGGTGCAGAACGGTATAAAATCAACTTCCTCACGCGCCGCTCACTGTCGTACAACCAACCATTTACATTAATAGAACTGCAAGAATCATTAAACAGATCTTCCAATAGCGCTGCAGGACCAGATGGAGTTCACTACGTTATGCTAAAGCATTTACTTGATGAAGACTTGAGAACTCTATTAATTTTTTATAATCGGATCTTCACTGAAAATGCCTATCCTTCTTCATGGCGCCATTCGTTCGTTATCGCCTTACCAAAACCAGGAAAAGATCCTTCCTGTGTTGAAAATTACAGGCCAATATCTCTTACGAGCTGCATGGGAAAAATTTTCGAAAGGATGGTTCATACTAGACTCACCTACAACCTGGAGTCAGAGAATCTTCTTCCAGAACAACAATATGGCTTTCGGAAAAATAGATCAACACTGGACGTGCTTATCAAAGCCGAATCTCATATACGCAATGCCTTTGTCATGAAACAACATCTAGTCATGGTCAATTTAGATCTTGAAAAGGCATTTGATACAACATGGCGCCATGGTATTATTAGGGACCTTTACCATCTGGGGCTTCGGGGCCATTTGCCGGAAATAATTCAAAATTTCCTGAAATTGCGCTCTTTTCAAGTCCGGTACAAAAACATCCTCTCTACATCTCACATTCAGGAAGAGGGAGTCCCACAGGGATCAATACTCAGTCCAACACTGTTTTCAATCAGAGTTAGTAGTATGACACGAGATATCCCAAAAACTGTACAAACGTATATGTATGCAGATGACCTTACCATTTCCTGTCAATCTCTAAGTATGAATACCATTGAACGGCAGCTACAACTTGCCATAACCAAAATAGAAACCTGGACTTCACTGAACGGTTACAGACTGTCAGAAAAGAAATGCACTGTCACACACTTTTGCAAGAAGCGAACTCTCCATCCCGAACCTGAACTGCAAATAAACAATACTCCAATCCCGCTTGTTAATACCGTTAAATTTCTTGGACTACTATTAGACCGCAAACTAAATTTCCAAGCTCACATCACTTATTTGAGAACTACTTGTTTAAGGCATTTGAATATACTTCGTTCTGTCTCATCTATGTCATGGGGAGCTGATCGGTGTACTTTGCTGCATCTCTATAGAAGTTTAATCCGTTCACGACTAGATTATGGTTGTCCAGTGTATGACTCTGCCAGGAGCACTACATTAAAACAGCTAAATATGATCCATCACAGTGCTCTGAGAACTGCGCTGGGAGCTTTCAGGACTTCTCCGATCCAAAGTCTATATATTGAAGCGCATGATCCCCCATTACACCTGCGTAGAAAAACACTACTGCTTCACTACGCTGCTAAGATCCAGAGTCTACCATCGCACCCAAGTTGGGAGTATCTCTATAATACTCGTTGGGATGTCTTCTACGAGAGCAAACCAAATGAAAATAGACCCGCCTCTCTCAGGATCAAAGAACTTGTTCAGACTTGGAATATCAATTTAAATGACATTTTCCAAGACACAACTACACCTGTTGCTCCTTGGACATATGTGTCTGTCTTTCAAGATACATACTTCCTCCAGTGGGGTAAAAATATACCTTCCTGCAATATCAGACAGTTACATTCAGCTCATGCTACGGACAACCATGCCTGTAAAATTTATACGGATGGTTCAAAAACTGAGAGTATGGTAGGTGCTGCGGCAGTTTTTCCTTTATTTACAAGTTCAGCCACACTACCGCTTGCTTGCAGCGTCTTCACAGCTGAATTATATGCTATTAAGTTAGCGCTTAGTAAGATAATTGAGCTCTCCATCTCATATGCCATACTTTACACAGATTCTCTTAGTGCTGTCTCTGCCATAAGGAAGAATTCCTCCATTTCTCACCCTATATTGAAACAGATTCATTCCCAGCTATTCGCTTGCAGTGTGTCCAATCAGTCAATCAGTTTTTGCTGGATCCCTGGCCATTCAGGCATTCCGGGAAATGAAAGTGCTGACTTTGCCGCTAAACATCCCCAACCCGCTCTCTCACAACATCCTCAGGTTCCTTTCTCTGATTTTAAGTCGGTCATACGCAAAGCCTGCTATGATAAATGGTCACAGACCTGGAAAAGTGACCCTAACAATAAACTTTATCAGATAAAAGAAGATCCAAAGCTGTGGCTGTCTGGCTTCCGAAGAAATAGACGAGAGGAAGTGGTACTGGCAAGACTCAGAATTGGACACACTCACTATACACATCTCTTTCTATTATTGGGGGAAAGTCCACCGCAGTTCTCATCCTGTCAGACGCAACTTACAGTCCGTCATTTCCTGGTTGATTGTCCCTTACATTCAACCATCAGGTCAAACACTTTTCAGTCACTCTCTACATTGAATATATCACCTGATTTATCTCGAATCTTAGGAAATGAAGCAAATATTGAAGAACTTTTATTATATCTAAAACATATTGGTTTGTACAGAAGCATATAATTTAATCTCTCTAACAATACGCTTTTGTGAATTAACGATGAAGAGACACAATTTGGCCGTAGTAGCCCTTGTGTCGTTAAACCGAACAACAACAACAACAACAACATATACGGATGGTTCCAAATCTCTTTCAACTGTTGGAGCAGCAGCAGTGTTTCCCTCTGCTATCATATCAGCTTCTCTTCCACCTGAGTATACCAACTTTTCAGCAGAACTGTATGCAATACAATTAGCTCTAGAAAATTTGACTCTACACCCATCTGCAAAATATATAGTTTACACTGACTCTCTCAGCTCAATTAGAGCAATGCAGAATCCCTTTCAAAAGAATCACCATATTTTAGTTAAAATCAGGAGTTTGCTATCGCAAATTGACCACCGTCAACAACTAGTGAAGTTTTGCTGGATTCCGGCACATTCAGGCATAAAAGGAAATGAAATAGCTGATATATCTGCTAAAAATCCATCAACCTTAGACTTAACCTCTGCCTTCATTCCAGCATCGGATTATAATATCATAATTCAAACAGCATACCATGCACAGTGGACAGCGCTGTGGCATAAAGAAACAAATAACAAACTTTTTCAATTGAAACGGGACCCAAAATTATGGCACTCATGCACTCAGAAAGTTCGACGAGAAGAAGTGGTACTCACACGGATAAGAATAGGGCACACCCATCTGACTCACCTCCATTTACTCACCGGCAATGATCCTCCACAGTGTTCACACTGCTCTGAACATCTAACAGTCAAACATATTTTGATTGACTGTCCACACTATCAACCACATCGTACCTCAACACTTCAAAATCTGGCTAATCTTCATGAACCGCTGACACTACATCATATCATAGGAGAGGAGGCAAATATTAAGGAACTTTTCTGCTTTCTGAAACAAATTAGAGTATATAATCTTTTATGAATAGCGCTCAGTACTGAAATGAATTTGAATTGTTACGTTCTTTATTATTTTCTGATATAACTACGAATATACGAATAGGCGCACTATAGCCATAGCAGCTGATGCGCCAAAAAAACACCCATACCACACACACACACATGTCATTTCATCACAAAGATACGCTTTAATCCGAAGGAACGGGAGCACCTTGTATTACACGAGGAGGAGCACTACAAGGCCCTCTCGTGCTTTGCACATGAGCTGTTTACCCGGCTAAGGGCAATGACCCAACCTCCCCAGGCCTGATGCAGGACCTGACTACAACTACAACTCATCGGACGGGACTCTGCTCTCATGAGTGCCATTACTTTGTCAACTGAACCAGAAAGATCAAAGTACCACGATATCGGACGGGACTTTGCTCCCACGAACATCACAATCAAACACGGACACCCTGTCAACTGGACCGATAGCGCATGTAATTTACCCAACGAACTACCCTAGAATGCGACAATCACCATATGCAGGAGTGACAACACTGCATCGACGCCCAGATAACAGAACAAACAGTGAAAGTGACCACATACCAACAATGACCACCCAAAATGGAAATAGAAGGACCATGATCACGACCAAACTGGATGAGACCTTGATCCCATGACGAACGTCGGCATTCAACCGATCTGTGAACAAGTCGGTAGAGACCTTGTCCCTGGATGTACCTCCTGGTGGGGCCAGTGTTGTGATGCTGTCCTGAACCTGCTGGCTTAGCCACCACTCTGCAGCCGGGCTGCACACACGCCATATTGGCGACCTGTGGCAGCTCCCTTTCTACCCCATCTCGGCAGGGTTATGTCATACTGTTTCTTCCTCCCCCCACGCCACCCCCATTCTTCCTTCTGGCAGGGCATGGGCATGCCCTGCTGACACCAAATTGAGGCCTCCTACTCTATTGGCCTTATCCTTCCTCCTTTAACCCCCCAGTCTTCATTCTCCCCCCTCTCTTTCTTTACACAAGCGAATTCTCCCCCACACATAAATTCAATGAATCCAAATTAACTTACGCCCATATTTCGGTCTATCTTTATTCAAGCGACATCACCCTACGCAATCGAGAGATATCACACATATATATGTGTAAAAAAAAAAAAAAAAAAAAAAATTTTTTTTTTTTTTTCTTTAAGGTAAGGTCCTAGCCACTGAAATCTCAGGAAATTAGGTGGCAGGACCTGCCAGAGTGAACTAAAGACTATCGGGTACCTGGTCTGCCTCCACGGGGCGTAAGTAGGGCAACGTTGGGCCTCAGAAGAGGTCCAGCGGCTAAATGGCCAGAGGAACAACGGTACAAAACACCACACTTGCATAAATCATACACTTTTAAATCTCTGCCTTCCCAGTAAACTGGCACACCCACAATAAAAGCAACGCGGAGATGGGGGGAACCCCTGGTGCCGTTAGACACTGAAAACACTTTCACTTACACTTACTTACTGGATCTTCTCAAATTTGGTATGGTGTAGTCTGATTTGCTGGTAGGCCTCTGCATTGATTCCCAAAATATAGGTGGTTGTCTTCTCTTGGTTTTGATGAATCCGGATAGTGACTGTATCCGTGGTAGGGTTTTTCGTCGTGCGAATAAGTCTTGTGCATAGCGCGTAAAGGCGATATAGTCTTCTTCTCTTTCGAGGATGTGCTGTTCTTGGTTTTTTATTGCCCTGGTGGCTGTGTTCTCCAGTTGCGCCCTAGCTCCCCCCCCCCCACGCAGCATCAGGACGAAATCGTCCTCGTAGGCCAAGGGGACGGCGTCGCTGAGTTCAGATTCAAAAAACCGTCTAAAACCAGGTTCCATATGGGTGTACCCAGGACTGAGCCCTGCGGGCATCCTCTGAATACTTCTCTTGTTACTGAAAAATACGGTACGGTGCTCTGACTATCACGAACCTATTCGACGGGTAAGATTTTATGACTTGATACAGATTTGACGGTTTACAGATTTTAGGATTTTAAGATTTGATATAGATTTTAGGGTAGGCTGGCCTTCCGAAGTCGGGCGATGTTTATGTAGGTGGTAGACGTCAGAGTGCCCGGCATGAATGACGTGACCCAGGGTATCCCATCAGAACATCCCCCAAAGCATGATACCGTCACCACCTGCTTGTTTTCGGCCCACGGTGCATCCAGGCGCCATCACTTCCCAACAGACATCCAGACCCAGAACTCTTAAGAAGCTAAACATCTTAAGAGTACTATCTGGCACAACATGGGGAGGTGGCCGTTACACGCTACTGCATTTGTATCATGCATTAATACGGTCACGTCTAGACTGGCTGTGTTGCAGCTCTGCTAGACGAAGTGCCTTACCTTGGCCTGATCCCGTACACCCCAGTTCTCTCCCCTCAACGTGGGCACCTGTACGTGGTGAGGGGACCTCCCAGTGACGCTGCTGGGTTTCCAGATTAGCATCACTGGGATCTAACGCCCATACCTTGGTTTCAGGGTTACATCTTTGAAATCCGGCGTGTGCAGCCGTGCGCCGCGACCCGTGGAAGCGGAAAGGGGGATCCTGGTGGTTGAGGGGCCCAGCTTCAATACACCACTTTGGCCCCTGCTTCGACAAGACGGGTGGTCCCGGACCGGCCCGACTGGGATCAATCGGCGGGTGGTTTTATACTGCTAGGGTCAACTGCGTTCCAATAAGTCTCCCTCCCTTTGGTCCTGGGACGGGATAAAGACTTATTGGTAACGTGGGTATGGTGTTCTAAGCGAACTCGGCGTCCCATTCGTGTACGCAGTACCTGCTAGTTCACGAGTGGGCGTCCCCTCGTAGGGCTCCGTGGTGGGTGAGGTACTTAGGCATCAGACATTTTCTCTTTACTCATATGAGTAATTTAAATCCCCTTTCTTCTGGGGACACAACAAGGTCCCTACCTAATCGAGAAGATGAAAAAGAAAACACCTCTGCAAAAAGAGCCAGAACTGAGGATACACCAACACCATCAGTGACACCGCTCTTCCTCATTCTCCATTCCATCGGAGAACAATCAATTGGAAAGATGTCACCCTTCTTTATCCAGAAAGGATTAGAAGGGTTGGCAGGTTCACCAAAATCCGTTAAACGACTGCGTTCTGGCGATCTTTTAGTTGAAGCTTCCAGCAAAAAACAAGCTGAAAAATTCTTAAACTCTACATCCATAGGGGGAATACCTATCACCGTAACCCCCCACAAAACTCTGAACTCTTCACGTGGTGTTATATCAGAGTGGGACCTTCTTCATGTTTCTGAAGAAGAGATCTGCTCTGAATTGAAAGACCAAGGAGTGACAGCTGTGAAAAGAATATCGATACGAAAGGATGGGAATCTCGTCCCTACCCGAGTTCTTATCCTCACGTTCAATACCCCAAGGCCTCCAAGTTCCATCAAGGCAGGCTATCTAAACTGCCCAGTGAGGATTTACATCCCAAACCCACTGAGGTGTTTTAGATGCCAAAAATATGGCCACTCACAAACGTCTTGTCGTGGTAACCCTGCCTGTGCTCGATGTGGTGTTAAAGACCACGAGAGCAAGGAATGTTCAGCTTCAAAACCGATCTGTATTAATTGCCAAGGAGAGCACCCCGCCTATTCTCGAGCATGCCAGCGGTGGAAGGATGAAAAAGAAATCCAAAAACTGAAAACAGAGCTGAATATCTCCTACCCAGAGGCCAGAAAACGTATCGAACCAATAAATAGCGGGAACCCTTCCTATGCTCAGAAGGTTTCTGCCAAGTGCACTATCGGTACTCAAACTGAGATGACTATACACCGAAAGAGTCATTCACTCCGATTGCACGCTATTTATTAAATTCACAAAAGCCCACCAAAAAAACACAATCAGTTGCCACTCCTATATCCGTACCTCCTAGTGCTCCACCACTACCAAAACCAAGTGGTAAAAAAGAGCAAAAACGTTCTGAAGAGTCACCCGTAATACCAGAAACAATGGATGTAGAGAACAAGGAGGTACAGGATGAATCAGTCTTGGAACTCTTTGCGGAGGAAGAAATGGACACGGGACATCGTCCATTCTTCCCCAAAAAAGACAAAGCCAAGACTGATAAAAGTAAGCCCTCAGCACCTCGGAAGCCGCCTGATGGACCCACCAAGCCAAAATAATGGCTAAATTCCTACAATGGAATTGTCGTGGATTCCGGCGAAATACTGATGACATCAAGGCCCTCCTGCAAAAGCACGAGCCAGTTTGCTTTTGCTTGCAGGAGACTTATCTAAAGGCAAATGATGATCCCACCCTGCATAACATCACAATCTTTCGTAAGGATAGAATTGCGATGGTCCTGCTCATGGAGGAGTGGCTATCCTTGTGGGTAATCAGACCCCAGTTCAGCCCTTGCTAATTACAACCAGCATAGAGGCTGTTGCAATTCGCCTTACAGTGGGATTTTTAATAACGGTCTGCTCTATTTATTTGCCACCTGGGACTGACATCTCCCAGGCAGACCTTGATGATTTTGTAACGCAGCTGCCTCCCCCTTTCTTTCTTCTCGGGGATTTTAACGGACATAACACCTTGTGGGGTAGTGCTAACATCAACGGAAGGGGACGAGTCATAGAGCGTATGCTCAATGACAATGACCTTTCCCTTCTAAATACTGGAACAAACACCTTCTTCCATATGCCTACCCGTACTTTTTCTGCCATTGATCTCTCTATCTGCTCCCCTTCTCTACTCCCTTCACTCACCTGGGAAGTGGAGGAGAATCCATACGGAAGTGATCACTTCCCTGTGAAAACCTTGTTACACAGTGGGAGACCGTGTCTTCCTTTTAGCTTACCACGGTGGAAGTTTGATCAGGCTGACTGGAATGCCTTCCAACATCAGGCAAATTTTGAACTCAGTACAGTCAGTCAGGAGCCTATCAATGACGCAGTAACGTACATCACAGAAATCATTGTCCACGCAGCTGCTAATGCTGTCCCAAAAACATCAGCCCGGTTTCCACCATTTCCCAAACCTTGGTGGAATTCACAATGCACAGCAGCCAAAAAGGCTCAAAACAAAGCGTGGGGGATATTTCGCCGATATCCTACCACGAACAACCTTATAGCCTTCAAACGTGCACGAGCCAAAGCACGCTACATCCGTCGTCAGAGTCAAAAGCAATCGTGGATCCGTTTTACATCATCTATTAACCAGTCTACCAACTCTAAGGTAGTCTGGGATAAAATCCGGAAAATGAAGGGAAAATATACATCCCACCCTTCTTCAATCTTAGATTATAATGGATGCGCTATTGCAGATCCAACTGCAATAGCCAATGCTCTTGGGGAAACATTCTCCAACATCTCCGCAACATCCTCATACTCCCCAGAGTTCCTGGTCCTGAAACATAAACTGGAAAGAGAAGCACTTAATTTTAAATCCAAGGGCCTCTATCCCTACAACGGGGATTTTACTATTCAGGAACTGAAAAGAGCCCTCGCTCTTTCCAAAGCAAGTGCTGCTGGACCAGATGGCATCCATTACGACATGATTAAACATCTTTCACCAAAATCTATGGATTGTCTGCTCCTTCTGTATAACAGAATCTTTACTGAAGGGCAGTTTCCGGATTCCTGGCGAAAGGCAATCGTTCTTGCCTTCCCTAAGCCAGGAAAGGATCCAAAAGTCACGACCAACTATCGTCCTATTGCTCTGACTAGCTGTCTGTGCAAAATCCTGGAGAGAATGGTTAATTCTCGTTTAATATGGTATTTAGAATCAAATGACCTTCTCTCCAACATACAGTGCGGCTTCCGAAGGAACCGGTCCACTCTGGACCATCTTATTAGATTGGAAGCATCCATCCCGGATGCTTTCCTAAAACGTGAACACTTGGTGTCGGTGTTCTTTGACATGGAGAAAGCGTATGACACAACTTGGAGATTTGGCATCTTAAAAGATCTGCATAGCCTTGGCCTTAGGGGGCAACTCCCCATTTTTATTAAAAACTTTTTAGCCAATCGATCTTTCCAAGTTCGTGTGGGATCCTCACTCTCTCGTTCCTTCAGCCAAGAGGAGGGAGTACCACAAGGATCAGTACTAAGTGTCACGCTTTTTGCCATCAAAGTGAATTCCATCACAGAACAACTTCCTCCAACTGTAAACTGTGCCCTCTATGTTGATGACTTTAGCATATTTTGTCAGTCATGCAACATGAGGGTTATTGAAAGACAACTGCAGAAAGCTATTGATCGCCTCAACTCCTGGGCTCTTGCTAATGGCTTCAGGTTCTCGCCGGAGAAGACCGTTTTCGTACACTTTTGTCGTAAGCGTAATCTTCATCCTGAACCTGAATTAAAGCTCGGACAAAATGTAATTCCAATAGCAGCGGACACAAAATTCTTGGGACTCGTATTCGATAAAAAGCTGACCTTTCTGGATGACATCCGTCAACTCCGCACAAAGTGCACAAGAGGGCTAAATATTCTGCGCTCTCTTTCCTCAACATCTTGGGGTGCGGATCGATGCACCCTACTGCGCATCTATCGTGCACTTGTACGATCCAGACTGGATTACGGGTCCCTGGTATACAATTCGGCCAGAGACAGTGTACTTCGTTGGCTCGATCCTGTCCATCATCTGGCTCTCCGTACCGCTATTGGAGCATATCGCACATCTCCTGTCCAGAGCTTATACGTCGAAGCAAACGAACCGCCATTATTGCTTCGACGTAAGCAGTTGTCTCTAAACTATGCTCTAAAACTGAAATCCCTGCCAGACCACCCTACGTGGCTAACCGTTTTTGAGCCACGATGGGAAAATTTGTACAACACCCGTAAGCCTGCCAATCGTCCTTTTGGTATTCGTGTCCAAGAGCTACTCAAAGAACTTAATATAAAGGTAGACAGGGTTGCCCAAACACCAAAGCAACCCCTTCCACCCTGGCATGCTCATGTCCCGGCATGTGACTTGTCCCTTAGAAATTGGGGTAAGTCGGACACTCCATCGTCTGTCTACCTGCAGCTTTTTTCAGCACACCGAGCTGAATATTCTGACTTCGCGCCAGTCTACACAGACGGCTCGAAGGCGGAATCATATGTGGGATCTGCTGCTGTCTTTAGAGACAGCACTACATCGGAGCAGATTCCCTCTGAATGCAGCATATTTACTGCAGAGCTGCACGCTATAAAGTTAGCCTTGGATCACATTAGTGAATGCCAATACCAACGGTTCATTTTATATTCTGACTCTCTCAGTGTGTTACAGGCTTTACTATCCGTGAGGTATAATCCTCACCCGGTTCTGTCTAGCATTCAGCAGAAGATTCACGTTCTCCATGATCGCGAATATGACATCCGCTTCTGCTGGATTCCCAGCCACATTGGGATTAGGGGAAATGATTTGGCTGACACCGCAGCCAAATCAGCAATCCCTAATAATAATCTCTGCCTGTCAGTCCCCTATACAGACTACAGGCAAATAATACACGAGAAGATACATTCCCAATGGCAGGAGTTGTGGAATGGACAGACTGGGAATAAACTATACCGTATAAAGCCTTTAATTGAACCGTGGCAGTCTAGTCTGCGCAGGAATCGTAAGGAGGAAGTTGTTCTTGCCCGGACCCGCATAGGACATAGTCATTTGCCACATTCGTTTTTGCTGAGGGCTGATGACCCTCCTATGTGTGTGTCCTGTGGCACAATTTTAACGATCAGACACCTTTTAATTGACTGTCCAGATTTTAGCAGCACTCGTTCTACCGCTTTTAACCATCTGACTGAGCCGTATACACTCAGTCAGATTTTATCCGACAATGACAACGTGTCTGCTGTTTTTAGCTATTTTAAATCAATAAAAGTTTTTAATTGTATTTAAAATTTATGTTATCGTTACGTCTTTATTGGTTTATTTTTTTATATCTTTGTTATTATACATCTGGACATGGTGGCCTAACTACTTAGGTCACTGAATGTTTTAATTTTTTTTTTTACATATGACCGGTATTTGGCGCATTATAGCCTCAGCTGCTTATGCGCCAATAAAACTCAAATCAAATCAAATCAAAAATCAACCCAGTTCTCTTCGTCTTGCACTAGGGGCATTCCGTACATCGCCAGTTCAGAGCTTATATGCTGAAGCAGATGAAACCTCTTTACATCTACGCCTACAAATGCTTCTGTTAAACTACGCAGCAAAAGTCAAAGGGCAACTGGACAACCCTACTCGGAATGGACTCTTCTCGCCCAAATGGGAAAATCTTTACAGAGCCAACCCATCAACAGGGATACGCCTGCGTTCCCTGCTCAGTGATGGGCGAATTGACCTTAGCACGATACAGCCGGCCACTTCACGCACAGTTGCACCTTATCTGTATCACATACCGCTGTGCGACTTTTCACTCACATCGTTGGGGAAACACACTTACCCCCAAAAGAAAATACTGCAAATTCATGCCTCATTCCAGCACACAGAGTGCACGCCAATCTACATCGACGGATCTAAAACTGACGCCCATGTTGGTGCTGCAGTAGCAATATTTCCCAACCTTACCATAGCCAAGAAACTCCCCATTGAATGCACAGCTACACTGCAGACTCTATGCTATCTACATAGCGTTCAATTCCACCCTCTCAGCAAATATTTTGCACAGCGCTGTCTACACAGACTCAATTAGTGCTATCCAAACTGTACAGCAGAATAAAAATCATCATAACCCCTTACTCGTACACATTTGGGACACCATGACCAAGTTAAATAAGAACAAACAACAAATTCTTTTTTGTTGGATCCCTGGTCACGTTAGAATTGTTGGAAATGAACGTGCTGACCTAGCTGCCAAAACTGCTACAGATCCTGTAGATCAACCCTTTAGCATACCACTCCCTGATTTCAAACTAATTATAAAGAAGCGAAGTGTTGAGCAATGGCAACATATCTGGCAAACCCAAGTTGTTGTAAACTGCTCCGTATAAAGAAAGATCTCAAGCCTTGGAAGTCGAGTACACGTGAGAATAGACACGAAGAAGTAGTACTAGCTGGACTACGAATAGGTCATACGCACCTGACTCATCTCTATCTTCTCGCAGGCACTGATCCACCACGGTGCACAGGGTGCAACACTCAGCTGACTGTGGAGCATGTGTTTATTGATTGCCCCAAACACAATACTGATCGACAAGCTATGTTGACCTCATTTTCCACGAAAAACACCTCTTTCAGCATTTCTGACCTCCTAGTAGACACTTCATATGTAACCGAAATTTTTGGTTTCTTAAACAGATAACTCTGCAATACAGTATAAATTTGAATAACATCTATACAGATAGAACTATATATTTAACCCCACCATAGTTAGGTGCATTATGGCCTTTGCTTCCCTTGTGCCGTAAAGCCTACAAACAAGAACAACAACAACCATCACTTCCCCAGGTAAACGATGCACACGTACCCGGCCGTCCACATGGTGCAACAGGAAACGTGATTGATCGGACCCGACGACCTTTTTCCAATCACTGAAGGTCCAGTTTCGATGCTCGCGTGCCCATTGTAGGCGCTGTCGCCGGTGAACTGTGGTTATCATGGGCACTGGGAGTGACCTGCGGCTGCACAGCCCATTTTCAGCAGGATTCGGTGTACTGTGTGTTGTGACATATTACTCCCGTCACCAGCATTCCAATTACCGGCTAGTTGTGCCCTTCTGTTGCCACGTACCATCCGGGAGAGCCTTCGCTCACCTCGAGCATCGATGAGCTGTGGTCATCGAACAACTCGCCGGCGGTTAGTGAGTTTCCCCTCCTTGGACCTCTTTCGCGGGTACTAACCCCGGCTGACCGTGAGTATCCGTTTGGTCACAGCATATCCGTTTCGGATATGCTGTGACCAAACGGCTGGTACTGTTTTTTGTTTTTCTTTCTCTTCTTTTGGCTGCTGCAGCAAAAACTTGGTTCCTTACTTTCCGGAAGATGCGCACTGAAGGAACTGGTAGTGGATGTCTGAAAAGTTGTGTCAGTTTCCACAAAGCAGTGTTTGTCAAATAGGAAGGCAGAATCTAGTGTATCCCGTTCTATGATATAAGGTCACTGATGTACAACAGAAAATATTAGTCGAAAGAACAGAACCTTGAGGAGCTCCAACTTTTAAGGGCGAGGGAGAAGATTGAAGACAGCGCTATCTACCTTCACATGTAGTGAGCAACCAAAGCGCAAACTGACTATCCGATTGCAAGAGGAAGAAAATAAGCAGTCGAATGTTGGAAAAACAAAATTTTATTTTATGTCTTGGAATATTTAAGGGTAGTTTTGTTGTTTTATGTCAAAGGAACCTGTAAGAGTTTGCGATGTATTCCATTTCGTTAATCTCATCGCAAATGGATTGAGACTGGTGTTGTGGAAGTGGGTAGTTTGAATAAATTTAAGGAAGAATTAGACAGATTATTAGAGACAGATGAGGTTGGTAGTGTTTTGTTTTTCAATTAATCTGCATAAAAATTTTCGAACAACCATGGTGATTGAAGAGCTAATAAATGTTAAAGTTTATAGGTCGAAAATATATTTCAACCATACTGTAATTTCATAAGTTTGATCATTCTGAAATTCAATTTTGTTAGCCAGGATTATCGGGGCTGCACGAGTTCTTTTCAAAGCTGGTAGTAGTACTTGAGGACTGAACAAATAAAGCAAGCCACAACTTGGCATGGAAAATCCATTCCTAACGTCGGTTATGCGTGTATATGTCCTTGAGATTTGCGTGCGTCTTGAAAATTAGGTAACGCCAGCGGTACTTCTATAGAAAACTAACTAAAGGAGTAAGATATTGGCTTCTTAACCAGTTTTATAGAATATATTTCCCATGGATTTGGAAATAAATTAACATTAATAGTTAGTAATAAAATAATACACTGATTTAGCAAAAATTAAAAACTAATCTCTGAAGAGGGAGTGATGATACCCGTTGGGAAAATTAATGTTGCCTTTCCTGGCCCTCCACGCCAAGGTCTGTTGATGGGGTCCCCCAAATTACTGACAGCGGACCATCTTCGGCTGCGAAGGACATTAGTCTAACCGAAGACTAAGGCAAATGCTAACTCAGAAAACTTGCCCATATATTGACTGGAATTTGTGGGTTGGTCACTCACACACTAGCAAGGCTTTTGTGGATTTATTGGGCGATTGTTTTCTACAGCAGCATGTTCGGGAGGCAACTGGAGGGAGTAATACTCTTTATATGATTATCAGTGGTGATTCTTCATGCATCAAGAATCTACAGATAAAGGAACCACTAGGTGGCAGTGATCACAATGTGCTGAAGTGGGATTTACTCAAAGAGGTAACTACCATCAAGGGTAAAGGGAAGAGTTATTGCTTTCGTAAAGGCGACTACGATGGTCTGAAACAGTATTTAAATTCTATACAGTGGGACCAACTGATGGTGTTACCAACAGCAAATTCAAAATGGGAAGCATTCAATGAACTTATCTTGGAAGCTACTAGGCTTTACATACCAACTAAGAAATATTGTTCAAGGTTTAGGCCTAAATGGATGTCAGATGAACAGATGAGGCATATGGCAGAGAAGAAAATGCATGGGACACATGTAAATTAACAGGCGACACAGAAGTCTATGTGACTTGGTCTGTAACCAAGTCACAAAGGAGGTTAGACAGGGAAAGGCAGATTACGAGAAATCTTTGGCAAAGGATGCAAAGAAGAACAACAAAGAGTTTTTACTTATGTAAACTCTAGAAGGAAAGGGATGAATCAGATTGGTCCAAAGGGATGAATTAGATATTGATGGTTCAACTGTTGATGATACTGTTCAGGCGGCTAACAAACTAAATGAGTATTTTGCATCTACATTCACCCATGAGGGTTATTCAGGGATGGAAATGCCAGAGGTGAAGTAAACTCTGGCAGTGAGCTAGATGATTTTGTCATAACTGAGAGGAAAGTGGAGGAGAAATTGTTGAGGATAGATATAAACAAGGCACACGGGGTGGATGGGATCTATCCAGTTATATTAAAGGAGGCGGCAAAGCAACTAAGCAAACCCTTAGCCATAATTATGAGAGCTTCTTTGGACTCAGAGGAGGTACCCATAGACTGGAGATGTGAAAATGTGACCCCAATTCACAAAGGAGGATCAAAGGGCGGCTCAAGTAATTATAAACCTGCTAGTTTAACTTCAGTTCCAGGAAAATTAATGGAGACACTAGCTGAAGAAGCACTGCAGAATCATCTAGACAAGACTTCAGTTATAGCTCGGACACAGCGTGGTTTTGTTAAGGGGAAGTCTTGCCTGACCAATTTGATTGGATACTATGATGTGGTCACAAAGGAACTGGATGCAAAGAATAATTTTGATATCATATACTTGGATCTTAGAAAGACTTTTGATACTGTTGCACATGGAAGACTGCTGAACAAATTGGAGCAGTGTGACATTGGAAGCAGATTGCTGCTATGGATAAAAGGATGGTTGAGTGGGAGAAGACAGAGAGTGGTAATCAATGGACACTGCTCAACGTGGACTAATGTTATGAGTGGAATCCTCTAGGTTTCAGTTCTTTGCCCTTTGTTATTTTCTTTATTTACAAATGATATTGATGAAGGCATATCCGGCTTGATATCTAAGTTTGCAGATGATACGAGGTTGGCAGGTGGTTAATGACACTGCTACTTCAACAAGATCTAGAAAAATTAGGAAAATTAGGCAAATGGGCTGAATATTAAAATTTCAAGTTTAACATTGACAAATGCAAGGTACTGCATAAGCATAACAGCAATCCCAGAATAACATACCAATTCTGTGGTACCACACTCGAGGTAGTGGAGAATGAAGACGACATGCGATAATTGGGTAGTCAGATATGAAAGTCTCCAAGCAGCTCAAACAAGCTGCTGCTGCCATAGCTCGTGGAGTTTTTTCAGAAAGAGAAGAAGATTTGGATAAGATTCATCTCTTTCTCTCATGGCCATTTTCAGCCTAATCTCATTCGTTTATAAGATTGCGAAGTGGAATGATATGTTTGATTTCTATTTCTGGTTTCCTTGTTTTTCTTAATTTCTTTTAAATTCTCCTATCGAAACGTTTACTCAGATCGGTTGAACGAAATTAATTTTGTAGGGGTTAAATCATTGATTTTGCATCTTCCTTTATATAAAGTTTAGTTTTCCATTAAATGTGCTAAGGCTATCAGAGGCTTTTAAAAAGGGCTTTTTGCACAGCCGGTTTTTAGCTATCAAACCGGTCCCCAAGGTGAAGGCAGAAAAATGGGGGAAAAATCATAAAGGGGAGAAGTTGTGATATAATTAATTTAATTAATTCTATGTTAATAATAGAATTAATGTATTTCTTTCAGCAGAAAAGAGAGAGGGAAGAATTTCCTGGATGCTGTGTAAACACCAAAGAGTCAAAAGCGAAAGCCACGAGTTTTCCTTTTCCGCAAATCACCAATAGAATCGGATCTCCCCGCCTACTTAGAAAGTCGCGAGGGGGGGATGGAGGGACAGCAGACTATTAAACGGAACAGGTCTGATTCCGTTGCTCCCCAATCTCCCATCATGAACCGACATCTTTTGTTTGCCGTGGTTGTGACACTCTTCTTATTGGACGTGCCCGAAGTGACACCCAAAAAGAACATGAAGAAATGTATGAAGCATATACAAAAGCTCATCAAAGATTTACAACGTCAAAACTCCACCAAATACAAGTGGAAACATAGCGGATATTCTGAGGGAAAACTCTGCTTTAGCGTCGACGGCGACCCCGACAACTGTACCGAACACGCCATTCCTCCGGAGTGCGCATGCGGAGGAAGTGGTGTGATGCACCTATCGGGAAGCGTCCAAACAAAGCTCAACAAAACGAGAAAGTGCTCCTGGAAGTGCAACGGAACCGAAAGCATGATCAATATAAGTTTCAACGGCTCGCTCTCAGAACCGCGTGACCTTTCGACGTCAGTATGCGGCGAAATCGGCAGAGGAAAGCGAGAGAAGATAATACGGCTTTCTTTGCCCACGAAGGAATGTCCCAGTTTTGGAAACGTGACTATTGATAAGACGACTTGTTATCGTAAGAAGAAATTAGAGTTGATATCGCACTTAGAAATATCTTACAGTAGGTGTATCCGAGATGAAACTGTTGTAACTGCACCCAAAGAGTAAATGGAGAAATATATTGCAATCGATGTTATTGGAAATGTTAATATTAAAGCCATCTTTCTTTTAAAGTTAACTCTTTAACAATGGACTGCTTTGGATTTTTGTCATTTTGAATTTAAATTAATATCTAATGAATTTGGCGTGTTTCTCATCTTCTAAACTCAAGTTGATGTATAAAACTTTCACATCATTAAATAGACATACTGAATATTTCGTTTCCTATGTTTTTTTTGCTTCATATTTGCTCAATTTGCACACAAGGGTGAATGTTTATTTATGGCTTAATTTTTGGTCTTTATCCTGTCAATATTCCGTCCATAATCAAATTACAATCAACTTTTCCATTTAATTAATGAGATGAAATTAATACAAGCAGCGAACAGATAGTTTCATAAGGACCCCTTCAAAATCACCAGTTTTATTTTGAGAACACCTGTCTGCGAGCTCCCATTTACATTATTGTACAATCACGAATATTAGTTTTCATAAAAACCAAAACTAAAATGCAAATCAATATTTTCAATTAAAAATTGGTATTGTTAAGTCATAACTATGGAGTAATATACCACTCTCTAATAAATAAATAATGTTTCGTTTAAACTTCGTGACGACCGAGTAGAGACAAAATTATTCATTGCAAAACTAAGATTTTATACCCTCACATGAATCTTGTAGTTGGAAATTCTAAAAGGTTATCTGTGATGTCACTATTTGATCGAATAAATTATTTTTTGAAACGTTTTGGACAGATGTCTTTCAACTAAAGTTTCCACGCAATGGTGAAAGGTAAATTCGTCTGTCAGAGAGTCACTGAAAGATGAATCTTTTTAAATCCTTCAATAAACTCTGTGACCATTTTGGAGGGGCGGAACAACACAGCGGACAACTATAAAATCCTGATTGAGAATTGAATACAAGTCTACCAAAATCTCGGTGTCCAATATGTCCCTAAAAATCCACTTCGTCCATTTGCATTTAAAATTTTTCCCAGTGGACATATTAACGATGAACACGCTGCATATTTTCTTCAAGACATTGTTATCATGGAGAAACGTTACCAAGGAAAGCGGAAATCCAGTATGCTGACAGATTATTGATGGACATTGATCAGAGAGACTTCTAATCATTAAAACTCAGTCACCTTGTGAAAAAGCCCTAAAAATTCCTCTAGTCATTGACGGGATTCGAATTCAGGTATTTTACATCTGGTGTGGAAAGGATGGTGACTGTATTCACTGTACTACCGCAATAAGGGTGTTAAGAACAGGACCCAAGTCATGCCATAACACTCGATCATAACATGTGACAATAAAGCACTTTCTGATATTTATAATCAAAGGTTTTAACTATGAACAGCTTCTTAAAATTGTGGGTGATGGATGACTCTGGAATTCTCTGCAAATCGCATCACCATTATTCAGATAAATCAAAACAATAACAGAACAAGGGATTGTCTTTGCTGTGCTCCCTTGGATTATATACAGTATATTCTCCAGTAAAAGAAACATTAGTACTCGTTTTGAATGTTGTATTTTGGTTGAAGAGGGTCAAAGAGTGATGAAACGTAATGGAGAAGATGATATAAACACTGATACCACGCAGAGATTCATGCAAAATTGCGCTTAGGTGACCTAGATAACTATAAATTAGCTAATTTCAGTTTATTCATATCACATCCGCAATGTTTACAAAAGGTACATGAATAATCTGTTCTCTTTCTATCTTATGTATCTTATTGTAGTTCATCTTCTTTCCCCTTTTTTCTGCGGTATTACGCAAGATCCCCGCTTAGATACACGCGATGAGCGAAACGCTTCCTTTAGAATCGTGGCATAATACACATCACATTTATGCGAAACATGTGAATAAATAAAGCAGTTCTCTCGCTTCTGGCGTCACAGGAAACTCGTGATTTTAGAACTGCTTAGTAATAACTGTTAAAACAAAAGCGGTTTACAGGTTTCCTGAATTATAACATTAAGTAAGTTTGAAGAGGTAGATATGTAAATTCTAGAAATACAAAAAACACCATGTTAAATTTGACAGTTATGACCAATAACCGATCGTGTTTTTTATAATGAAGTATTATATTAAGCCATGTTATTTGTTTGAAGTATAACTGTGTTTTCATGGCATAATTTTGGTATTAAAATCCAAAGAATGCAGACTCTCAATAACCAAAAGGGGCGAGATTAATGAAAGAGGATGGGCTATAAAATCGAACATATTTTTGTAAGTTTCGTCGAAACTTTATGGGATTAATTGGGTTCACATACATTCAGTGATCACTGAATTATGATCATCCCATCCATAATGGACTAAGCCACATAACTCGCAGTATAAAATGCCAAACAGCATCGTACGCTAATGCAGTGGCAATTTCCATCTGGTCGTGCAAGTCAAAGCGATAAAATAGCCGTTATAGGACGTAGTAATGATATCACATATAGACAAAGACAGTATTCCCAAATGACGATGCCCGCCCTCTCAGACGCATGGGGTTCCACAGCAGACGACCCAAGAGACATCCTCTTCTCACCATTGATCGTCGTCGATGACGAATGCAGTAGCCTCAACAACACGCTAGTTGGACAATGGAGGACTGGAAACGAGTGTGCTGGTCGGATGAGTCCAAACACCTGGTGCAACAAGCGGACGGACGCCTTTGTGAGTGGCACAAGCAACACAAGTTCATGGACCCATCGTGCTTGGTGCCTGCTATCCAGGCAAGTTGTTTAATATAGGCATATTTTGCTAAAAAGAACTAGGATCCCTGATGCGTATGGACCTGGCCCCGGGTGCCAAGCGTTTTTCGAGGCCAAGCGACATTACTGCGACTTATAGTGCTCTAGATAAGTGAATAACGTTATTTTTAAGTTCCTGTCTTTCTCCCAACAGTTTCATTTTAAAAACAGTTCCATACTTGAAAACTACAAGTCAGAACGCAGAAAGGAAATTCACCTTTCTTTTCCTTTATCATATATTTTTAAGCAACACTAAACAACTAACACTAACCGCTTGGCCTCCTAGCGGCACTGCTCCTGCCTCCCCGTGGCGGGGTCGGAAATCTTGGCGGAAAAGTCCTCCAGCCAAGGGCCAAAAGGAGCAAACATGGCAAACACAGACCATGTTTCTGCTACACAAACTAGCAGAAAACTAGATCAAATAGATTCATGTACAGCTAAGAGACAAAGGACAGAGGATCTCCCTCTGGTCGCACCACTGTTTCTAGTTATTCATTCTAAGAATGAACAACCGATCGGAAGTTTGTCACCTTTCAGAATTCAAAAAACTCTTGAAAGCATAGCTAGTTCCCCTAAAACAGTCAGAAGACTAAAATCAGGCGATCTATTAGTAGAGATGACAAATCACAAACAAGCAGAGCATCTAATAAAAGCGAGATATTTCGGAGAAATTCCAATAACAGTAACTCCTCATTCCACCTTGAATACATCGAAAGGAGTAATTACAGAGTGGGATCTTCTCAATGTTCCCGAAGATGAAATAAAAGAAGAGTTGAAAGACCAAGGAGTTATTCAAGTGAAAAGAATAACAATTAAAAGAGAAGGAGAAATTATCCCAACGAGGAATATAATTCTGATTTTCAACACTCCAAAACCACCAAAAACAGTTAAAGCTGGATATCTAAACTGCCCACTGAGACCATATATTCCAAACCCTGTCCGATGTTTTAAATGTCAGAAGTACAGACACTCTCAAGCAGTATGTAGAGGCTTTTCTGTCTGCGCCAAATGTGGATCACGAGAGCATACACAACACGACTGTACAGCACAGAATTCAAGATGCCCAAATTGCAGAGGAGAACATGATGCCTACTCAAAGGAATGTGAAGAATGGAAGAGAGAAAAAAGAATACAGAAATATAAGGTAGAAAACAATGTAACATACCAAGAAGCAAAAAAAAACAATACAACCACAACGAACAAATAGACCAACGTATGCACAAGTAACGCAAACTTATAGAACAATAGAAACACAGACAGATGTAACGATTCCACCAAAAAAATCCATGTCAGAATGGGCACGTTCTCTTCTTATTGAACCAAAAGAAAAACCTGATCAGGCAATAAACACGCCCATCACGATACCACCAACTAGAGAAACTACCAAATCTACAAAACAAGTCAGAACCACTGAAGCAAACAGAAATAAAATGGAAGTAGAAGAAAAGGATCAGACAGATGAAACAATACTAGAAATTTTTGCAGAAGAAGAAGAGATGGATACCGGAAAGCCACACTTCCCTAAAAAAGGAAGACAAAAAACAGAGAACTCAAAGGCAACAACCTCAAGAAAACAAGCTGAAAGTAATAACAAAACCAAATAATGAATAAATTCTTACACTGGAACTGTAGAGGATTCCGCAGCAATTTCGAAGATATCCATGATCTCTTATCGGAGTACAATCCGATTAGTCTATGTTTACAGGAAACATATCTTAAGCCCCAGAATAAAATAACACTAAAACATTACAATATATACAGAAAAGACAGAATTACAGGTGGTACAGCACATGGTGGAGTAGCAATCCTAGTAAATTCCGGTATACCAACTAAACAGATCCCTTTGCAGACTAATCTAGAGGTTATAGCAGTACGGATTGCAGTAAACTTTCATGTGACAGTTGCTTCCATCTACCTACCACCAAACGAAGAAATAACCTATACAGAACTAGAAGACCTAGTAGTTCAATTACCAACTCCTTTATGTATCATGGGAGATATGAATGGCCATCATCCTCTATGGGGAAATGAAAATATAGATAAAAGAGGTCAAATTCTAGAGAAACTACTTGATAAGCTAAACCTAATACTCTTGAATGACGGGACACCCACATATATACGTCTAACCACAGGAACTAGCACAGCTATAGACCTTTCCATATGCTCTCCGTCAATATACCCTCTACTGGTGTGGGCAGTTCATAGCGATCCCCTGAGTAGTGATCATTATCCAATAAGGATTACTTTAAAAGAACCTACCACTTGTCAACCACAAAGAGCTCCAGAGTGGAGATTAAAGCGAGTGGAGATAAGGCAAACTGGGCAAGATACAAGCAGCTGGCAATATTAGAACAGCAACAAATCCAACAGGTATCAATTGACTCTGCAGTGAAATATGTGACTGACAAACTCCTCCAGGTTGCAAAATTAACAATACCAAAAACTTCATTAAAATTTCCCATACATCCAAAGCCGTGGTGGAACGATGCATGTTCCCTAGCAAAACGCGAGAAAACCAAAGCATGGAATATTTTCCGAAGACACCCTACCACAACCAACTTGATAATTTTCAAAAAGGCAAGGGCGAATGTCAGACGCATTACTAAGATTAGTAAGAAAAAATGTTGGATCCGTTTTGCATCTACGATTACTAGGAAAACAGACAGCCGGAAAGTTTGGGACAAAATAAATAAAATGAACAACAAATACCAAAGAATTTCTCCTCCTTTTATAAAATGGAATGGACAAGATATAGCTAAACCTAAAGACATAGCAAATGCTCTTGGTAGAACCTTTGAAAAAATATCAGATAGTAACTCCTATGAGGCAGCTTTCCAAAAACATAAAGCCCATGCAGAAACATATAAATTGAATTTCTCTAGTAAAAACAAAGAATGCTATAACCAACCTTTCACCCTCAGAGAACTTTATAAAGCCATTTCACAGACGAAGCAAAGTGCAGCAGGTCCAGATGAAATAGTATACATGATGGTACAAAAATTAGACGAGAAATCATTGAGATTGTTGCTCCTCTTATATAACAGAATATACCTGGAAAATTCCTTTCCGAATCAATGGCGCCACGCAATAGTCTTAGCCTTCCCAAAACGAGATAAAGATCCCACAAATCCAAATCACTATCGCCCAATAGCCTTAACTAGCTGCCTTGGAAAAATACTTGAAAAAATGTCAAATGCTCGACTATAGTGGTTTTTAGAAACCCATAACTTACTAAATACAGCTCAATGTGGTTTCAGGAAGAACAGGTGCACTCTAGACTTAATGATAAAAGCAGAAAACAACATAAGAAATGCCTTCTTAAGAAAACAGCACTTAGTAATGATATTTTTCGATATCGAAAAGGCGTATGACACAGCATGGCGATATGGAATACTTAGAGACATTTTTAACTTTGGAATGAGAGGACATCTACCAATGCATATCCAAATGTTTTTACAACAACGAACTTTCCAAGTTAAGATATTAACCACATTATCGGAAGTCTTTGTGCAGCAAGAGGGAGTACCACAGGGATCGGTACTCAGTGCTACCCTGTTCGCCATAAAAATCAACTCAATAGCTAAACAAGTACCAAATACTATAGACACAGCACTTTATGTTGATGATTTTAGCATTTCTTATCAATCACAAAACATGCGAACAATAGAACGTCAATTACAAAGAGCAATTAATAAAATAACTGCATGGACTCAAAAAAATGGCTTTAAAATCTCTAAACAACAGACAGTAGGAATACACTTTTGTCGGAAAAGAAACTTGCACCCAGACCCAGAATTAAAGCTAGAAGAAGAAGTAATCCCAATAACATCCAGCAAAAATTTTCTCGGATTAACCCTAGATAAGAAACTGACCTTTTTAGATCACATAAAGTGGCTTAGGATAAACTGTCTAAAGAAATTAAATATTCTTAGAGTCATATCTGCAAGAAATTGGTGAGCAGACAGGTACACCTTATTACATCTATATAGAAGCTTGATAAGATCCAAAATCGATTATGGGGCACCTGTTTACAGCTCTGCAAAACCAAGTGCATTAAGATGGTTAGACCCTGTACACCACAGTGCACTCCGCATAGCCTTGGGAGCATTCCGTACTTCTCCAGTTCAAAGTCTCTATGCTGAGGCTTATGAACCACCACTTCACCTCAGAAGACAAGAACTCCTTCTATCTTATGCAGCTAAAATAAAGTGTTTTCCAAACCATCCTGTGTTCAAAACATTATATACACCAATATGGGAAAATATGTACAGAATACACCCAACAGTTAACAAACCAGCAAACATACGCATCAAAGAGCTACTTCCAATTTGGTCTCTTGATTTCAACAAACTAGCTATTATACAAAATGCACCAAAACCCCCCTGGGAAATAACATCACCAAACTATGATACCTACTTTCAATCTTGGGGAAGACATTCCCTACCACGAAGCAGCTTTCAACAACTACATGTTGCATATCTAGAGAAATATCCACAATATGCACAAATCTATACAGATGGATCGAAAACCGATACAAAAATAAGCGCGGCAGCAGTTTTCTCTGATACTACAATAATCCAAGTCCTCCCAACAGAATGTAGCATCTTCACAGCTGAATTGCAAGCAGTGAAGTTTGCAATAGACAAAATATGGAAGAAAAAGCTACCCCATAGTCTGATCTTCACAGATTCCCTCAGTACGATGCAAGCAATACAATGTGACACAAAGAATTTTCATCCAACTCTAAGACAAATCCAAGTTACCCTAAACAAAATTCTTAAAAGAAAACAAGACGTCACTTTTTGTTGGATTCCTGGACATATGGGAATTAAAGGAAATGAACAAGCAGACCATGCAGCAAAAATGGCAACCGGCACCCTTTCTTCAACCACCAAAGTCCCATTTACAGACTACAGACATAGTATCAAAGTGAACAGCAAAAAACAGTGGCAAAGAATATGGAGCGAGCAAACACATAATAAACCTTTTCAAATTAAACCAATTTTAAATCAGTGGAAACCCAGTGAAAGAGATGTCCGAAAAGAAGAAGTAACCCTTGCCAGGTTACGAATAGGGCACACATATCTAGGCCCCGAGTGCCAAGCGAGTGACTAAAGCGATTCTATAGTGATTTGAAAGCGATTTTCTTAAAAGAGCGATTGATTGTAGTTGAACGTTAGTTTCTAATTTCCAAAGTTATATAATTTTGCTCTTCTAAAGTAAAGAAGTCAGCTTACTCAACAGAAAGGAAAGCCACCTTTCTTCTTGTATATAAAACTAATCTATTAACGCACTAACACTAACAACCTTATCGCTTGGTCACTGGTGGCACCGCTCCTGCCTCCACGTGGCGGGGCTGGAAGCCTGGGAGGAGAAATCCACTCTCCCGGGACTAAAAGGAGCAACTATGGACAACACAAAACAGTCCTACTATGGATCTCTTGATCCAGATTCAAGTAGACATGACGACCATGATAATTTGAATAAATCCCATGCTAAGAGACAAAAAAAAGAAGGGACAGATTTTTCTGCTCCTCTCTTCTTAATATTACATTCCTCCACAGACCAACCATTGAGTAAACTCTCCCCATTTTTGATTCAGAAATGTCTCGAAAATGTGGCTGGGCCTCCAAAAATGGTTCGGCGACTAAGATCTGGAGACCTATTAGTGGAGATGAGTGAATACAGACATGCTGAAAGACTCTTGAAAATATCTACCTTTGGTGGAATTCCCACAAAGGTTACCCCACATGCCACCTTGAACTCCTCTAAAGGGGTAATATCTGAATGGGATCTTCTAAATGTATCAGAGGATGAACTTGTCTCCGAATTAAGTAACCAAAATGTAGTCCAGGCAAAAAGAATTGTCATCAAAAAAGATGGAGAGCCTGTCCCTACACGAACAGTCATATTGACATTTAAGTCACCAAATCTCCCCGCAACTATAAAAGCTGGATATCTCAGATGCCATGTTCGACCGTACATTCCCAACCCAGTTCGGTGCTTTAAGTGCCAAAAATTCGGTCATTCGCAAACTGTGTGCAGAGGTATAGTCACTTGTGCTTCTTGTGGTTCAAAAGAACACACACATACGGACTGTAATAATGAAACCCAAAACTGTCCTAACTGCCAGGGAAATCATTCTGCCTTCTCTAAGGATTGTATCCAATGGAAAAGAGAGAAGAACATTCAGAGATATAAAATAGAGAACAAAGTGTCATATCAAGAGGCAAAGAAACACTTTGCAATCCCTACTAAATCATCTACATACGCCTCAGTTACTCAACAGCTACGCACAATATCAACTCAGACTGACTGCTCCGTCCCTCCAAATATCTCTATATCTGGTTGGGCGAAATCAATACTTACTTCATTAAAAGAACAATCTCCATCCAAATATGCAACCCAAGAAGTAAATACTCCGGTAACAATACCTCCAGATAAGAATCCTAATCAGCAACCGAAAATACAAACTAAGAGCTCTGAAAGAACTGATACGCACACATTCAGATCTGATACCATGGACACTGATGAAAAAGCGGATGAAGATGACACATTTCTTGAAATTCATCCAGAAGGTGACATTGACACAAGCAGACCAGTCTTCTCAAAGAAGGATAAAGGAAAAATTGACAGGCGTAAGCAAACTACCTCACGGAAGTTAGCAGACACTAGCTAAAACCAAACAATGGATACAATTATTCAATGGAATTGTCGTGGGCTCCGTGCTAATTTTGACGATTTTTACGATCTCCTATCTGAATACAAGCCTGTTGCCGTATGCATTCAAGAAACAAATCTCACAAATGCAATATCTATGAAAATTAAGAATTACAATAAGTATAGAAAAGATAGAAACTCATCTAATTTAGCTCATGGAGGAGTAGCACTCATAGTGAACTCTTCGGTGCCCTCTAGACCTATCCCCCTGCAAACATCTTTAGAGGCTATTGCTGTCCGTGTCACTTTCGGAATCACAATAACATTAGTTTCATTGTATCTATCACCAAATCATACATGCACCTTTGCTGATTTAGATAATTTAGTAATGCAAATACCTGCCCCCTTTTGTATTATGGGTGACTGGAATGGCCATCACCCGCTATGGGGTTCTCAACATCTTGACTCCAGAGGACAGATAATTGAAAAAATTTTAGACAAACATAACCTGACAATTTTAAACACTGGTGCTCACACATATGTGCATTTACCATCTGGCTCAACCTCCGCTATTGATCTTTCTATATGCTCTCCAGTGATATTTCCTCTCATAGACTGGACCGTTACTAATAACCCTCGCGGTAGCGATCACTTTCCTATCATCTGTACTTTCTGTATAAGTTCTACTCCTCAGAGTAACATTAGGACAACCTGGAAATTTGCTAAGGCGAACTGGATTAAATACCAAGAAATAGCTCACTTAGATGCTATCTTCATAGCAACCCACACAATTGACTCTGCAGTAAGCTACATTACAGATACAATAATGAAAGCATCCGAGACTGCTATACCAAAATCATCATCCAAAATCCGGCTTCATCCAAAAATGTGGTGGAACGAAGCATGCAACAGCGCTAAAATAGAAAGGAACAAATATTGGAATATTTTCCGAAAACATCCAACCACAGCTAACCTCCTACAGTTTAAGAGAGTCAGAGCTAAAGCTCGTCATATAAGACGGGAGAGTAAAAAAGAAGCATGGGCGCATTATGCCTCCACCATAAACAGATCCACGGATACTTCCACAATATGGAAAAAAATCAAAAGAATTAATGGTAAATACTCGCAGACAACTTCTCCTATTCTACTTGTAAAAGGGAAAGAAATCTCTGAACCTACAGAAATTGCCAATGCCTTAGGTACTACGTTTGAAACGGTTTCAGCTGTTGCCACATATGAACCTGCATTTCAATTGCTAAAATCCCAGACAGAAAAATACAAACTAAATTTTAATACTGCCATCCTTCATTCTTATAATCTGCCTCTGACCATGAATGAATTGCGTAATGCACTTGCACGAGTGAAAAACAGTGCTCCAGGTCCCGACGGAATTTATTACACCATGATCTGTCATCTAAGTGAGGAATCATTAACTGTACTCTTACAACTGTATAACAGAATTTTCTTAGAGGAGTATTATCCTGCTAGCTGGTGCCATTCTTATGTGCTAGCTTTCCCGAAACCGGGAAAAGACCACACAGATCCCAAAAATTACCGTCCTATCTCTCTAACCAGTTGTCTGGGAAAAACATTGGAAAAAATAATTAACGCCAGACTGACATGGTTATTAGAGACTCAAAACATTTTAAGCCCAAGTCAGTATGGTTTCCGGAGAAAAAGATGTACGCTTGATCTCATTATCAAGGCCGAAACAAATATCCGGAATGCGTTCTTGAGAAATGAACACCTAGTTATGGTATGTGTTGACATCGAAAAGGCCTTCGATACAACTTGGCGATATGGGATTCTTCAGGACTTGCATAAATTTGGACTTCGGGGTCATCTCCCAAAATTTATTAAGAACTTTCTAGGCAATAGATCCTTTCAAGTCCGTTTCCACTCTTCATTATCTCGAGCATATGTACAAGAAGAGGGAGTTCCCCAAGGATCAGTGTTGAGCACCACACTCTTTGCCATTAGGATTGATTCTATTACCAAGTGCATACCTAACACAGTTGACGCATACTTGTACGCTGACGATCTTGCCATGTCATGTCATTCTCAAAATATGAGACTTATTGAAAGACAACTACAAAGCACCATTAACAAAATAGTCTCTTGGGCCAAAAATAATGGATATCGGCTTTCAAAACCAAAAACGACTGCTGTACACTTCTGTCACAAACGTTCTTTACATCCGGATCCAGACCTTCATTTGGATTCTCATTGTATTACTTTCCAACCTAGTATTAGATTTCTTGGTGTAATATTTGATAAAAAATTAAACTTCCTGGAACATATAAAACATATTCGTACAAGTTGTCTTAGAAAACTAAATCTTCTCAGAGTAATTTCTTCTGTGTCATGGGGTGCAGATCGTTACGTGCTGTTACATCTATACCGCTCACTAATCAGATCCCGGTTAGACTATGGGTCTCCTGCATATGACTCAGCCAGGCCAAGTGTATTGAAATGGCTTGACCCTGTACATCACAGTGCATTAAGAGTTGCACTGGGGGCTTTTCGCACATCACCAATCTTAAGCCTGTATACCGAAGCCTATGAACCACCGTTACACCTTAGGCGTGAAACTCTACTACTAAATTATGCAGCCAAAATCAGCAGTCTCCCACATCATCCCATGTGGCAATACCTCTTCACGCCAAAATGGAGAGAAATCTATCAAACTAAACGGCGTTACAACAAACCATCTGGCATTAGGCTTGAAGCTTTGATCACAAGCTGGGGCCTGAAGTTTTCTAACACCCTCCAGGATACTAGCATGGAAACGCAGCCATGGCTTCCCATGGCTCCAGTAAATATTGATAGACATTTTCAGCAATGGAGAAAGAATAGCTTCTCCGAAATCAACATTAGACAAATACATATGGCTCACTCTACAGAGTTTAGCAGCTTCATTCAGCTATACACAGATGGATCCAAAACTGGTAATAAAGTTGGCACAGCTGTAGTACTACCAAATGCCACCATCTCCAGACAGCTCCCACCAGAATGCAGTAATTATACCTCAGAGTTATATGGTATTCTACTAGCCCTAGAGAATATAAACGAAGCCTCGTACGCTAAATCCATCATTTATACGGACTCGTTGAGTGCTGTTAATGCTCTACAGTGTAAATCCTTCCCTAGTCATCCTCTGATACAGAAAATTTTAGCACAGTTATTAGCACTTCATGGACGTGGACAGCTCGTAATATTTTGCTGGATCCCTGGACACGTTGGAATCGTAGGAAACGAGCAGGCAGATTTAGCCGCTAAAATTGTTACAAATGAGATACCATCAAATTTCAGGACTCCATATATTGATCAAAAGTCTTTTATCAAACAGACATATAAAGAAGTGTGGACACGCTTGTGGAAAGATCAGAAAAATAATAAACTTTTTGAAATCAAGAGAGAACCCAAGCAATGGCAATCCAGCATGAGAAGAAACAGAAAGGAAGAAACTATTTTAGCCAGATTACGCATTGGTCATACTTTCCTCACTCATAGCTATCTACTAACAAACAGTGACCCTCCACAATGCAGTAATTGTTTATGCCCACTAACAGTAAAGCATATCATCATCGAATGCCCGCAATATCAAAAAGAACGGAAAACAGCTTTTTCCTCTAATTTTCATAATTACAATCATTTAACACTGCAGTGTGTTCTAGGAGATCGAGAGAACATAGATGACATTTTTCTTTTTCTAAAATTTATTAATAAATATCACCTTATCTGAACTGCTATCTCCTGTAAGAAAAACGAAGGAAATATCAGACAGTAATTAGTGCATTATAGCCTAAGTTGCTGATGCACCAATAACTCTAACAAACAACAACACATATCTAACCCATTCCTATCTACTTAAATCCGAAGAACCACCTCAATGCAGGGCCCCAAGTGCCAAGCGATTCTGTGATCAAGTGAATTTTTGCTCTGAATTAGCGCTCTTTCTTGAAGTAGAAATCGTTTCCTTATTTAAAGCATTTATTAACACACAATTAAATAATCCATAGTAAAGAAAGCAACTTTACTAGATTAAGAAGGAAAGCAACCTTCTCTTTCCCTTTTATTTTCTGTTATATCTTAATTACTAACCTAGTGCTTGGTCACAGGGCGGCACTGCTCCTGCCTCCACGTGGCGGGGCCGGTAACCTGGAAGGGAAAAGCTCTCCCTTTCAGGGCGAAATGGAGCGAACTGACCCCAATACCCAGGAATCCACTGGGTCAACGGACCGGAAGAGAACTGATCCAAGATATGAGAAATCTAGTTCTCTCGGAGACACCTCTAAGACAATCAGAAAAGGCGATGGAAATGAATCTGTCTCCACAAAGAGATTAAAAACTGACTCTCAAGTTTTAATTTCTCCAACATATATTATTGTACACTCAAATACTGAGAAAGCGGTAGGACAATTGTCACCCTTTCTCATACAAAAGACTCTTGAGAGTTATGTCGGCCCACCAAAACAAGTTAAAAGACTAAAATCAGGCGACATTTTGGTAGAAACGGCCAATACTAAACACTCAGAAAAATTATTACAAATGACAACCTTTGCAGGAATACCAGTAACAGTATCCCCGCACAATACATTAAATACTTCAAAAGGTGTGATTACGGAATGGGACCTTCTAAATGTGCCCGAAGAGGAAATTCAAATGGAACTTCAGGAACAAGGAGTCATCAGTGTTAAAAGAATTACAATTAAAAAAGAAGGGATAATCACCCCCACCAGGAATCTGATACTCACTTTCAACACGCCTAAATCACCCAGATCAGTAAAAGCTGGATACCTACACTGCAATATAAGACCATACATCCCGAATCCTCTCCGTTGTTTCAACTGTCAGAAGTTTGGTCACTCACAGACAGTATGTAGAGGAAAATTAACATGTGCAAACTGTGGTTCGCAAGAACATGCCACTTCTACTTGCACAGCTGGATCCCATAAATGTGTAAATTGTAAAGGAGATCATACTGCATATTCAAGGGAGTGTGAAATTTGGAAGAAGGAAAAAATGATACAAAAATACAAAGCAGAAAATGGAGTTTCATATCAGGAAGCTAAAAAAGGCAATTACAATAAATATAACAAACAAACCTTCTTATGCGCAGATTACAAAAATCAAAAAGGCTCCGGAAATTAAACTACCCAATTCAAAATGTTGTGGCACACAAACGGATGTTACAATCCCCCCACTCACTTTTGCAAGAAGCGAGCTCTCCATCCTGAACCTGAATTACAAATAAACAATACTCCAATCCCTCTCGTTAATACCGTTAAATTTCTTGGATTAATATTAGACCGCAAACTAAATTTCCAAGCTCACATCACTTATTTGAGAACTTCTTGCTTAAAGCATTTGAATATACTTCGTTCGGTCTCATCTATGTCTTGGGGAGCTGATCGGTGTACTTTACTGCATCTTTATAGAAGTTTAATCCGTTCACGGTTAGATTATGGTTGTCCAGTGTATGACTCTGCCAGGAGCACTACTTTAAAACGGCTAAATATGATCCATCATAGTGCTCTGAGGACTGCGCTGGGAGCTTTCAGGACTTCTCCGATCCAAAGTCTATATATTGAAGCTCATGATCCCCCATTACACCTGCGTAGAAAAACACTACTGCTTCACTACGCTGCTAAGATCCAGAGTCTACCATCGCACCCAAGTTGGGAATATCTCTATAATACTCGTTGGGAAGCCTTGTTTGAGAGCAAGCCAAAAGAAAATAGACCCGCCTCCCTCAGAATCAAAGAGCTTGTTCAGACTTGGAATGTCGATTTAAATGAAATCTTCCAAGACACAACTACACCTGTTGCTCCTTGGACATATGTGTCTGTCTCTCAAGATACATACTTCCTCCAGTGGGGGAAAAATATACCTTCCTGCAATATCAGACAGTTACATTCAGCTCATGCTACGGACAACCATGCCTGTAAAATTTATACCGATGGTTCAAAAACTGAGAGTATGGTAGGTGCTGCGGCAGTTTTTCCTTTATGTACAATTTCAGCCATACTACCGCTTGCTTGCAGTGTCTTCACAGCTGAATTATATGCCATTAAGTTGGCGCTTAGTAAGGTAATTGAGCTTTCTATCTCATCTGCCATAATTTACACAGATTCTCGTAGTGCTGTCTCTGCCATAAGTAAGAATTCCTCCACATCTCACCCTACTTGAAACAGATTCATTCCCAGCTATTTGCTTGCAGTGTGTCCAATCGGTCAATTAGTTTTTGCTGGATCCCTGGCCATTCAGGCATTCCGGGAAATGAAAGTGCCGACTTTGCTGCTAAACATCCTCAACCCGCTCTCTCACAACATCCTCAGGTTCCTTTCTCTGATTTTAAGTCTGTCGTACGCAAAGCCTGCTACAATAAATGGTCACAGACCTGGAAAAGTGACCCTAACAATAAACTTTACCAGATAAAAGAAGATCCAAAGCTGTGGCTGTCTGGCTTCCGAAGAAACAGACGAGAGGAAGTGGTACTGGCAAGACTCAGAATTGGACACACTCGCCATACTCATCTCTTTCTATTATTGGGTGAAAACCCACCCCAGTGCCCATCCTGTCAGACGCAACTTACAGTCCGTCATTTCCTGGTTGATTGTCCCTTACATTCAACCATCCGGTAAAACACTTTTCAGTCATTTTCTACATTGAATATATCACCTGATTTATCTCGCATCTTAGGAAATGAAGCAAATATTGAAGAACTTTTATTATATCTAAAACATATTGGTTTATATGGAAGCATATAACGTAATTTCTCTAACAATATGCTTTTTGTCAATTAACGCTGAAGAGACACAATTTGGCCTTAGTAGCCCTTGTGTCGTTAAACCGAACAACAACAACAATCCCCCCAGGAGAATCCATCTCAGAATGGGTTCGTGAGTTTTACAAACCATCTCCTTCACAAAAACAAGAAAAGATTATCAATACTCCTTTATCTTTTCCACCAGATAATTCAGAAAATGTAAGAAGAAAAGCAAACAAAGAAAAGATAGGTAGTACAGGAAAAAAGACTGCAGAACAAATGGACACGGATGCAAGAAACCAAGGAGAGGAACCAATTCTCGAAATCTTTACTGAAGAAGAAATGGATACGGGTAGACCCTATTTTTCAAAAAAAGACAAAACCAAAGTAGACAAAAATAAATCAGCCCCAAGGAAGCAATCCGAGGGAACATCCAACCCCAAATGACAGATACGATTATCCAATGGAACTGTCGAGGTTTTCGCTCAAACACTAATGATGTTATAGATCTCATCACCCAGTACCACCCACTAAGTATCTGCCTACAAGAAACCTATTTAAAACCACAGGACAATAGTATAATCAAAAATTATATCACATATAGAAAGGATCGCATAACGAATGGAACAGCGAGAGGAGGAGTTGCAATACTAGTTAACAGACATGTCCCCTCCCAAACAATCCCATTGAACACACCATTAGAAGCAGTTGCAGCCCGTCTAGCAATAGGCTTCAATATTACCATAGCCTCAGTATATCTACCCCCTAATCAAGAATTCCGATTTAAGGATTTCGAAGAGCTGATCACTCAACTACCACCTCCATTCTGCATCTTAGGTGACCTAAATGGACATCACCCACTATGGGGCGATCACAAAATAGACCAGAAGGGTAAGCAAATAGAAAAATTAATTGTCGAGAACAACCTAATGATTTTAAATGACGGCACACACACACATATTTCCACCTTCCATCAAAAAGCAGTTCTGCAATAGACTTATCAATCTGTTCCCCAGCACTGTTCCCTATGACTAAATGGAGCGTGCACGAGACTCCATTGAGCAGTGACCACTACCCCATTATTTTGAAAATCATGGAAAAAACGCCATGCCAAGCCAGTAGGCACCCCAGATGGAAAATATATGATGCAGATTGGGAAACATTCAGGATACTAGCCAAGCTAGACCGCAACATTATTAAAAGAGAATCAGTACAAACATCAGTAGCCTATGTTACTGATAGTATGCTTCAAGCTGCGGAAAAGACAATACCTAAAACATCTTCTAACATCAGAATATATCCAAAACCATGGTGGAACAAAGAGTGCCAGGAAGCTAAAAAAGAAAGAAATAGAGCCTGGAACCTTTTTCGCAAAAATCCAACAACAGAAAATCTGATACAATTCAAGAGAACCAGAGCCAAGGTCAGGAAAGTGCAAAAAATAAGCAAAAAAGCTGCTTGGATGAAATTTGCATCCACTATAACTATTTCCACACCAACTACACTTATCTGGAAAAAGATCAGAAGGATGACCAACAATTCTCAATTAAACCACTCTCCATTGCTAAATTGGAAGGGACAGTTGGTTACAAACACCTTAGATATAGTCAACGTGCTTGCTGAAAATTTTTCAAATACATCTGCTAATTGTACATACCCCACAGCTTTTAAAACGTACAAGAAAGAGGCCGAAAAAATAAAATTAAACTTTTCAACCAATCAGTGTGAACAATACAACTTGCCACTCACGGCAGCAGAACTAAAACAAACTCTGCTACAGGTGAAACACAGCGCAGTCGGTCCTGATGAAATCCATTATGCAATGGTACAACAATTAGATGAACAGTCCCAATTAGCCCTGTTAGATCTATACAACAAAATATACCTTGAAAATTCCTTCCCAAACAAATGGCACCACTCAATAATACTAGCTTTCCCAAAACAGGGAAAAGATCTCTCAGACCCACAGAACTACCGTCCCATAGCTTTGACCAGCTGCTTAGGCAAGATCTTAGAGAAAATGGTCAACAATAGACTAACATGGTACCTAGAAAATAATAATCTTCTCAATCCAGAACAATTTGGCTTTAGAAAAAATCGCTGTACCTTGGATGTACTTATACAACTGGAAAATCAAGTAAGAAATGCTTTTCTCAGGAAACAACACCAAGTCATGGTTAATTTTGATATCCAAAAGGCATATGATACCACGTGTCGATATGGTATACTTAAAAGATTACATCAACTTGGCCTTAGAGGACATCTACCCCTCTACATATACAATTTCCTTAAGAATCGGACCTTCCAAGTTCGAATGAACAATACACTTTCCAATGTATTTTATCAAGAAGAAGGGGTCCCTCAAGGATCTGTACTTAGTGCCACACTTTTTGAAGTCCACTTCAGCACAATAATAGAACAAATCCCAAACAATATCTTTACAACAGTTTATGCTGATGATTTCAGCATTTCTTATCAAGCGCAGCATATGAGAACAATAGAACGGCAATTGCAAGTAGCCATTAACAGAGTCATAAAATGGACAGAAAGAAATGGATATAGAATATCGGTACAAAAGACTGCATGCATACATTTCTGCAGAAAAAGGAATCTCCATCCTGACCCAGAACTCAGGCTGAAAGAACAGATCATCCCAGTTGAAAATAGTGTCCGTTTCTTAGGATTAGTTTTTGACAAAAAACTGACTTTCCTAGAGCATATCAGTCACATACGAGTCCACTGTTTGAAGAAAATGAACATCTTGAAGGTCCTATCCGCTATATCCTGGGGAGCAGACAGGACAATCCTACTACGTTTATATCGCCTTCTCATTCGGTCTAAGCTAGACTATGGTGCCCCAGTCTATGACTCGGCAAGACCTAGTGCTCTGAGATGGCTCGACCCGGTACATCACTGCGCACTACGTTTAGCCCTTGGAGCTTTCCGCACCTCACCTGTGCAGAGCCTGTCCGCCGAAGCTCAAGAACCTCCTCTGCAAATCAGAAGACAAAATCAATTACTCTCTTATGCAGCTAAAATAAAATCCTTACCAGACCACCCTCTACAGAAAACTCTTTTTGCTTCTGAATGGGAACAACATTATCAGCAACAACAAAGAATCAATAAACCTGCGAATGTGAGATTAAAAACCCTTCTTCTCAGTAGAGAGCTTAACCTAGATAACATAAATCCGCTACCGAAGCAGTCTACTCCACCATGGACAATCAGACAACCTTTATGTGACTCCTCCTTCCACATTTCGAGCAAACAAATCCTTTCTCATATAAATCATCAACAGCTGCATGCTGCTTATAAGGCACAATTTTCAGATCATAGCTTTCTATATACAGATGGATCCAAAACTGATTCTCATGTGGGAGCGGCAGTTTACTTTTCTGACATCACATTGGCCCAAAAACTTCCAAAAGACTGTAGCATTTATACCGCAGAACTGCAAGCCATTATGTTAGCACTAGACGAAATCGACCATTCCAGTTTTCAAAACAGCATAATTTTTACTGACTCCCGTAGTTCCATGATGGCAATACAAAATATCAGTTCTAACAAACATCCTCTACAACAGCACATTCAATACAAAATATCAAGACTCCTTGAACAACAACGTAACATTAGATTTTGCTGGATCCCAAGCCATGTCGGAATACATGGAAACGAACAAGCAGACAGAGCTGCCAAAGAAGCTAACAACAATATTTCTGCATCAGAATATATCCCTTTCTCAGACTATAAACAAGTTATTGATCACAGTGGGATACATCACTGGCAGCAGCAATGGCAAGTACTTACCACTAACAAATTGCATCAGATTAAAAGATTACTCCAACCATGGAAATCCAGCATTCAGAAAAATAGACGCGATGAAGTGATACTTGCTAGGTTAAGGATAGGACACACGTATTTCAGTCACTCTTATCTTTTGCGAGGAGAGGATCCCCCTCTATGCCCTATCTGTCACATACAACAAACAGTAGAACATGTACTGATTACTTGTCCAGCTTTTGCAGATGAACGCCGAAACTCCTTCAAAGAGCTAAACAAACATCACTCCCTCACTCTCAAAACCATACTGGAAGATAGGAAAAATATAGCAGATGTTTTTCAGTTCCTTAAGAAAATAAATTACTACAATCAAATATAAGACTAAATATTATTTCTAAAGCAAGCTATAGTCATTCTCTGTTACTCTTGGAAATCATTAGCAGCAATATACGAATTAAAACAAAACCATTATATAAAATAAAATTTTACAGGCGCATTTTAGCCGCAGTAGCTCTTGCGCCAAGAATTCTTAAAACAAACAAACAAACAAACAAACCTCAATGCAGACAGTGCCGTGTACAACAAACAGTAAAACATTTACTACTAGATTGTCCAGCCTTTATGAATGAAAGAAAAATAGCCTTTAGTCCTGTAACTAAAAATCAAGATGATCTAGTTTTGGAAAACATTCTAAGTGAAGAAAATAACGTAAGAGAAGTTTTTCACTACCTAAAATCAATAGGCTTATATAATCAGATTTAAAACACAAAAATCACCACAAGTCAATGAATCCATTCGAACTCCGTCTCATCATAAAGTCAGGTATTACTTAAATCCAAAATTTGAAAGAAATCAGACTAGGGAATCAAAACCGAGATAGGTGCATTATGGCCACAGAAGCCGATGCGCCAACAACTAATAAACAACAACAACAACAACAACAGCGTATGGACCTTTCATTGGCGAGGTCTACCGGCAGCTCTTAGCGGACCATGTGCACCTAGCCACGTTGCAATTTTCCAAGGTTATCTTCCAAGACGATAATAAGCTGTGTATTATCGTCATCGGGCCCGCACTGTACACGAGTGGTTAGAAGAACACAGTGAAGATATGACTCATACTGTTTAGCCCCCAAATTCGCCTGACCTCAATTCAATGGAACACGTGTGGGAAGTGAGGCGTATGGACATGCAACCGCCATCTGTTCTAACACTGTGGAAAGCCTTGAAGGTAGCATGACTGGGTAGGTAATCATAATCAATGATAACTACATGTACATTCCCCCAATACCAAGATTATCATCCAAGACAATAATGTGGAAGTTTATAGTTGAAATAAATTCAAGGAAAGACAAGATAAACTATTGATCAGATCGCATTTCTGCAAATGGCAGTGTGTTTAGACGCTTTTACGAAGGATCTTTTTATAGAGGGAATAATTTTAGTGAATTATTTCTACAAGTCCATGAAAGGCATAGGCTAAGCAAATAATATGGATCGGGTTTGGATCGAACAACACTAATGCAGAAAACAGTATATATTATATACGGTGAAGTATCACTAATAAAAATGTACAATTTTCCACCATGGGTTATGATTCTTGGTCGTGCCATAGTAACTGCAAAGAATCATTCACATGCCTTGCAATTGTAAAACAATTCAATTTTTAGATTTGGAAAATCTTTCAAGCAACCAAATACGGAAGAGAAGTGTCTGCCTCAAATTTCTTACGTACCAGATGTGCAATATTACGGCCACAGCCATCTGTTGTTTCATTAGGGCACATCCGGATGCAATTTTCTCCAATAGCAAATAACATTAAGATAATTCTTCCTCAAAGTTGTTCTAATTGCCGGAAACTCTATTGGATTACGAAACACGCAAACATTTTAGCCTGGGAACGTGATTGATGGTTAGCACGAATCCGTTTTAAATGTGTAGCCTTGAGCGTACATCTAACAGAATTTCAGAGGGGCCGGAAAGCTGGACGTCAAGTGGGTAAAATGTATGTCCTTGCAATTGCTTAGAAATAAACGTTGCCAAGTGGACAAACGACAACTTGTCGAAGAAGCGGAAATCCAAGGAAGAAATTGAGCTCAGGAATCCATCTGATAGCACTAAAACACAGACTGACGGGAGCCGATGCTTATCTGGGACAGCTATTTATTTCATCTAGTCATCCAGTCCTAGATAATTTGAGTTAAGAGTTGCGAGTGTTACATATAGGACTATAACTTTTTCCTGTGATGCTCTTGCAAGGATTTTGAAAGGATTGAAGAGAATCATTACAGTGACCAGCACAGAAGACCCACCTCAAAGCAGCTGAACACCTTTTAAAGGAACTGGAATCCAGAATTTTAACAAAGCCATCCTGGCCTTGTCCAAATTGTCTTCAGAGCTGTCACCTCTATTCCAGTCTTTTGAAATAGCAAATTGTTTAGGGCATTTTTGTCTAATTTCATACACATTATTATTTTAGCACGGTTCCTTTAAGCTTCTTACATTTAAATAACTTTTTAATTTTTTCTCACTTTATAAACCCTATATCCTATTTGTATATTTTATTTTCTTTTAATGTGTAGCAGATACCTGTTGCTAAAAAAGTGTTTCATTAATAAACTTACCCTTAAGTATGCATGAAATAAATTGGGCTATTTCTCGTCATTACAGGAAATTGAAATTTTAATTAAAAATTCATCAGGAGGCGTGATAAATGTAATTTTTAGGAAAGTTTAAAAGGCAAGAGGATTTTGTTACTAAATGTACGCATCTGCTGAAAGTAAATATTAAGAAACAGACAATGAGAGAGCTTTATTTTAATGCTTGTTTGTTTTTTTCAGCCAATAAGATTCCATCACTGGACTCATCTACCCATTTATCTTCCATGTTCGCTCACCTCAACCAGAGGAATATTGGGCAGAGTTCCATTTTCGTCAGCTGCCACCTTCCACCATGAACTCCTGTCTTATACTCGCTATGGTTGTAGGTTTATCCTTAACGAACGCACCGGAATCGGTTGCCAAGTCGGAGTTACAAATATGCGTCAGAAAAATAGAAACTCGCTCCTTGAAGATGTCAAACCACACATTCTTCCGATTCGTATGGGAGAACAGCGGTTTCGCTAAGGGAAAACTTTGTGTGATCACTAACGGAAGCAACGAGGAATGTACAGAGCGCGCCACTCCGAGTCAGTGTGCATGTGGAGGAAAAGGTCAACTGAACGTAACAGGAACGATTTACAGAGTGGGCAACAAAAGTACGGACATCTCCTGGAAATGTAGAGGAATCCATACTTTGAAACGAGTTGAGATTAACCGGAGCACTTCAGAGACTGGTTACCTCTCAGGGTCAGTCTGTAACCAAATTGGAAAAGGAAGTAGACTGGAGAAAGAACTTTCTATCGACCCCAGGGAAGAGTGCAATAGTGTGGGAAAGATGATTTCCATCAGGACATTTTGTAAAAACAATCTGGAACACAGTAACTTATCGTGCCTTTTGGAGTAGGTGTGACATCCCGGATGACAGTGATATGACCTCAAATGAGTGGATAAATACGATGAAGGCGATGATGTAAGAAATTTTATAGCCAGTATGCTTTCAAAAGTTTCTTCAACTTTAAAGATTGTCGGATCTCATTCAAAGTCTAACAAAGGGTCCAAAATAATAGTCTGTAAACCCAGGACTGGCATTAGATGACTTTGTTTTGTGTAATAAAATAAACCCTGAATGTTATTTTTTTATTCTTGTATTATTTAGCACCTTTGGCTGTATTAAAACATTAAATAAATATTTTTCTCTTATACTACGAGTTCTTCAGTTACTTTGTGCATAAAAAAACTAAGCTAAACTTTATGACAACAACTTTTATTGAGAGCATGCAAAACACTATTCGTATTTGAATATATTGTTTCTATATTCGCTGTATATGTGTAAAATTCCTCGTGATGTATGTTGGGAACAAATTATAAAAACAAACGTAAATTATGTCTGTTAAATATAACAATAATAATAAAAGATTCTATACATTTAATGAAGCAAATATCTTTTATTAAACATATACACCAAGCTTGCGTTTTAATTAAAAAGGATTATACAACAACGTTCAATGCTGTTAACTATAATTGAAACAGAGTTGTAAATTATAAATATTTAGCAAACAGTTTAGTTCAAAGTATCATTTTTCTCTGTATAAAATGTCAGATATCTTTTTAATCTAAACCTTTTTACGAACAAACTCCCATTAACACACATACTACTATTACTATCCACGGAAAATAGAACCCCATCATTTTCTAGGGGCCTCTTCCTCAATTTATTTCCCTTTGATGCGAACCCGGATTGACAGATCTGCTGATTTGGGTCTGAAGAAATGTATATCACGTTAGATTTAGCCAAAACATGAGAGTGTACCTCTTCATTGCAATCCCATAAAAATCTTCGTTTGTAGAATCCACGTGTAACACCCTCATCGCATTTTACAGTACAGTTTTCATTATATACGCAAGAAAGGGGAGTTTCTTTAGGAATCCAAAAGCTGTTATTTGTTGTGGTGATGGTTAGATTTCCGGTGGCACCATTACTTCTCCAACTGAAATACGTAGACTGATTCTTGTCGAAGCTAAGTGATTCATTCACATGTTGAACAATGGCTTTCCAACACTCATCAGCAGCTTCCATTGATTCTTTCTGGGTCTCAGTCAATTTTCCTACTACACCTGCCACGATTATCATCGTTAGAAGAAATTCCTTCATATTCAACAGAGGTATCTTTCTCTTTTTCCACTTGAAGTACTTCTCTGACTCTCGCCTTTTATCGGGGTACCTTTTAACTTCATCTACATATGTATGAGACAGTATCGACGTGATCGCAACTTTTTACCAGTTCCTTACATGTGAATAAATAACAGAACCTTTCTGTCATTGGGTATCAAAGACATAATGGAAATGCTTGAATACATCTACTGATGTCTTGACGAATATCTTAACTCTGGACAAAGGAATACAAAAACGTTCCATGCAAGACGATTTGCTGAATCAACAGTCACATTACTAAAGAAACTAAGCTTAAAGTGGTTCCGTCTAGGAACAGGTGCAGAATAATACACTTTTCTATGGGTCTCATACTGGAATTACGTTTAGACAAGGTTCGATAAATCCAGGTTTAATATATCAGAACTCGCTGGTCTACATTCTGAGGACCTTTATATAGTCAAGCATCTTCACTCCGAATGGGAAACTCAAAGTACTTTAAATTTCTGAATAGAACATAAGCATAAGCTGAAGTCTGACTATTGAATGACAACAAAATTCCTTTATTCTATATCGTTGGGACAAGAAATGGATTCAATTCTTGTATGGATCCTGGAATCGTGCAATGCGGCTTCCAAGATCATCCCAGACATGGTATATATTTTTGTGACAGGCATAATAGTTTACAGAAAGTTGATTTAAATAACGTAAAGAATCGTTATTTTATTTCATTCAACTCACCTGGTGTCTCCGACATTAAAACTCCATCTCTTGGCTCTGTTCTACGTGCTTGTGTTTCACAGTTCTCTACAGAAAACCTTCCAGTTATCCGCCCTTCTCAGCCTAGTTTGGGAAAAAAGTTTAATACCCATATGGATTGGCTAATTGCGAATCAACTGTATGGCGAGGATCTACTTATGTATTGGGTTGTTTGTTTGTGTGCTTGCTGGATGAAAAACGCAGACTGTGTTTGGGTGAACCAGAAACTCAGACAAACTTATGAAAGCTAAATAAACCCGGCCACTTTATTAGAACCATTCAGTTTGGGACTACATACAGTATGACCATGCAGTATACGTTACCTTCTACCATCATGCCTGATTTCTTTTGAATGCAAATGTAATCGCGAAAGACCAAAGAGAGTACTAACAATATAAAACAAAATCAAAATCCCTATTTTTATTAACAAATAGTGAAATAAGTATTATCTGTATGAAGCTCCCAGCGTCCTGGACACTAAATTTACTCTTATTAATCTCCTGTCCTAAGGACTCGAAGGGATTTTACTTTTTGATGATAAACTTAGTATTCACAACTACAATAATAATATTTATTAAAGTACAAAAAAATACAAATTTGAGTACAAACAGCTCACTTAATATTTATTAATTAATTACATAAAAATTGATAGTCTGTACCCTTCACACACTTGTTTCATGTTTAAAGAAGTTTAACAAAAGAATTACTTGTATATTAAATATCTCCAAATTGAAATTAATTAGAAATAGAACTGATAACCCTGCATAAATTTAATAATTGCCAAGAAATGGCCTATAGATTAACACCTAATATTCATGAATCATAGATTGCGTCTCTGAATGACGAAAAGAAATCTCGCTACTAGTTTTCAGAATCAATTATTAGTTTTCTGAGTACAGTAACCTTTTTGTCGATCAGTCCTCCATTACCACAGTTCACTGTTCTGTTGCTGGATTCATATTTGTAACCACCATTTTTTAGGGGAAGGCGCTTCATTGCATCTTGCTTCGATACGAATCCAGGCACGCATCGAGCCTTCTTTAAGCCTCCTGAAACCATTTTCATTCCAGAATACTGCATCTTATTGCAAGTCCAAATAAAGCGTCTTAAACGGATTCCGCGTTTAGAATAATAACATACCTTTAGGCTGTTGTTGTTGTTGTTATTACACAGACACGAAGATGGAGTTTCTTTTTCAATCACTTCGCTGTGGTTTGAAGAAGTCACATTTAAAGTCCCGACAGGACCGCTGCTTTCCCAGGTACAGTTCACGAACTCGTACTTAGTAGAACCAATGGACGAGTTCACAAGTTGATAGATGGCTGTCAAACACTCCTTCGCCTTCTTCAAGATTTCGTTTTTCTTCTCTGTAATTTCGCTTCCCGAACTTTCGAGCAATAAAATTAATAATAAACAAATGAACTTCATGTTTGTTACTGAAAAAACATAAACGAAAGTCCACAATCGCTACTCTTTTTCTTCGGTTACCTTAATAATACTGGAATACGTGCTGACCCATGCCTTTTTCACGCACTTCCTCTGGCTCGTCTGGTCGCGAGCATATGAACAAACAGAACGGTATCACCCTCTGTTGAGCACCTGCATATCACAATACATTACCCAGACCTAATTCATCTCTTTGAAATGAAACATCAGGATTTCCCCAACTATCCATTCAGCTATGTATAAAATCAGCTAATAATAAAATAAAAATTGAATTCGAATCGAAGCATGAAGGGCTTTGGCATACTGGCTGAAAAACATTGGCTTTCATTTCAAAAACAGGTTAAGGTTAGAATGACCAAATATTAAATATTCAATAAATATTGTAAATTAACGCTGACTACCAGAGATCCTTACTCCTACTCTGCTCAAGAGATTTGCTGAGGATTTTTGTTATAGGAACATCAGCTACTTAGGCCATTTATATTATGTCTGTGAATTGCGTGTGTTTTGAGGTCGATTTGACCATTTGCTGAACGAACCATAAACTTGAGTTCACAGAGGAAAACCGTGTTACCTTCACCTGAAGCCAACTGACTCAGTCGCTTTGTGAAAAGTCACATAAAAACTCCCCACGTCATTCAGGGGATTCAAACTCAAGTCTTTTCTACACGCTGTGGGGGAGGATGGCAGTTTAATCAACTGTGCTACCCACGAGGGCCATCTGAGGATAACGTCACCGTGCTTAGGCGTGATTAAAGACCACAAATCTTAATTTCTGTTCTAATTTCCTTCTTAATTTCTTTTATAATTTTTGTTTAAATCAAAGTGATCATCTGGATATCTGAGGATCTGAATACATCACTTGTATGCAAGAAAGAATTGGTCAAATTCTGCCAAATATTGCATTACTTTTAAGAACGACTGAAAATGATCTATTCGAAAAACTAGGTTGAATTTTTAAAGTTAACAACATTTTTACACAAGAGTACACGAATTCAAATTTATTTGAAAATGATTAAAAGAAGACTTTATTCTTCGTAAACCACCTGGATAAAAAGTAATTTTAATTATTGATTATTATATATCCTCACAAGTGAATGAGAGATGCTGTATTATGCAACTGAAAATTATAATCCCTTTTCCGCCATCTAAATGAAAAACACCTGTAGGCTGTGGATCAAGCATATCTGGTTCTCTGAGGAAGAACTTTTATATCCGTCTAGGAATGGTGGTTTATAGCTAATAAAGAACGAAAACAGATGAGTTATATCTCGGATGGTTGGCCCCGGGTCCCAAGCGTTTCCGTGGCCAAGCGATTCTTGTGTGTTTATAAAGCGTTTTTCCTCCAAGTGACAGAGTTTTCCTTGTTTTTCTCTTAGAATTAAAATTTTCTGTTAAGTAGCCCTACTTACTTAAAAACACTAAAAAGAGAGCCCAGAAGAAGGCAAGTACCTTTTTCTTTAATTTAGCTAGCCGTGCTAACTTACTAACTCTACAATTGGCCACCAAGCGGCACTACTCCTACCTCCCCGTGGCGGGGCCGGTAACCTGGGTGGTAAAGGCAAACCCCCAGGGCGAAAAGGAGCGATCATGGATAAAAATCATTATCCAAACTTAGAGCCTTTGAGCTCAAGAGCGGAAGCTTCTAACACTGACCATGACTCAAGTCAACCTAAAACACAGCGAAGAGAAGCAGAATGTCATGACGATTGTCCAAACTTCCTGGTGATTCATTCCCTATCTGCCCAACCTGTGGGTAAGTTATCACCATTCTTAATTCTGAAAATCTTGGAGTCAATTGCTGGATCACCAAAAATGGTTAAAAGACTGCAATCCGGAGACCTTCTGATAGAAACAGCCACCTCAAAACATTCTGAGCGGCTGTTAAAAACAACAACATTTGGTGGGTTGACAGTAGAAATTACTCCCACCAAAACACTAAATTCATCAAAAAGGTAAATTCATCAGTGAGTGAGACTTAATTACAGTCTCCGAAGAAGAACTACTCCAAGAACTCAGCAGTCAGAAAGTAGTAAATGTAAAACGGATCATGACGGAAAAAGATGGAAATCTTACTCCAACAAGATCCATCATTCTGACATTTAGCACTCCACACTTACCATCCTCTATTAAAGCTGGTTATTTAAACTGCCGGATTCAACCATACATCCCGAATCCTGATCATTGCTTTAAATCTCATAAATACGGCCATTCCCAACAGTCTTGTCGAGGGGAAGCCATATGTCCCATCTGTGACTCTAACGATCACACCCAAGCGGATTGTTCAGTCAAAACTCCTTTTTGTCCAAACTGCATAGGAAGCCATCCAGCCTTTTCCAAAACTTGTGAGCTATGGATAACAGGAAAGAAAATTCAAAAATACAAAATAAAGTCACGTTTCCTGAGGCACGTAGACAAATTATGTCGACCATGCCTAGTGGTCGTTCGTATCCAGCTCGCACTAGAAACTTTGTTTCTACTGCAGCTCAAACGGATGTATCAGTTCCGCCTAACACCTCTCTAGCGAATTGGCTTAAATTTACACTTTCAACCTCTAAAAAAGATAATCCTCATAATCCTCCAAAAAAAACTAGCGAATCCACAAATACTACAATCAGTATCCCTACTCATACCCCATTGTTCTCGGTTGAAAAAGAACAATTAAAATCTCACTCAGTCTCTAAAAAAATGGACGCGCCTACCAATAATATGGATGTAGATGAGCTGCTAAGTAACGAGGAGCCCATTCTAGAACTCCATGCAGATGATACCATGGATATTGGACGCCCCACATTCCCAAAAAAAAAAGACCGGAAAAAATGTCCCACGAACAAAAAACAGTCGGACGAGTCATCCTCAGCTAAATCTAAATAATGTATAACATCATACGAACTGCAGAGGACTAAGTAGTCATTCCGATGACTTAAGGGATTTACTAGCTCAATTCAATCCCATAGGTGTATCCCTACAGGAAACTTTCTTGTCACCCCAAATTTCACCAAAATTCTCAAATTATGTGATATAAAGACGAGATAGGAGTTCAACTCTCCAGCCCGTAGCGGAGTAGCTATTCTTGTTAACTCTGACATTCCATCCAGGCCGATCCAATTGAGAACCACCCTAGAAGTTGTCGCAGCTCGTATTGCAGTTGGTATTTCAGTTACCATTGTTTCCATCTATATTTCACCATCTCTACCACTCCGCATTCAGAATTTGACAGCCTGATTTCACAACTCCCAACTCCAATTTGTCTCTTTGGTGACTTTAATGGACATCATCCATTGTGGGGGTCTACTACAATGGATAGAAGAGGCAAATTGATGGAGGAATTCATGAACAATAATGATCTTAATTTATTAAATTCTGGATTTCCTACTTACATACACCTAGCAACAGGATCTGCTTCTGCAATGGACTTGTAAATTTGTTCATCATCTATGTTTCCAATCATGACATGGTCAGTATTAACCGATCCCTTTAACAGTGATCACTTTCCAATTATTTGCTCCTACAAACAAGAGTAACTCCGAATCCTGTTCATCGATCCAACTGGCAGTTTAAAAAGTTAAACTGGGGAGGATATTCTGCCCAAATATGTTCAAAGACAGCATATTTATGAAGTAAATACTTATATAACCAATCAGATTCTCACTGCAGCTAATGCTTCCATTCCAAAATCCACGCCTTATCACAAACACAGAAATCACTGGTGGAATACAGATTGTTTAATTGCCAAACAGGAAAAAAACCGTGATTGGAATAATTTCCGCAAGTATCCCACCACTAGTAACCTAATTGCTTATAAAAGACACAAAGCGAAAGCTAGACAAGTTAGGCTGAAAGCGAAACGGGATTCATGGATTGCTTTTGCCTCAACCATTACCAAAGACACGGATACACGGGTCATCTGGAAAAGAATATAGGCATTAAATGGTAAATTTGCTCGGCCCACCTCTCCGATACTTCATTGGAGAGGGAAAGACATTTTTACTCCTGAAGAAGTTGCAAATGCATTAGCAGAATCATTTGCAAAAATCTCAGCTTCAGCCACCTATGCGTCCACCTTTCAGAACATCAAAGCAGGTGCGGAACGGTATAAAATCAACTTCTTCACGCGCCGCTCACTGTCGTACAACCAACAATTTACATTAATAGAACTTCAAGAATCATTAAACAGATCTTCCAATAGCGCTGCAGGTCAAGATGGAGTTCATTACATTATGCTAAAGCATTTACTTGATGAAGACTTGAAAAATCTATTAATTTTTTATAATCGGATCTTCCCTGAAAATGCACCATTCATGGCACCATTCGTTCGTCATCACCTTACCAAAACCAAGAAAAGATCTTTCCTGTGCTGAAAATTACAGGCCAATATCTCTTACGAGCTGCATGGGAAAACATTTTCAAAAGTATGGTTCATACTACACTCACCTACATCTTGGAGTCAGAGAATCTCTTTCCAGAACAACAATATGGCTTTCGAAAAAATAGATCAACGCTGGACGTGTTTATTAAAGCCAAATCTTATATCCGTAATGCCGTAGTCATGAAACAACATCTAGTCATGGTCAATTTAGATCTTGAAAAGGCATTTGATACAACATGGCGCCATGGTATTATTAGGGACCTTTACCATCTGGGGCTTCGTGGGGATTTTCCGGAAATAATTCAAAATTTCCTGCAATTGCGTTCTTTTCAAGTCCGATACAAACACGTCCTCTCTACATCTCACATTCAGGAATAGGGAGTTCCGCAGGGATCAATACTCAGTCCAACACTGTTTTCAATTCGAGTTAGCAGCATGACACGAGATGTCCCAAAAACTGTTCAAACTTATATGTATGCAGATTACCTTACCATTTCCTGTCAATCTCAAAGTATGAATACCATTGAACGGCAGCTACAACTTGCCATAACCAAAATAGAATCCTGGACTTCACTGAACGGTTATAGACTGTCAGAAAAGAAATGCACTGTCACTCACTTTTGCAAGAAGCGAGCTCTCCATCCCGAATCTGAACTACAAATAAACAATACTCCAATCCCGCTCGTTAACACCGTTAAATTTCTTGGACTACTTTTAGACCGGAAACTAAATTTCCAAGCTCACATCACTTATTTGAGACAGCCCGGGTTCCAGGCTTACATCAATGGAATCCGGCGTGTTTGCCGTGCGCTGCGACCCGTGGAAATTCGGAAAGGGGGATCCTGGTGGTTGAGGGGCCCAGCTTCAATACACCACTTTGGCCCCTGCTTCGACAAGACGGGTGGTCCTGGAAGGCTCGGCTAGGATCAATCGGCTAGTAGGCTCGCCTGCGAGTGTCAAACGTGTCAATGCCACGCCCCTACCCTCATGGTCCGAGGTACAGGATTCAGGCTGGCGGCGGTGCGGGTATAGTGTCTGGGTAGCCCTGGCGTCTCACACCCGAGCGCATTTATTGCACCCCTCGACGTGGGCACCTGTACGTGGTGAGGGGACCTCCCAGTGACGCTGCTAAACTTCCAGACTAGCATCACTGGGATCCAACGCCCACAGCCTAGGTTCCGGGCTTACATCAATGGAATCCGGCGTGTTTGCCGTGCGCTGCGACCCGTGGAAATTCGGAAAGGGGGATCCTGGTGGTTGAGGGGCCCAGCTTCAATACACCACTTTGGGCCCTGCTTCGACAAGACGGGTGGTCCTGGAAGGCCCGGCTAGGATCAATCGGCTAGTAGGCTCGCCTGCGAGGGTCAACCATGTCAATGCCACGCCCCTACCCTCATGGTCCGAGGGACAGGATTCAGGCTGGCGGCGGTGCGGGTATAGTGTCTGGGTAGCCCTGGCGTCCCACTCCCGAGCGCATTTATTGCATGCCGGGTAGTGGGCGTCCCTTTGGGCTCCGTGGTGGGTGGGGAGCCCTGGCACTGAACAATTTAAAAACCTTCATGAATCCTGATAAACGTATTCCTTCAGGGGCCCCAACCCGGTCCCTATCTGAAAATAATGACGGAGAGGCAGATAGCATTATTGCTAAAAAGAGGCAGAGAACCGAAGTACCATCAGGGCCAGTCCCAAGGTTCCTAATTATGCATTCTACCAATGAGACACCAATTGGTAAAATGTCGCCCTTTTTTATACAAAAAGGGTTAGACGGGTTAGCAGGTTCACCCAAATCAGTTAAGAGGCTTCGTTCTGGAGACCTCTTAATTGAAACTAAAAATGACCAGCAATCTGAACATCTACTCCGAACAACATCAATCGGAGGAATCCCTATAACAGTGACACCACACAGAACACTCAATTCATCGAGAGGTGTCATTTCGGAGTGGGACCTTCTCGACGTAACCGAGGAGGAAATCTGCTCCGAATTAAAACCGCAGGGAGTCATTTCAGTAAAGAGAATCCCTGCGCGAAGGGATGGAAAAACTGTTAAAACCAGGAGCGTTATCCTGACTTTTAACACTCCTAAACCTCCTGATGAGATTAAAGCTGGATACATCAACTGTTCAGTGCGTCCATACGTTCCGAACACTTTACGGTGTTTTAAATGCCAGAAGTATGGACATTCTCAAATGGCCTGCCATGGAGTCCTTGCATGCGCTCGATGCGGTGCAGAGGACCCCGAAACAACAGCATGTTCAGCCGCAAAACCCACCTGCATTAACTGTGAAGGCGAACACCCGGCCTACTCACGAGCATGCCAGAAGTGGAAAGAAGAAAAAGAAATTCAACGGCTGAAGGCAGAGCTTAACATATCATACCAGGAGGCAAGGAAATCGGTCAAACCCCTGAATATCAACAAACCTACCTACAACCAGAAGGTAGCAGGGAGTTGTTCCGTCGGAACTCAGACGGACATGACCATTCCTCCAAAGGAGTCTTTCACTCCCATCGCGCGGTATCTATTAAGTTCTCAACAACCTGTACAAAAGGACCAATCAGCTGCCACTCCTATATCGGTACCTCCTAATGCCCCACAAATTACAAAGGTAGTCATGAAAGAAAAGAATAAGAAAGGGGAAGCCCCCCCTAATACCCAAGAAAAGATTGATGTCGAGCAGAAGGAGGTACCCGAAGAGTCGGTCTTGGAACTCTTTGCGGAAGAGGAAATGGACACGGGACAGCGTCCATTCTTCCCCAAAAAAGATAAATCCAAGACTGACAAAAGTAAGCCCTCAGCACCTCGGAAGCCGCCTGATGGACCCACCAAGCCAAAATAATGGCTAAATTCCTACAATGGAATTGTCGTGGATTCCGGCGAAATATAGATGACATCAAGGCCCTCCTGCAAAAGCACGAGCCAGTTTGCTTTTGCTTGCAGGAGACATATCTAAAGGCAAATGATGATCCCACCATGCACAACATCACATTTTTTCGAAAGGATAGAATTGCGGATGGCCCTGTACATGGGGGAGTGGCTATCCTTGTGGGTAACCTGACCCCAGTGCAGCCCTTGCTAATTACAACCAGCATAAAGGCTGTTGCAATTCGCCTTTCAGTGGGATTCTTATTAACTGTATGCTCTATTTATTTGCCACCTGGGACTGACATCTCTCTGGCAGACCTTGATGATCTTCTAATGCAGCTGCCTCCCACTTTCTTACTTCTTGGGGATTTTAATGGACATAACACCCTGTGGGGTAGTGCTAACATCAAAGGAAGGGGACGGGTCATAGAGCGTATGCTCAATGACAATGACCTTTCCCTTCTAAATACTGGAACAAACACCTTTTTCCACATGCCTACCCGTACTTTTTCTGCCATTGATCTCTCTATCTGCTCCCCTTCTCTACTCCATTCACTCACCTGGGAAGTGGAGGAGAATCCATACGGTAGTGATCACTTCCCCGTGATAACCTTGCTACACAGTGGGAGACCATGTCTTCCCTTCAGGTTACCACGGTGGAAGATTGATCAGGCTGACTGGTCTGCCTTCCAACACCAGGCAAACTTTGATCTTAGTACGGTCAGTCAAGAGCCTATCAATGATGCAGTTAAGTACATCACAGAAAATATTGTCCAAGCAGCTGCTAATGCTGTCCCAAAAACATCAGCCCGGTTTCCACCATTTCCTAAACCTTGGTGGAATTCACAATGCACAGCAGCAAAAAAGGCTCAAAACAAAGCGTGGGGGATATTTCGCCGATATCCTACCACGAACAACCTTATACCTTCAAACGTGCACGAGCCAAAGCACGCTACATCCGTCGTCAGAGTCAAAAGGAATCGTGGATCCGTTTTACATCATCTATTACCCAGTCTACCAACTCTAAGGTAGTCTGGGATAAAATCCGGAAAATGAAGGGAAAATGAAGGGATGCGCTATTCCAGATGGTCCACTTTGGACCATCTGCAATAGCGCATCCATTATAATCAATCCTAGATTATAATGGATGCGCTATTGCAGATCCAACTGCAATAGCTAATTCTCTTGGGGAAACATTCTCCAAGATCTCTGCAACATCTTCGTATTCCCCAGAGTTTCTGGTCCTAAAATATAAAGTCGAAAAACAGGCACTTAGCTTTAAATCTAAGAGCATTTATCCCTACAACGGGGATTTCACTATTCTGGAACTGAAAAGGGCCCTCGCTCTTTCCAAAGCAAGTGCCGTTGGACCAGATGGCATCCATTATGAAATGATTAAACATCTTTCATCAAAATCTATGGATTGTCTGCTCCTTCTGTATAACAGAATCTTTACTGAAGGGCAGTTTCCGGACTCCTGGCGAAAGGCTATCGTTCTTGTCTTTCCTAAGCCAGGTAAGGATCCAAAAGTCACCACCAATTATCGTCCTATTGCTCTGACTAGCTGTCTGTGCAAAATCCTGGAGAGAATGGTTAATTCTCGTTTAATTTGGTATCTAGAAACAAATGACCTTCTCTCCAACATCCAGTGCGGCTTCCGAAGAAACCGGTCCACTTTGGACCATCTTATTAGAATGGAAGCATCCATCCGGGATGCTTTCCTAAATCGCGAACACTTGGTGTCGGTGTTCTTTGACTTGGAAAAAGCGTATGACACAACTTGGAGATTTGGCATTTTAAAAGATTTACATAACCTAGGCCTTAGAGGGCATCTCCCCTTTTTTATTCAAAACTTTCTCGCCAAACGATCGTTCCAAGTTCGTGTGGGATCCTCACTCTCTCGCTCCTTTAACCAAGAGGAGGGAGTACCACAAGGATCAGTACTAAGTGTCACGCTTTTTGCCATAAAAATAAATTCCATCACAGAACAACTTCCTCCAACTGTAAACAGTGCCCTCTATGTTGATGACTTTAGCATTTTTTGCCAGTCGTGCAACATGAGGGTTATTGAAAGACAACTGCAGAAAGCCATTGATATAATCTGAATGTCTGGGAACTTGCTAATGGCTTCAGGTTCTCGCCGGAGAAGACCGTTTGCGTACACTTTTGTCGCAAGCGTAATCTTCATCCTGAACCTGAATTAAGGCTCGGACAAAATGCAATTCCGGTAGCAGCAAACAAAGAATTCTTGGGACTCATATTCGATAAAAAACTGACCTTCTTGGATCATATTCGTCAACTCCGCACAAAGTGCACACGCGGGCTTAATATTCTCCGCTCGAACTCCTCTACATCTTGGGGAGCAGACAGATGTACCATTCTTCGGCTTTACCGTGCACTTGTGCGATCCAAACTAGATTATGGGTCCCAGGTATATTCCTCAGCCCGAGACAGTGCCCTTCGATGGCTGGACCCTGTCCATCATCAGGCTCTACGTATCGCTACTGGAGCATTTCGAACATCTCCTGTCCAGAGTTTATACGTCGAAGCAAACGAACCAGCGTTATCGCTTCGACGTAAGCAGTTGTCTCTAAAGTACGCTTTAAAACTGAAATCCCTGCCAGACCACCCTACGTGGCCCTTCGTTTTTGAGCCACGATGGGAAAACTTGTACAATACCCGAAAGACTGCCAATCGTCCTTTGGTATTCGTTTCCAAGAGCTACTCACAGAACTTAATATCAAGGTAGACAAGGTTGCCCAAACATCAAAGCAACCCTTTCCACCCTGGCATGCTCGTGTCCCGGCATGCGACTTGTCGCTTAGAATCTGGGCAAAGTCGGACACTCCATCATGTGTCTACCTGCAGCTTCATTCAGCACACCGAACTGAATATTCCGACTTCGCGCCAATCTACACAGACGGTTCGAAGTCAGAATCATACGTGGGATCTGCTGCTGTCTTTACAGACAGGACTATATCAGAGCAGATTCCCTCTGAATGCAGCATATTTACTGTAGAGCTGCACGCTGTAGAGTTAGCCTTGGATCACATTAGTGAATGCCAATATCAACGGTTCATTTTATATACCGACTCTCTTAGCATGCTACAGGCTTTAATCTCTGTGAGATATAGTCCTCATCCAGTTCTGTCTAGCATTCAGCAGAAGATTCACGTTCTCCATGAACGCGAATATGACATCCGCTTCTGCTGGATTCCGAGCCACATTGGGATTAGGGGAAATGATTTGGCTGACGCCGCAGCCAAATCAGCAATTCCCAATAATCGCTGCCTGTTAGTCCCCTGTACAGACTACAGGCAAATAATACACGAGAAGATACACTCCCAATGGCAGGATTCGTGGAATAGACAGACTGCGAATAAATTATATCAAATAAAGCCTGTAATTGAACCGTGGCAGTCCAGTCTGCGCAGGAATCGTAAGGAGGAAGTTGTTCTTGCCCGGACCCGCATAGGACATAGTCATTTGACACATTCTTTTTTGCTGAGGACTGATGACCCTCCTATGTGTGAGTCTTGTGGCACAGCTTTATCAATTAGACACATTTTAATCGAATGTTCAGATTTTAGCAATATCCGTCTTACCGCTTTTAACCATCTGACTGAGCCATATACACTCAGTCAAATTTTATCTGACAATGACAACGTGTCTGCTGTTTTTAGCTTTTTAAAATCAATAAATAGTTTTACTCATATATAAAATTTTTACATTTTTCTTTTATATATTTGTTATACATTTTGACATAGTGACCTAACTAATTAGGTCACTGAAAGTTTAAAAATTTTTTATAAATGACCTGGTCTTGGCGCATTATAGCCTTAGTAGCTGATGCGCCAATAAAACCAAAACAAACAAACAAACAAACAAGCATTTATTGCATGCCGGGTAGTGGGCGTCCCTTTGGGCTCCGTGGTGGGTGGGGAGCCCGAGCACTGAACAATTAAAAAAACTCTATGAATCCTGATAAACTCATTTCTTCAGGGGCCCCAACCCGATCCCTATCTGCAAACATAGACGAAGCCCCAGATAGTATTATTAGTACAAAGAGGCAGCGAACAGAAGTACCATCAGGGCCTGTTCCAAGGTTCCTAATTATGCACTCAACCGGTAAAAAACCGATTGGTAAAATGTCGCCCTTTTTATTCAAAAAGGGTTAGATGGGTTAGCAGGTTCTCCCAAATCAGTTAAGACGCTACGTTCTGGAGACCTCTTAATTGAAACTAAAAATTACAGGCAATCCGAACATCTACTCCGAACAACATCAATCGGAGGAATACCTATAACCGTGACACCACACAGAACACTCAATTCATCGAGAGGTGTCATTTCGGAGTGGGACCTTCTCGACGTAACCGAGGAGGAAATCTGCTCCGAATTAAAACCCCAGGGAGTTATTGCCGTCAAGAGAATTACTGCGCGAAGGGATGGAAAGATTGTTAAAACCAGGAGCGTTATCCTGACTTTTAACTCTCCTAAACCTCCTGACGAGATTAAAGCTGGATACATCAACTGTTCATTGCGTCCATTCGTTCCGAACCCTTTACGGTGTTTTAAATGCCAGAAGTATGGACATTCTCAAATGGCCTGCCGCGGAGTCCTTGCATGCGCTCGATGCGGTGCAAAGGACCACGAAACAACAGCATGTTCAGCCGTAAAACCCACCTGCATTAACTGTGAAGGCGAACACCCGGCCTACTCACGAGGATGCCGGGGCGGAAAGAAGAAAAAGAAATTCAACGGCTGAAGGCAGAGCTAAATATATCATACCAGGAGGCAAGGAAATCGGTCAAACCCCTGAATATCAACAAACCTACCTACGCCCAGAAGGTAGCAGGGAGATGTTCCGTCGGAACTCAGACGGACATGACCATTCCTCCAAAGGAGTCTTTCACTCCCATCGCGCGGTATCTCTTAACTTCTCAAAAACCTGCACAAAAGGACCAATCACCTGCCACTCCTATATCGGTACCTCCTAATGCTCCATAAGTATCAAAGATAATTATGAAAGAAAAGAATAAGAAAGGGGACGTCCGCCCCTAGTACCCAAGAAAAGATGGATGTCGAGCAGAAGGAGGTACCCGAAGATTCAGTCTTGGAACTCTTTGCAGAGGAGGAAATGGACACGGGACAGCGTCCATTCTTCCCCAAAAAAGACAAATCCAAGACTGATAAAAGTAAGCCCTCAGCACCTCGGAAGCCGCCTGATGGACCCACCAAGCCAAAATAATGGCTAAATTCCTACAATGGAATTGTCGTGGATTCCGGCGAAATATTGATGACATCAAGGCCCTCCTGCGAAAGCACAAGCCAGTTTGTTTTTGCTTGCAGGAGACATATCTAAAGGCAAATGATGATCCCACCATGCACTACATCACAGTTTTTCGAAAGGATAGAATTGTGGATGGCTCTGTACATGGGTGAGTGGCTATCCTTGTGGGTAACCAGACCCCAGTGCAGCCCTTGCTAATTACAACCAGCATGGAGGAAGTTGTAATTCGCCTTTCAGTGGGATTTTTATTAACTCTGTGCTCCATTTATTTGCCACCTGGGATTGACATCTCCGAGGCAGACCTTGATGATCTTTTAACGCAGCTGCCTCCCCCTTTCTTACTTCTCGGGGATTTTAACGGACATAACACCCTGTGGGGTAGTGCTAACATCAACGGAAGGGGACGAGTCATAGAGCGAATGCTCAATGACAATGACCTTTCCCTTCTAAATACTGGAACAAACACCTTCTTCCACATGCCTACCCGTACTTTTTCTGCCATTGATCTCTCTATCTGCTCCCTTCACTCACTTGGGAAGTGGAGGAGAATCCATACGGAAGCGATCACTTCCCCGTGATAACCTTGTTACACAGTGGGAGACCATGTCTTCCTTTTAGGTTACCACGGTGGAAGATTGATCAGGCTGACTGGACTGGACTGCCTTCCAACATCAGGCAAATTTTGATCGTAGCACTGTCAGTCAAGAGTCTATCAATGATGCAGATATGTACATCACAGAAAATATTGTCCAAGCAGCTGCGAATGCTGTTCCAAAAACATCTGCCAGGTTTCCACCATTTCCCAAACCTTGGTGGAATTCACAATGCACAGCAGACAAAAAGGCTCAAAACAAAGCGTGGGGGATATTCTGCCGATATCCTACCACGACCAACCTTATAGCCTTTAAACGTACACGAGCCAAAGCACGATACATCCGTCGTCAGAGTCAAAAGGAATCGTGGATCCGTTTTACATCATCTATTAACCAGTCTACCAACTCTAAGGTAGTCTGGGAAAAAATCCGGAAAATGAAGGGTAAATACACAGCACACCCCTCATCAGTCCTTGAATATAATGGATGTACTATTGCAGACTACTGCAATAGCCAATGCTCTTGGGGAAACATTTTCTAACATCTCTGCAACGTCGTCTTACTCCCCAGAGTTTCTGGTCTTAAAGTGCAAGACTGAAAATCAGGCCCTTAAGTTCACATCGAAGGGTTTCTACCCATATAATGGGCCATTTACTATCCACGAGTTAAAAACAGCACTTGCCCATACAACAGCTACCGCTGTTGAACCAGACAACATCCATTATGAAATGATCAAACATCTTTCACCAGAATCCATGGACTGTTTGCTTTTCATGTATAACAGAATCTTCCTTGAAGAGCACTTTCCGGATACCTGGCGCAAGGCAACTATACTTGCTTTTGCTAAGCCGGGAAAGGATCCTAAATGTCCAAAAAACTATCGTCCTATTGCTCTGACCAGCTGTCTGTGCAAAATATTGGAGAGAATGGTCAATGCTCGTCTCTTATGGTATTTAGAATCGAACGACCTTCTCTCCCGCTTTCAGTGCGGCTTCCGAAGAAATAGGTCCACATTGGACCACTTAGTTAGACTAGAAACATCTATCCGAGATGCTTTCCTAAAAAGAGAACATTTGGTGTCGGTGTTCTTTGACATTTAAAAAGCGTACGACACAACTTGGAGATTTGGTATTTTAAAAGACCTTTACAATCTCGGTCTGAGAGGCCACCTTCCCATTTTCATTAAAAATTTTTTATCCTGCCGTTATTTCCATTTTCGTGTAGGACCCTCCCTTTCGCGGCGTTTTTGCCAAGAGGAGGGGGTACCACAAGGATCTGTCTTAAGTGTTACGCTTTTTGCCATTAAAATAAATTCTATTTCTGAACAACTTCCTCCAACTATAAACAGTGCACTCTATGTCGATGACTTCAGCATATTTTCTCAATCATGCAATATGAGGGTTATTGAGAGACAACTGCAACAAGCTGTTGACCGTGTTAACACCTGGGCCCCGGCAAATGGTTTCAGGTTCTCACCGGAGAAGACCGTTTGCGTCCATTTTTGTCGCAAACGTAACCTCCGCCCCGAGCCTGAATTAAGACTTGGACAAAGCACCATTCCAGTTGTATCAGAGGCGAAATTCCTGGGACTCATTTTTGACAAAAAGTTGACATTTGTTCAACACATTCGTCAGCTACGTACGAAGTGTACGAGAGGGCTTAACATCCTCCGCTCTCTCACTTCTACCTCTTGGGGTGCAGACCGATGCACTCTACTACGTCTGTACCGTGCACTCGTACGCTCAAAATTAGATTATGGGTCTCAGGTGTATGCATCTGCCAGAAATAGCGCTGTTCGTTGTCTTGACCCCATCCATCACCAAGCCATTCGTATCGCTTCTGGTGCATTCAGAACATCACCTGTCCAAAGTCTGTATGTCGAAGCAAATGAACCATCCTTATCGCTTCTACGAATGCAGTTGTCTCTACAATATGCCTTCTAGCTGAAGTCCCTGCCGCACATAGGAGGGCTATGACCCTCCTATGTGCGAGCAGTGCGACACCATTTTATCCGTTGAACATATTTTATGTAACTGTGGACATCTGTTTTCGAGCCACGATGGGAAAATCTTTATAACACACGACGAACCGACAATTGCCCATTCGGCATTCGTGTTCAAGAGGAGCTACTCAATGAGCTTAACATCTCGGTAGACAAGGTCGCTCGATCACCAAAGGAGCCCCTTCCACCCTGGCATGCACAAACACCAGCATGTGACTTCTCGCTGAAATTTGCGACGAAGTCTAATACTCCAGCCTCTGTCTACCTTCAGCTCTATTCACAACACCGTGCGGAACATTCTGACTTCTTGCCAGTTTACACAGACGGCTCGAAGTCAGAATCGTATGTGGGATCTGCTGCTGTCTTTCCAAATAATACCATATCAGAGCAGATACCCCTTGACTGCAGCATTTACACTGCAGAGCTGCATGCTATAGAGTTAGCTCTAGATCACATAACAAAACACCGATACCAACGGTGTATTATATATGCCGACTCAATGAGTGCACTGCTGGCTTTATCAGCGGTGTCACGCACTAATCACCCAACCCTGTCCCGGATTCAGCAGATAATATACAATCTCTATACAACTGGATTCGACATCCGCTTCTGCTGGATCCCCAGTCACATCGAGATTAGAGGAAATGATTTGGCTGACACTGCAGCCAAATCGGCAGCCCTGACGGATAATCTTGACCTGTTAGTCCCCTATACAGACTATAGGCAGGTTATCCGTAGTAACCTGCATTCTGAGTGGCATGATTCGTGGCATCGACTGATTACTACAAACAAACTCTGTCGAATTAAGCCTGTGATCCATCCTTGGCGGTCCAGCTTACGCAGGGATCGCAAAGAGGAAGTTGTTCTTGCTCGGCTCCGCATAGGACACTGTCATTTGACACACTCCTTTTTGCTGAGGGCTGATGACCCTCCTATGTGCGAGCAGTGCGACACCATTTTATCCGTTGAACATATTTTATGTGACTGTACCAATTTTTGAAATGCTCGTTTTACCGCTTTTAACCATCTGACTGAGCCTTATACACTCAGTCAGATTTTATCCGACAATGACAATGTGTCTGCTATTTTTAGTTTCCTAAAAACAGTAAACCTTTTTACTCATATTTAAAATAAAAAAAATCTTATTATTTTAAGATTTATTATTGTTACTTTTTTACAGATATTTGTCTTTTACAGTTTATAATTGTTTTATACCCTGACTTAGTGACCTAATTCATTAGGTCACTGAATGTTTTACTAATTTTTTTGACAAAGTTTTGGCGCATTATAGCCTGAGTTGCTGATGCGCCAATAAAACTCAACTAACTAACTAACTTATTTGAGAACTACTTGTTTAAGGCATTTGAATATACTTTGTTCGGTCTCATCTTTGTCATGGGGAGCTGATCGGTGTACTTTGCTGCATCTTTATAGAAGTTTAATCCGTTCACGACTAGATTACGGTTGTCCAGTGTATGACTCTGCTAGGAGCGCTACATTAAAACGGCTAAATACGATCCATCACAGTGCCCTCAGAACTGCGCTGGGAGCTTTCAGGACTTCTCCGATCCAAAGTATATATATTTAAGCGCATGATCCCCCATTACACCTGCGTAGAAAAACACTACTGCTTCACTACGCTGCTAAGATCCAGAGTCTACCATCGCACCCAAGTTGGGAGTATCTCTATAATACTCGTTGGGATGCCTTCTATGAGAGCAGGCCAAATGAAAATAGACCAGCCTCTCTCAGGATCAAAGAGCTTTTTCAGACTTGGAATGTCAATTTAAATGAAATTTTCCAAGACACAACTACACCTGTTGCTCCTTGGATATATGTGTCTGTCTCTCAAAATACACACTTCCTCCAGTGGGAGAAATATATACCTTCCTGCAATATCAGATAGTTACATTCAGCTCATGCTACGGGCAACCATGCCTGTAAAATTTATACTGATGGTTCAAAAACTGAGAGTATGGTAGGTGCTACGGCAGTTTTTCCTTTGTTTACAAGTTCAGCCACACTACCGCTTGCTTGCAGCGTCTTCACAGCTGAATTATATGCCATTAAGTTAGCTCTTAGTAAGATAATTGAGCTTTCCATCTCATCTGTCATAATTTACAGAGATTCTCTTAGTGCTGTCTCTGCCATAAGGAAGAATTCCTCCATTTCTCGCCCTACATTGAAACAGATTCATTCCCAGCTATTCGCTTGCAGTGTGTCCAATCAGTCAGTCAGTTTTTACTGGATCCCTGGCCATTCAGGCATTCCTGGAAATGAAAGTGCTGACTTTGCCGCTAAACATCCTCAACCCGCTCTCTCACAACATCCTCAGGTTCCTTTCTCTGATTTTAAGTGTGTCATACGCAAAGCCTGCTACGATAAATGGTCACAGACCTGGAAAAGTGACACTAACAATAAACTTTACCAGATAAAAGAAGAACAAAAGCTGTGGCTGTCTGGCTTCCGAAGAAACAGACGAGAAGAAATGGTACTGGCAAGACTGAGAATTGGACACACTCACCATACTCATCTCTTCGTATTATTGGGGGAAAGCCCACCACAGTGCTCATCCTATCAGACGCAACTTACAGTCCGTCATTTCCTGGTTGATTGTCCCTTACATTCAACCATCCGGTCAAACACTTTTCAGTCATTTTCTACATTGAATATATCACCTGATTTATCTCGCATCTTAGGAAATGAAGCAAATATTGAAGAACTTTTATTATATCTAAAACATATTGGTTTGTTCAGAAGCATATAATTTAATCTCTCTCTCTAACAATACGCTTTTTGTCAATTAACGATGAAGAGACACAATTTGGCCGAAGTAACCCTTGTGTCGTTAATCCGAACTACAACAGCATTCTGAAGCATCTGTGTGAAGCCGACCCCTGCACACTATTACTCTTTTATAACCGGATCTTCTCAGAAAATACGTATCCTCTGTCATGACGTCATTCCTATATTTGTGCTACTCTAAAACTAGGCAAATATCCTTCTCTAGTTCAGAATTACAGAGCAATATCATTGCCAAGCTGTCTGAGCAAAATCTTTGAAAGGATGGTACATAAGAGGCTCACCTGGATTCTAGACTCCCAAAATCTGCTTTCTGATCACCAATATGGTTTCCGTAAAAACAGATTCACCCTAGATGTACTTGTAAAAATTGAATCCAACATTCGTAATGCCTTCGTCAGAAGGCAACATCTAGTGATGGTCAACCTGGATATTCATAAAGCATTTGACACCACATGGCGTCATGATATAATTAAAGATATGCATCACTTGGGGCTGAGAGGACCTTTCCCTTTAATAATTCAGAACTTTTAAAAATTGCGTACATTTCAGGTCCGATATAAAAACACGCTGTCAACGTCTCACATTCAAGAACAGGGTGTCCCACAGGGTTCCATATTGAGCTCAACCCTATTTGCGATTAGGATCAACAATATTTTGGAAGAACTTCCAAAAACGATTGAAGTATACATGTATGCTGACGATCTCACCATATCCTGCCAATCGCAAAGCATGAATACCATCGAAAGACAGTTACAAATTGCTTTAACGAGAATTCAATCCTGGACCTTACGAAATGGATATAATCTCGCTGAACAAAAAACCACTACCACTCATTTCTGCAAACTTCGGTCACTTCATCCTGATCCAGAACTAAAGATAAATAACGTGCCAGTTCCTCTTGCTCACAATGTCCGTTTCCTTGGTCTGATACGGCCCCGGGTGCCAAGCGTTTCCGTGGCCAAGCGATTCTTGCGAGTTTATAAAGCGTTTTTCCTCCAAGTGACAGAGTTTTCCTTGTTTTTCTCTTAGAATTAATATTTTCTGTTAAGTAGCTCTACTTACTTAAAAACACTAAGAAGAGAGCCCAGAAGAAGGCAAGTACCTTTTTCTTTAATTTAGCTAGCTGTACTAACTTACTAACTCTACGCTTGGCCACCAAGCGGCACTGCTCCTGCCTCCCCGTGGCGGGGCCGGTAACCTGGGTGGTAAAGGCAAACCCCCAGGGCAAAAAGGAGCGATCATGGATAAAAATCGTTATCCAAACTTAGAGCCTTTGAGCTCAAGAGCGGAAGATTCTAAACCTGACCATGACTCAAGTCAACCTAAAAGACTGCGAAGAGAAGCAGAATGTCATGACGATTTCCCAAACTTCCTGGTGATTCATTCCCTATCTGCCCAACCTGTGGGTAAGTTGTCACCATTCTTAATTCAGAAAATCTTGGAGTCAATTACTGGATCACCAAAAATGGTTAAAAGACTGCAATCCGGAGACCTTCTGATAGAAACAGCCACCTCAAAACATTCTGAGCGGCTGTTAAAAACAACAACATTTGGTGGGTTGACAGTAGAAATTACTCCCCACAAAACACTAAATTCATCAAAAGGTGTCATCAGCGAGTGGGACCTAATTACAGTCTCCGAAGAAGAACTACTCCAAGAACTCAGCAGTCAGAAAGTTGTAAATGTAAAACGGATCATGACGAAAAAAGATGGAAATCTTACTCCAACAAGATCCATCATTCTGACATTTAGCACTCCAGACTTACCATCCTCTATTAAAGCTGGTTATTTAAACTGCCGGATTCGGCCATACATCCCGAATCCTGTTCGTTGCTTTAAATGTCAGAAATACGGCCATTCCCAGCAGGCTTGTCGAGGAGAAGCCATATGTCCCATCTGTGGCTCTAAAGATCACACCCAAGCGGATTGTTCAGTCAAAACTCCTGTTTGTCCAAACTGCAAAGGAAGCCATCCAGCCTTTTCCAAAACTTGTGAGCTATGGATAACAGGAAAGAAAATTCAAAAATACAAAATTGAAAATAAAGTCACGTTTCCTGAGGCACGTAGACAAGTTATGTCGACCATGCCTAGTGGTCGTTCTTATGCAGCTCGCACTAGAAACTTTGTTTCTACTGCAGCTCAAACGGATGTATCAGTTCCGCCTAACACCTCTCTAGCGAATTGGCTTAAATTTACACTTTCAACCTCTAAAAAAGATAATCCTCCAAAAAAAACTAGCGAATCCACAAATACTCCAATCAGTATTCCCACTCATACCCCATTAGTCTCAGTTGAAAAAGACCAATTAAAATCTCACTCAGTCTCAAAAAAAATGGAATCGCCTACCAATAATATGGATGTAGATGAGCTGCTAAGTAACGAGGAGCCCATTCTAGAACTCCATGCAGATGACACCATGGATATTGGACGCCCCACATTCCCAAAAAAAGACCGAAAGAAATGTCCCACGAACAAAAAACAGTCAGACGAATCATCCTCAGCTAAATCTAAATAATGTATAACATCATACAATGGAACTGCAGAGGACTAAGTAGTCATTCCGATGACTTAAGGGATCTACTAGCTCAATTCAATCCCATAGGTGTATGCCTACAGGAAACTTTCTTGTCACCCCAAATTTCACCAAAATTTTCAAATTATGTGATATACAGACGAGATAGGAGTTCAAACTCTCCTGCTCGTGGCGGAGTAGCTATTCTTGTTAACTCAGACATTCCATCCAGGCCGATCCAATTGAGAACCACTCTAGAAGTTGTCGCACCTCGTATTGCAGTTGGTATTTCAGTTACCATTGTTTCCATCTATATTTCACCATCTCTACCACTTCCGCATTCACAACTTGACAGCCTGATTTCACAACTCCCAACTCCAATTTGTCTCTTTGGTGACTTTAATGGACATCATCCATTGTGGGGGTCTACTACAATGGATAGAAGAGGCAAATTGATGGAGGAATTCATGAACAATAATGATCTTAATTTATTAAATTCTGGATCTCCTACTTACATACGCATAGCAACAGGATCTGTTTCTGCAATAGACTTGTCAATTTGTTCACCATCTATCTTTCCAATCATGACATGGTCAGTTTTAACCGATCCCTTTAACAGTGATCACTTTCCAATTATTTGCTCACTACAAACAAGAGTAACTCCGAATCCTGTTCAACGATCCAACTGGCAGTTTAAAAAGGCAAACTGGGGAGGCTATTCTGCCCAAATACTCTTAGACAGATGTTATGTTCAAAGACAACATATTGATGAAGTAAATACTTATATAATCAATCAGATTCTCACTGCAGCTAATGGTTCCATTCCAAAATCCACGCCTTATCACAAACGCAGAAATAACTGGTGGAATAAAAGTAAAGTGCAGCCATTATCAACCCACTGCAGGGTGGAAGCCTCCTCAACAATTCATGCTGAGGGAAATGGACCATAATCTGCCACGCTGGTCCAGTGCGGGTTGGCAGATCGACCGTATTCAGCAGGCAGGGGCTTGAACCCCGGTCTACTCAAAGAGCGTGTGCTATTGCACTCCCGCTCCTGCCCACTCGGCTACGGAGGCCTACTGGTGGAATACAGATTGTTTAATTGCCAAACAGGAAAAAAATCGTGCTTGGAATAATTTCCGTAAGTATCCCACCACTAGTAACCTAATTGCTTATAAAAAACTCAAAGCGAAAGCTAGACAAGTTAGGCGGAAAGCGAAACGGGATTCTTGGATTGCTTTTGCCTCAACCATTACCAAAGACACGGATACACGAGTCATCTGGAAAAGAATACAGGCATTAAATGGCAAATTACTCGGCTGCCCTCTCCGATACTTCATTGGAGAGGGAAAGACATTTCTACTCCTGAAGAAGTTGCAAATGCATTAGCAGAATCATTTGCAAAGATATCAGCTTCTGCCACCTATGCGTCCACCTTCCAGAACATCAAAGCAGGTGCAGAACGGTATAAAATCAACTTCTTCACGCACCGCTCACTGCCGTACAACCAACCGTTTACATTAATAGAACTGCAAGAATCATTAAACAGATCTTCCAATAGCGCTGCAGGTCCAGATGGAGTTCATTACACTATGCTAAAGCATTTACTTGATGAAGCCTTGAGAACTCTATTAATTTTTTATAATCGGATCTTCACCGAAAATGCCTATCCTTCTTCATGGCGTCATTCGGTCGTTATTGCCTTACCAAAACCAGGAAAAGATCCTTCCTGTGTTGAAAATTACAGGCCAATGTCTCTTACGAGCTGCATGGGAAAAATTTTCGAAAGGATGGTCCATACTAGGCTCACCTACATCCTGGAGTGAGAGAATCTCCTTCCAGAACAACAATATGGCTTTCGGAAAAATAGATCAACGCTGGACGTGGTTATCAAAGCCGAATCTCATATCCGCAATGCCGTTGTCATGAAACACCATCTAGTCATGGTCAATTTAGATCTTGAAAAGGCATTTGATACAACATGGCGTCATGGTATTATTAGGGACCTTTACCATCTGGGGCTTCGGGGCCATTTGCCGGAAACAATTCAAAATTTCCTGCAATTGCGCTCTTTTCAAGTCCGATACAAAAACGTCCTCTCTACATCTCACATACAGGAAGAGGGAGTTCCGCAGGGATCAATACTCAGTCCAACACTGTTTTCAATCCGAGTTAGCACAATGACACGAGATATCCCAAAAACTGTTCAAACTTATATGTATGCAGATGATCCTACCATTTCCTGTCAATCTCAAAGTATGAATACCATCGAACGGCAGCTACAACTAGCCATAACCAAAATAGAGGCCTGGAATTCACGGAACGGTTACAGATTGTCAGAAAAGAAATGCACTGTCACTCACCTTTGTAAGAAGCGAGCTCTCCATCCGGAACCTGAACTACAAATAAACAATACTCCAATCCCGCTTGTTAATACCGTTAAATTTCTTGGACTATTACTAGACCGCAAACTAAATTTCCAAGCTCACATCACTCATTTGAGAACTTCTTGTTTAAAACATTTAAATATACTTCGTTCGGTCTCATCTATGTCATGGGGAGCTGATCGGTGTACTTTGTTGCATCTTTATAGAAGTTTAATCCGTTCACGACTAGATTATGGTTGTCCAGTGTATGACTCTGCCAGGAGCACTACTTTAAAACGGCTAAATATGATCCACCACAGTGCTCTGAGGACTGCGCTGGGAGCTTTCAGGACTTCTCCTATCCAAAGTCTATATATTGAAGCGCATGATCCCCCATTACACCTGCGTAGAAAAACACTACTGCTTCACTACGCTGCTAAGATCCAGAGTCTACCATCGCACCCAAGTTGGGAGTATCTCTATAATACTCGTTGGGATGCCTTCTATGAGAGCAAACAAACAAAATGAAAATAGACCCGCCTCTATCAGGATAAAAGAGCTTGTTCAGACTTGGAATATCAATTTAAATGAAATTTTCCAAGACACAACTACACCTGTTGCTCCGTGGACATATGTGTCTCTCTCTGAAGATACATACTTCCTCCAGTGGGTGAAAAATATACCTTCCTGCAATATCAGACAGTTACATTCAGCTCATGCTATGACCAACCATGCCTGTAAAATTTATACGGATGGTTCAAAAACTGAGAGTACGGTAGGTGCTGCGCGGTTTTCTCTTTATGTACAATTTCACCCACTCTACCGCTTGCCTGCAGCGTCTTCACAGCCGAATTATATGCCATTAAGTTAGCGCTTAGTAAGATAATTGAGCTTTCCATCTCATCTGCCATAATTTACACAGATTCTCTTAGTGCTGTCTCTGCCATAAGGAAGAATTCCTCCATTTCTCACCCTACATTGAAACAGATTCATTCCCTGCTATTCGTTTGCAGTGTGTCCAAACCGTCAATCAGATTTTGCTGGATCCCTGGCCACTCAGGCATTCCGGGAAATGAAAGTGCTGACTTTGCCGCTAAACATCCGGAAACCACTCTCTCACAAAATCCTCAGGTTCCTTTCTCTGATTTTAAGTCTGTCATACGCAAATCCTGCTACAAAATGGTCACAGACCTGGAAAAGTGACATTAACAATAAATTATACCAAATAAAAGAAGACCCAAAGCTGTGGCTGTCTGGCTTCCGAAGAAACAGACGAGAGGAAGTAGTACTGGCAAGACTGAGAATTGGACACACTCACCATACTCATCTCTTCCTATTATTGGGAGAAAGCCAACCACAGTGCTCATCCTGTCAGACGCAACTTACAGTCCGTCATTTCCTGGTTGATTGTCCCTTGCATTCAACCATCCGGTCCAACACATTTCAGTCACTGTCTACATTGAATATATCACCTGATTTATCTCGCATCTTAGGAAATGAAGCAAATATTGAAGAACTTTTATTATATCTAAAACATATTGGTTTGTACAGAAGTATATAATTTAATCTCTCTAGCAATACGTTTTTTGTAAATTAACGATTAGGAGACACAATTTGGCCGTAGTAGCCCTTGTGTCGTTAAACCGAACTCCAACAACAACAACATTGGTCTGATACTGGACAGGAAACTAAACTTTCAAGCACATGTGGCCTGTCTTCGAACCATCTGCTTGAAGAAATTAAACATCCTCCGGTGTGTGTCATCCATGTCATGGGGCGCTGATCGTCATACCCTCATCCATCTGTATAGAGCCCTCATCAGGTCTCGCTTGGACTATGCCTCTACAGTATATGATTCAGCGAGGAAAAGTACTTTAGAACGACTAAACACCATCCAGCACTGTGCTTTGAGAGTCGCTCTAGGAGCATTCAGAACCTCCCCGGTTCAGAGCCTGTACATCGAAGCTCATGAACCCCCCTTACATCTTCGCAGAAAATCATTACTTCTGATGTATTCTGCAAAAATCCGTAGTCTGCCCTCTCATCCTTGTTGGAGATATCTCTACAATACTGAATGCGAGTCATTTTACATCAGTAAACCTAATGAAAACCGACCTGCTCCATTAGATTTAAGGAACTGGCTCAATCATGGAATATAGAAATCAGCAATATATTTCAGTACAAAACACCACCCGACCCACACTGGGAAAATATCTGTGCAATATATGATGACTACTTTCAACAGTGGGGAAAGAACATGCTGTCTCCTTCCAATATCGCACAGTTACATGCAACTTACACTCTTTCTAATTAAAACGCATGTGAAATCTATACAGATGGATCAAAAACCGAGACCCAAGTAGGTGCTGCTGCAATCTTCCCATCATTTCGCACTTCTGTCTCATTGTCAATAGAATGCAGTATCTTCACTGCTGAGCTCTATGCTATAAACTTAGCTCTGGATCACATTATTGAACATCTAATTCCGTCTCCTTTAATATTCACTGACTCACTCAGTGCTGTCTCTGCCATAAATACTAATACCAACTCTTCTCACTCTGTAATAAAACAGATTCATTCTAAGTTACTTGCCTGTAAGGAATTGAACCAAACTGGGACATTCTGCTGGATCCCAGGACATTCTGGAATTCTTGCGCAAAACAACCAGAAACCACTATTTCGCAGACTTTTCAAGTTCCATATACGGATTACAACACATGATCCGTAAAGCATGTTATAACAGTTGGTCATTAATCTGGAAAGGTTATCCAGGAAATAAAAAAAAAGGCCTCTGTAGCCGAGTGGGCAGGAGCAGGAGTGCAGTAGCACACGCTCTTTGAGTAGACCGGGGTTCAAGCCCCTGACTGATGAATACGGTCGATCTGCCAACCCGCACTGGACCAGCGTGGCAGATTATGGTCCATTTCCCTCAACATGAATTGTTGAGGAGGCTTCCATCCTGCAGTGGGTTGATAAATCCAGGAAATGAACTCTACCAAATAAAACCGGAAACAAAGCTGTAGCACTCCAGCTTCAGAAAAACCAGGCGAGATAAAATAATTTTAGGAAGGCTAAGGATTGGGCATACTCACCTCACTCACCTGTATCTATTAACTAATGACAGAGCTCCCCAATGCACATCATGCCAAGTTCAACTGACCATTCGCCATTTGCAAGTGGACTGTCCCCACTTTCAAACCATCGGCTTAGACATCTTTAAGTCAATTTCTAATACGCAGTCATCAATAAATTTATTACAGATTCTGGGAGATGATTTTAATCAAAAAGAACTATTTACTTTTTGATATCATAAAATAAAGTTATCACAATTAAGCTAATATTTCATATTCACCATTAGAAAGACACAATATGGCCCTAGCAGCCTATGTGTCGTTAAACACAACAACAACAACATAAGGTCTCCTTCGCTCTGTGTAGGCTTCTGTGAGGACAAACTGCGCTCCTCCTTCAGTTCCGGACAGCTTTCTACAACTTTCAGGCCCCTCGACGTGGGCACCTGTACGTGGTGAGCGGACCTCCCAGTGACGCTGCTGGAGACTGTGTCCGCCAGGTGGCGCCTATTAGTATACCGTGTGTGTTTAGCGCTCTTAATAAACAGTAACTTAAGTGAATTATATTAAATGCTCAACCATTCAAGTGATCCAGTAACCATTGATGAACGCCCGTCTACTCGTGTATGAAGTTTCAGCTGCGTTGCTCCAGCAAAAGTTAAGTATTTTGTATATTTCTCCTTTTGGCTTGGGACAATGCACTTCTTCAAGATGGACGCTAGCTTGTAGTTATTCTTGTACTGTATAGCATAATTTGCAGTTAGTGGACACTAGCTTTGCTGACCAATAACATTTTCCCTTCGCTCTCTCTCCGTTTCGTGTCACCTCCCTGCCTGCGGCAATACTCTACAGCAGGAGGTCCCGTTCACAATTGGAGAAAGCTTTGTTTTGCTGCAGTGACTAACAGGCTTAAGTTTTGTGTGACTACCAAATCGTAGTCTTCACGTACAGTTGTTTTGTTTATTATGGAAGGGGCGAATAGTTTTAAAAATGCAAATATCTGCAGAATTTGCAAAAAAGAAACCAACGAAGAAAACAAAGGTGCATACATCAAATGCTCCAAATGCAAATTCCAAATTTGCCAGAGCTGCTCGGGTCTCTCTTATATAAGCCTGAAAAAATTATCAAGCGCAGCTCGCGCGAAATTCATTGCATGCTGTTGCCGAGAAAAAAAGCCGGCGAATGGGCAAGGGATCCCTTCCCACTCAGCCGTGGATTCCCCTCCCAAACTGCTGCTTGACTCCCACTTGACGCCACCTTGCCCACTGCAGAATAGTAGAAGGCGTCATGTCAGTAACAGCCAGGTGTATTCCACCGAGCTCGATAAACGAAGCCATTCTGAAGCTGTTACTAACCTAGGAGAACTTACTAATAATCCCTTGACAAGACAGAGAAACAGCAGCCCTTGTGCTACTCAACCGGACCAGTCCTTCACGGGTGAACTGGACTTTATCATGTCCACACCAGTGGCTGCTTCCATCCTGGAGTCCCTTGCTAATGCTCCACCTGCATCAACTCCAGTTTTTCAGCTCCCACCCGCAACACCAGCTCACTCGACTACTGCAGCTATCTCCTCTAGCTTAAAAACTGCCACTCCAGTTCTCCGTGTCCCGTCTGCTGCAAATGAATCCTTGGACGGATATGTGCAGACCTCCCCTGCTACTCCAGCTCGCCCTCTCCCAGCTCCCACTACTGACAAAAATACTGTGTTGGATCAGGTCTCGATACTTCGAACCAAGCTGGAAAATATAATGAAAGACAACAACAATAGGATCACTACGGCCGTCAGAGGAGACATAGTAATCCTTTGGAACAAACTGGAAACCATCGCAATGAACGAACACCTCCAACAAGAAAGGGCGAAAGCTAAGCTTGAAGCTTTCATGGAAGGGAGAGAAAAGCAAATGCCACAGCGCTCTCTCTCTTACTCTGCTGCGCTGAGGACACCCGCCGCTCCCTCTCCCTCGGCAGATGTAGCGCAAACAAAAAAGAAACCACCTGTCCAGCGGCCAAATTTGATCATCCTAAGACCGAAGGAGAGTGAACCAGCAACCACCAGTGAGGAAATTAAAACTAAAGTAATGGAATCAATGAAAGACGACTTCAAGACAACACGAATCAAGTCAATAAGGAAGATTAGAAGTACGGGAATAGCGATAGAAACTGAGACGAGAGAAGAAATACAAGGTATAATAGGGAATCCTAAAATCGCGACTTTAGGCTTAACTGCAGAGCTGCCAAAGAGAAGGGGACCAACTGCTATTATTTTTGACGTTGGAAAAAATATTACCCCACAACAACTAACAGAGGAAATCTTTACAAGGAACCTTCGGGATCGGCTCCCCGACCAAAACCCGCAAAGGTCAGTAATTCCAAAATATGCGACCAAGCCTAAAGACAGAAACGCCAATAACTGGATTGTGGAGTTCTCCCCGGAGGCCTGGCAAGCGATAAAAACCCAAACGAGAATATACATCGAGTGGAGCTGTCACCGCTTCAGGGAACATGTGATCGTTCCCAAATGCTTTAAATGCTGCAGGTTCGGCCACACTTCCCACACCTGTGTTCAAACAACAACAACATGCGGCCACTGCTCCGACAAAGGGCACAACTTTAATAGCTGCCCAAACAAGTCCAAAGAACCCGTCTGTGCGAACTGCAAGGCAGCGAAAATGAATAGCAATCATTCCATAAGAGATCCTAAGTGCCCGTCGTATACAAAAGCCAAGAGTATGTACCAGAGCAGGACCGATTATGGGAACTAGGCCAAAACAATTCAATACCACGGAAATCAAAATCTTTCAGCACAACGCACAGCGGGCCAGAGCAGTGGCTGACCAGCTCAGAGTGAAGGCCGACGAGGAAAATGCCGATATAATTATTGTCCAAGAGCCATATTCCAACGCAAAAAAGGTAAAGGGGTACCCTTTGACTTACAAGACCATTCAGTGTGATGAAGACACTCCCTGGGCGGCGGTGCTCATCAGGAATCCTAATATAACAGCCACCAAAGTGACACAGTTATGTACGACCTGGGCAGCTTGCGCCCACGTAATCACACCCATAGGTTCCTTCTATGTGGTCTCCTTATATTGTAGACCGGGGGTAGAAATCACTTTTGCCATAAACTACCTTCAACACCTCTTGGATGTCCTTCCAAACCAGAAAATCATCGTCGGAGCAGATGTCAATTGCCGCTCGCCTGCCTGGCATAGTGCAACCGAAGATAGAAGAGGAACAAATAATGGCCAGCTCTTGGAAAACTTCCTTGCGGGGTCACCCCTAGCCATACTCAACCAGCCGCACCAACTCCCCACCTTTTGCAATACACTGTGGGAAGCAACAATTGATATCTCACTTGCGTCCACCAACACGGCCGCCCACGTCTCTGACTGGAGGGTAGAAAACTCCTGGACAACCTCCGATCACCGTGTCATCACGCTGAAAATCTCTAGGACACTAACCAGAACTCAGATCCCAAGACAACTGGACAACCGATATGCAATAAACAAGGCAGACTGGAATCTGTTTGCTGAGAAGCTCCTCACAGCAGTAAATGCTGGAGAGCAGGACCTGATGCTGGAAGAGGATCCGGACCTCCTTCAACGAAAGATTACGGAACTCATCACCAAAGTCAGCAAGATAGCAATTAAGAAGAAAATTCCATCCCCAGGGGCAGTGCCTTGGTGGAATCGGGATCTGCAGTCACTGCGGAAGGAAGTCATCATGCGCAGGAAAGAATTTCAAAGAGCCCGGCGCTCTTGGCCAGAAGCTGAAGTAGAAGTCATGAGACAGCGCTACAAGGCTGCCAGAAACTTGTATACGGACTCGATCAGAAGAAGCAAACGAAACTCCTGGGAGCAACTCGTCTCCAACATGGGAAACACAGATCCCTGGGGGGTGGTATATAAAGTTACCACCAACAAACTCCCCAGGGGGGAAATCCTTACTACTACCAGAACACCGCAGGGACTGCTTACAACATCGTGGGAGCAGTCGATTGAAAACATCCTCAACTCGATCTTCAAGGAGCAGGTTTACCCGCAGTCCCAAGCACAATGCAGGCTTTGTAAAGAAAACGATGACTACGCCACTGACAACCAGGAACAGCCGTTCACACAGGAAGAGCTTCAGAGCGCTGCTGCGCAGATAAAAACTAGAAAATGCCCGGGCAAGGATATGCTTGAACCGGAAATCATTAAGCGTGTTGTGGATTTAACACCAGGACTCCTACTTCGACTCTATAACTGTTGTCTGAAACAGGGGTACTTCCCCAAGGACTGGAAAATTGCCAATACAAAATTAATCCTAAAAAATCCTAACAGAAACCCAACTCTTCCGACCTCCTATCGGCCCATTGCTTTGCTGTCGGTCTTGAGCAAGCTCTATGAAAGACTTTTATACAAGCGGATTCAACAGTATTACTCCATAGCAAACCTAGAGGCAGCAAACCAATATGGCTTCAGGCCGGGACTGTCAACAATCGAAGCCATCAGGAACCTTATAAATACTGCCAATTCATGCCAAAGTAAATATTTCCTGGTGATCGCTGTGGATTTTGCTAGGGCGTTTGACTCTCTCTGGTGGCCAAGCGTCCTTGGCAGACTCCGCAAAGCTCATACGCCCATAAACCTTTACAATACTATCAAAGCTTACCTGTCCCAAAGAAGAATTGAAGTCATAGCGCCCTTCCAAAGGATAACAAGAAATATCCATAGAGGATGCCCGCAGGGGTCCGTTCTTGGCCCCCTGCTTTGGAATATAGTCTTCGACGACTTCCTTGACACCAACTTGGGGGAAGTAAAGTGTCAAGCCTTCGCAGATGACCTTGCACTGATGGTGGCTGCAGACTCCAGGGCCCAACTGGAGATACAGGCAAACCATGCCCTAGAGATCCTACAACAATGGGCGGAAGAAAACTTGCTACAAATTGAACCGACAAAAACAACGTCGATCCTTCTCAAAGGATCATTAAATATCAGAAGACCCCCGCAAATTAAAATAAAAGGAAAAACGATAAAGTTTACCACCCAAATGAAATATCTAGGTGTCATCCTTGACAACAATCTCTCCTTCCAACCTCATCTCAAGCAACTAAGAATAAAAATTAGAAACTACTCTGCACTGGTAGCCCGTGTTACAAGGCGTGACTGGGGCCTGAAAAAGCGAACACTCTCTCTCTACTATAAGGCTACATTTATACCAGCAATCTCATATGCTGCTCCAATCTGGTTCCACAAGACAGCCATGGCCGTAAATAAAAGAATTCTTGATTCAATCCAGAGATCAATCCTTCTAACAATAACCCGCGCATGCAGGACTGTCAGTACGCATGCGCTCCAGGTGCTGGCGGGGGTTCTCCCGCTGGACCTGGAGATTGTCAGGTGTGGCCTGTCATACTACCTATCTAAAGGGATGCCCGTCACATTCATGGGGTACACCATCGAACTTACAAATGACAGAAAGACAGAAAAAACCCGATTATTAGGGCATCTAAAGCAAGAGTGGCAAACCCGCTGGACAAACAGTACCAAAGGAGAAGTGACAAGGAAATTTTTTCCGGAAATACACAAAGTGTACCCTAAATCACCGCCTTGGCTCCACCCAGGACTGCACTCCACTTACCTCCTGACGGGTCACGGCCCTTTCAATGAAAAACTTGCAGCCTTTCGGCTTGTGGAGGACCCACATTGTCCATGTGGGGAACGCGAGAGCTGGCAACATTTGATGCACCAATGTCCACTGTACGACGACCTACGCGGAATCTTAATCACCAGACTAACTTACTTACCTCAGGACCAGGAACACCATCTCCTGGACAGCTTCGATGAATATAGTGCGCTCGCCAAATTTGCACAAGACTTATTTGCAAGAAGGAGAACACAAATTGCAATCAATAATGCACGCCATTAGCCCAGGGCTCCCTGCAGATGAGCATCCAAACTGAACCAGACTATGGCCGTTATGGTGGGACCTCACTCTCCCTGTCTCCTAGGATTGAACATCCATTGCAAATGATAGACGATCCGACACCATATATGCGGACTCCTACTAGACAATGATCTCTCTCTGGACGGGACTCTTTCTCCCATGTGCGACGCAATGACTGGACCACATGACCACAGCAGCTCTGCTTCAGCACGCCGCCTGGCGTTCTAAACTAGGCACCTTTGCCCAGTTCACTTTTAAAACCCCATCCCTAGGCAGGGAAGGGGAAGAGATAGGCCTCTGTCTCATCCCCTCCCCTGTCCCCCCCTTTCCTCCCTGGTGGGGCTTGCTCCACTGACACTCCTGGGATCGCCTTCTCTTTCGTTCCCATACTTCTATCTGTTCCCCCCAATCTTCAGTCTTCCCCCACTCTACCTTTACCGACCGTGAATGTCCCACTGCATGCTGCTAAATTTCAATGTAAAAAATTAACCTAACCTTCATTTAAAACCTATTATCTCGGCCTTACCTAAACCTCTAGCGTCTACCCCATTTTTTTTTTTTTTTTTTTTTTTTTTTACATAGGTCCTAGCCACTGAAATCTCAGGAAATTAGGTGGCAGGGCCTGCCAGAGTAAATAATTGTAAAACTGGTGTACCTGGTCTGCCTCCACGGGGCCAAGTGTGGGCAACGTTGGGCCTCAGTAGGGGTCCAGCGGCTAAATGACCAGATGAACAACGGTACACGACAGTACACATGTACAATATCCACACACTTTTAAATCTCTGGCCTCAACAGTGTTCTGTTTCACATGACAATGTATACTACGCGGAGATGGGGGAAAACCCCTGGTGCCGTTTGACACGAATACACTTTACACTTTACACTTTACTTGACGCTGCTGGACTTCCAGACTAGCATCACTGGGATCCAACGCCCACAGCCTAGGTTCCGGGCTTACATCAATGGAATCCGGCGTGTTTGCCGTGCGCTGCGACCCGTGGAAATTCGGAAAGGGGGATCCTGGTGGTTGAGGGGCCCAGCTTCAATACACCACTTTGGCCCCTGCTTCGACAAGACGGGTGGTCCTGGAAGGCCCGGCTAGGATCAATCGGCTAGTAGGCTCGCCTGCGAGGGTCAACCGTGTCAATGCCACGCCCCTACCCTCATGGTCCGAGGGACAGGATTCAGGCTGGCGGCGGTGCGGGTATAGTGTCTGGGTAGCCCTGGCGTCCCACTCCCGAGCGCATTTATTGCATGCCGGGTAGTGGGCGTCCCTTTGGGCTCCGTGGTGGGTGGGGAGCCCGGGCACTGAAAAATTTAAAAAACTCTATGAATCCTGATAAACTTACTTCTTCAGGGGCCCCAACCCGGTCCCTATCTGAAAACATAGACAACGATCCAGATAGCATTATTGCTAAAAAAAGGCAGAGAACTGAGGTACCATCAGGGCCTGTTCCAAGGTTCCTAATTATACACTCAACAGGAGAAAAACCAATTGGTAAAATGTCGCCCTTCTTCATACAGAAAGGGTTAGATGGGTTAGCAGGGTCACCCAAATCGGTTAAGAGGCTCCGTTCTGGAGACCTCTTAATTGAAACCAAAACTGACAGGCAGTCTGAGCAGCTACTCCATGCAACATCAATCGGAGGAATACCCATAACAGTGACACGACACAGAACACTCAATTCATCGAGAGGTGTCATTTCGGAGTGGGACCTTCTCGACGTATACGAGGAGGAAATCTGCTCCGAATTAAAACCACAGGGAGTCATTGCCGTCAAGAGAATCACTGCGCGAAGGGATGGAAAAATTGTTAAAACCAGGAGCGTTATCCTGACTTTTAACACTCCTAAACCTCCTGATGAGATTAAAGCTGGATACATCAACTGTTCAGTGCGTCCATACATTCCGAACCCTTTACGGTGTTTTAAATGCCAGAAGTATGGACATTCTCAAATGGCCTGCCGTGGAGTCCTTGCATGCGCTCGATGCGGTGCAAAGGACCACGAAACAACAGCATTTCAGCCGCAAAACCCACCTGTATTAACTGTGAAGGCGAACACCCGGCCTATTCACGAGCATGCCAGAAGTGGAAAGAAGAAAAAGAAATTCAACGGCTGAAGGCAGAGCTAAATATATCATACCAGGAGGCAAGGAAATCGGTCAAACCCCTGAATACCAACAGACCTACCTACGCCCAGAAGGTAGCAGGGAGATGTTCCGTCGGAACTCAGACGGACATGACCATTCCTCCAAAGGAGTCTTTCACTCCCATCGCGCGGTATCTATTAAGTTCTCAAAAACCTGCACAAAAGGACCAATCAGCTGCCACTCCTAGATCGGTACCTCCTAATGCTCCACAAGTTCCAAAGGTAACTGCGAAAGAAAAGAATAAAAAAGGGGAAGTCCCCCCTAGTACCCAAGAAACGATGGATGTAGAGCAGAAGGAGGTACCCGAAGAGTCAGTCTTGGAACTCTTCGCGGAGGAGGAAATGGACACGGGACAGCGTCCATTCTTCCCCAAAAAGGACAAATCCAAGACTGATAAAAGTAAGCCCTCAGCACCTCGGAAGCCGCCTGATGGACCCACCAAGCCAAAATAATGGCTAAATTCCTACAATGGAATTGTCGTGGATTCCGGCGAAATATAGATGACATCAAGGCCCTCCTGCAAAAGCACGAGCCAGTTTGCTTTTGCTTGCAGGAGACATACCTAAAGGCAAATGACGATCCCACGATGCATAGCACCACAATTTTTCGTAAGGATAGAATTGCGGAGGGTTCTGTGCATGGGGGAGTGGCTATCCTTGTGGGTAACCAGACCCCAGTGCAGCCCTTGCCAATTACAACTAGCATAGAAGCCGTCGCAATTCGCCTTACGGTGGGATTTTTATTAACCGTCTGCTCTATCTATTTGCCTCCTGGAACTGACATCTCCCAGGCAGACCTTGATGATCTTCTATCGCAGCTGCCTCCCCCTTTCTTACTTCTCGGTGATTTTAACGGACATAACACCCTGTGGGGTAGTGCTAACATCAATGGAAGGGGACGAGTCATTGAGCGTATGCTCAATGACAATGACCTTTCCCTTCTAAATACTGGAAGAAACACCTTTTTCCACATGCCTACCCGTACCTTTTCTGCCATTGATCTCTCTATCTGCTCCCCTTCTCTACTCCCTTCACTCACTTGGGAAGTGGTGGAGAATCCATACGGAAGCGATCACTTCCCCGTGATAACCTTGTTACACAGTGGGAGACCATGTCTTCCTTTCAGGTTACCACGATGGAAGATTGATCAGGCTGACTGGACTGCCTTCCAACATCAGGCAAATTTTGATCTTTGCACAGTCAGTCAAGAGCCGATCAATGACGCAGTAAAGTACATCACAGAAATCATCGTCCAAGCAGCTGCCAATGCTGTCCCAAAAACATCAGCCCGGTGTCCACCATTTCCCAAACCTTCGTGGAATTCAGAATGCACAGCAGCAAAAAAGGCTCAAAACAAAGCGTGGGGGATATTTCGCCGATATCCTACCACGAACAACCTTATAGCCTTCAAACGTGCACGAGCCAAAGCACGCTACATCCGTCGTCAGAGTCAAAAGGAATCGTGGATCCGTTTTACATCATCTATTAACCAGTCTACCAACTCTAATGTAGTCTGGGATAAAATCCGGAAAATGAAGGGGAAATATACATCCCACCCTTCTTCAATCCTAGATTATAATGGATGCGCTATTGCAGATCCAACTGCAATAGCTAATTCTCTTGGGGAAACATTCTCTAACATCTCTGCAACATCTTCGTATTCCCCAGAGTTCCTGGTCCTGAAATATAAAATCGAAACACAGGCACTCAGCTTTAAATCTAAAATCATTTATCCCTACAACGGGGATTTCACTATTCAGGAACTGGAAAGAGCCCTCGCTCTTTCCAAAGCAAGTGCCGTTGGGCCAGATGGCACCCATTATGATATGATTAAACATCTATCACCAAAATCTATGGATTGTCTGCTCCTTCTCTATAACAGAATCTTTACTGAAGGGCAGTTTCCGGATTCCTGGCGAAAGGCAATCGTTCTTGCCTTCCCTAAGCCAGGAAAGGATCCAAAAGTCACCACCAACTATCGTCCTATTGCTCTGACTAGCTGTCTGTGCAAAATCCTGGAGAGAATGGTTAATTCTCGCTTAATATGGTATCTCGAGGCAAATGACCTTCTCTCCAATATCCAGTGCGGCTTCCGAAGGAACCGGTCCACTTTGGACCATCTTATTAGATTGGAAGCATCCATCCGGGATGCTTTCCTAAAACGCGAACACTTGGTGTCGGTGTTCTTTGACTTGGAAAAAGCGTATGACACAACTTGGAGATTTGGCATTTTAAAAGATTTACATAACCTAGGCCTTAGAGGGCATCTCCCCTTTTTTATTCAAAACTTTCTCGCCAAACGATCGTTCCAAGTTCGTGTGGGATCCTCACTCTCTCGCTCCTTTAACCAAGAGGAGGGAGTACCACAAGGATCAGTATTAAGTGTCACGCTTTTTGCCATAAAAATAAATTCCATCACAGAACAACTTCCTCCAACTGTAAACAGTGCCCTCTATGTTGATGACTTTAGCATTTTTTGCCAGTCTTGCAACATGAGGGTTATTGAAAGACAACTGCAGAAAGCCATCGATAGTCTAAATTGCTGGGCACTTGCTAATGGCTTCAGGTTCTCGCCGGAGAAGACCGTTTGCGTACACTTTTGTCGCAAGCGTAATCTTCATCCTGAACCTGAATTACGTCTCGGACAAAATGCTATTCCAGTAGCAGCGAACACAAAATTCTTGGGACTCATATTCGATAAAAAATTGACCTTTTTGGATCACATTCGCCAACTCCGCACAAAGTGCTGAAGAGCCCTTAATATGCTACGCTCGCTGTCCTCCTTATCCTGGGGTGCAGACCGATGCACCCTTTTACGGCTTTACCGTGCACTTGTGCGATCCAAATTAGATTATGGGTCCCAAGTATATTCTTCAGCCAGAGACAGTGTACTTCGATGGCTGGATCCTGTCCATCATCAGGCTATACGTATTGCTACTGGAGCATTTCGAACATCTCCTGTCCAGAGTTTATACATCGAAGCAAACGAACCACCGTTATCGTTTCGACGTAAGCAGTTGTCTTTAAAGTACGCTTTAAAACTGAAATCCCTGCCAGACCATCCTACGTGGCCCTTCGTTTTTGAGCCACGATGGGAAAACTTGTACAATACCCGTAAGACTGCCAATCGTCCTTTTGGTATTCGTGTCCAAGAGCTACTCAACGAACTCAATATCAAGGTAGACAAGGTTGCCCAAACATCCAAGCAACCCTTTCCACCCTGGCATGCTCGTGTCCCGGCATGCGACTTGTCGCTTAGAAACTGGGGAAAATCGGACACTCCATCATGCGTCTACC